>NC_092334.1:456770000-457136250 GCF_046630445.1 Rutidosis leptorrhynchoides
ACTTGCTACTAGTTTACTTGTTAAGTTTAAGTTTGTTTAATTGTGCATGTTTTAGTTGTTAATCAAAATCAATCAAAACCCCCCAATCAAACAAACACTAGGACAATTAATAGTTTCAATTATCCGACTTACACCGCTCTCTTGGGACGAACTTGAAATGAATACTTACATTAAAGTGCTATAATGACCGGGTTCTAAGTGCTCGTTAGTTGTGTGTGCTTATTTGTAGTGTTTGAATCGTGTATAAATTTAGAGGGTAAAAGATGTATTGTCACGCACGCATCAACACTTTCTTGGTGCCGCTGCCGGGGAGCGGTTAGCTAAGTTGGGTAGTTGGTTTAAACTTTTGGTTGTTCGATCCTTTTGTAAGAATTTCATTCTTATAAAAGTTACTTTTTGTTTATATTTGCTTGTATTTGGAAAACGTTTGTTTGTTTGTGGTGTGATTAAGCTAGATGGCGGAGTATGATGCATTGTGTGACTACTTGATGTCAAAAATAGCGAATTATGATCAACAATTGATGGGAGACTCAAGTCACATAAGTTTGGATAATGGTTATTTTGGTATGAATGATGACAATGGTTATTTGGGCAACAATGGTGATTATTTGGGTATGAATGATGGTTATGGGTTTATGAATGGTGGTTACATGGGTATGTACAACAACAGTTATATGGAATTGGGTCAAGCTAATGGTGAGACGGATGGTTATTGTGGTACTTATGATGGATGTTATCAAGACGAGGGTTATGATGATAGTTACATGAATAATTTTGCCCCCATTGATCAACCTTGTAATAATGGTCCTATTTCCAATTTTGACTTTATAAGTCAACCAATGGACTATTGTTATGAGGGGGATGACTCGACATTGGATTCTCTTCAATTTCAATTTCAAAATCAACAACAAGAGGAGATCGATCTGAATTTACTAGAGTTATTCTCAACCGTTGCGAGAACCAACCTTAACCGTATGGAGGCTTTAATTCAAGAGAGAATAGATTTAAGGAAAATGTTAGAAATTCAACAAGCTTAAATTCAAATCTTAGAGACAACCGTGAGTTTCATGCTCCCTTTAGTTGAAGATTTTGTATCCACTACCATTTCACTACCCACCTCATCCGTAGTTTCCACTTCTCGGTCAAGAAATTGGGTCTTTTATAATGATGATGATGATGATGTAAGCTTCTATGCCAAGACCGAAGTAGTAAAGAATGCACAAGTACCTGAATCTTTGATAACCAATGATGAAGATGAGGATGAAGAGGATGAAGATAGTGAAGATGATGAATTTGATGAAGATGATGAAAGTGATGAGGAAGATGACGAATTGATTGAAGCTTTATCAACGCCCAATGTATTTAAAGTCTATGATAATCCACTCAGGGTTGGTGAAGATGTTTGTGATAAGGATAATGATGAAGGTGAAGATGACGGTAATGAGTATAAAGAAATTAGTAAGAGTGATGAGGAAGATGATGAAGTGAGTGAAACTTTACCAACACCCAATGTTTTTACAAGCCATGATAATCCACTTGGTAATGGAAAGTATGATAGTGATGATGATAGTGAAGATGATAATGATGAAGAAGATGAGGTTGAGAATATCATACCCGAAACTTTCAAAGTGTATAACAATCGTCTCGGGTATGGTATTGATGATTTTAAGGAGGTTTTGCAACCCGAGGTTGATGATTCATGTTTGTGTGAGCCGATTAGGAAAGCGAACCTCGTGTTCAAAACCGTGTTTGGAAGAGAGTCAATTGTTGACTCTTGGGTTGGTTCAATCTTCTTCATGCAAATGAAGAAGATTATTCTCTTCTTATACACCACCCGAGGGGTTACTGATTGGCTCACTCTCTTGATTCGTGGAACTTTTTCCACCGATTTCACATGTCGTCCGATAAAGTGTGGGGGAGAACCACCCCGAAAAGGAATGTTGAGAAGACGGGGACGAGTCAAGATAAAGACTCGTTAATCAAAATCAAAGCTAAAGGAAGTATGGCGATGCGGATATGTGATGATAACTTCATGCAAATTGACAATTACTTGTGGAAATAGCCTTTAGTCTCGGGTACTTCTATCTCTTTCCCAATTTTGCCCACTCAAATTTATTACTTTATTTTGATTTCATGTAACGAGGGCATTACATGATCTCAAGTGTGGGGGGAGAGAAAAATTCTCGTGGACTTAACTTTAAACAAAATTATGACCTAATTTTAAAATTTTTCCTAAGTGTTTTGTTGAATTGTTGAAAAGTTTTGGTCAAAATTAAGCCATAACTTACCTTGTTTTGAATGGTTAAAGTTCCATTCATTTTTGGTTCCAAGTTTCAACTTGAATGGTTAAAGTTATATTCAAGTGTGGGGGAAGTAAAGTCTTCCCGGTTTTGAAAATTCGGTGGTTAAAGTCCACCCTCTTATGTCTCAAAAATAAACTTGAATGGTTAATTCACTGGTGTAGGAGACTTCCTAATCTACACCATTTTACATTTAACTATGCTAAGTGCCATGGGAAGAGGAGCCTTGAGCTTCAAAAAGTGCTATCCTTTTTAGGAGCAATGGCTTCGTGCTAGTGTTGCTAGACAACACAACCCATAGTCAAAAGCTATGGCACCCTTGTTCAATCAACTAAAGGAAAGGTAGTAACTACTTCCTACCTTTTCTTAAAATAATCATAAAAGCTTGTTATGTGGGAAGTAGATGAGTGAATACAAGCTTCAAGCTTTGACACTCCCAATGTTTCATTTTGGAAGTAAAGTCTTCCAAACTTGGAAGTAAAGTCTTCCAAGTTATGTTTTTTCCAAGCTTGGGAGTAAAGTCTCCCAAGTCAAACTCAATCCTCTTAAAGGAAGATAAAGTCTTCCTAGTGCTTCAAAATTTGGAATTGGCGAACTCTCTTATTTAGCCACGTGGGGCCCTAATTCCACGAACCTCCGTCAATACTTTCGCCCTACTATGAGAGAAACCATAGAGTTGTGATAGAAAGCTTGATGAGTGTCGGTTACCCCGTGCCCGGGTGACCAAATAAAGGTGGGGTACCCAGTCCCTTACCTTTGGCACACCCACCTTAACCCTAAACTTGGAATTGACGATTATCATTAGGAATTGACGACCATTATTGGAATTGAAGAAAATAGGTGTTTTGGGGGCATGGAAGTGAAAGAGGGATAGCCAATGCGGGTTGATGAGGTGAGCATTCTTTTTGGAAGCGTATTCTTTTCATGATGTATTTCATTATTGGTGATGATGTGTACGGTATTCATGGTCCTTATTCATTTTGGGTGTATTTTACATCTTTTGAGTACACTTTGAGTTTGTTTGAGTAGATTGGTGCTAGATTGTGATTGATTAGTTTGATGAGTTTATGGCTATCCCGTGAATCCTACATATTTGGTCAAGGTCAAGGAGGTCTAGTTCAAGCTTGTGAAGATTTGATACTTTGTGATTGTTGTTTGATGACCTTCTCGTAGATGAAGTTGATTTGGTCGGGGGAATGATTGATTCGGGTAGACTTAGGCTTGAAATATGATTATGTTAGTGTTTGAGGATTGAATACTTGAAGATGTGCTAGTTGAAGAGATTGTTTGAAGTTGATGATGTTATTGCTTGAAGGTTTGAGTTTGAGAAGATTGAAGACCGTTTTTGATTGTTGATTGAAGAGTTTGCCCAAGTCTCAAGTTCAAGTGATGATTTGAAGAATGGCAAGAGCTTTGAGGTAATACTTTTCATTTTGGCCATATTTATTTGAAATTCAAGTTTGGTTTGATCTTTATTGCATTTAAGCTTGAGACTACTAGTTTGGGTATTGATGGTTGAGTTTAGAGTGCTTGATCCTATATTGATTGAGGACAAGTAATGTTCAAGTGTGGGGGATTTGATAGTGCTCAAAATATGCATATTTATCCTCGCACTATCTTTCTCGTTTTGTTGGATTTTGAAGAGTTTAGTGATTAGAAGTGTTGGTTTGGCGTTTAAAAGATGGTTCAAGGCAAAAATAGTCCAAAAGTCCAAATTTAAGCAAAATATTCAAGATTTGAGCCTAAGAAATGAACCAAGTAAAGTTTTGTAGTGAAAATGAAGTTCGAGGTTCAAAAGCGGCGCTCCTAAGGTCAAAAGTGGCGCTCCTATGTGCTAAAACAAGAGTAAAAATGAACAGCAGCCAAAAGCGGCGCTCTCAGCCTCAAAAGCGGCGCTCTCAGCCTCAAAAGCGGCGCTCCTGCCTATTGCAGCGCTCCAGACCCTATAGCGACGCTCCTGACGCTGATTCAGCCAAAAAATTCAGCCGGCCTATAAAAGCATATTTGGGGTTTTTGAGTGAGAGAGCTGTGATTGAGGTCCGAAATGGAACCCTAAAAGGGTCCATTTCATCACTTTATCAAGATCAAAGCTCAATTGATGACCCAAGTCAAAGATTAGTAAAGCTAGATGCTAGATCTACATCATCCATTCTCCATTTTGTAATTTCGTTTCCATTTTAACACTTGTTCTTATTTTCTCTACTTGCAATGATGAATGTTTTAGTTTTAATTGATTTTGTTCTTGTTTATCTTATGATTATAGCTTACATCTTCTTCTCTTTATCATTTTGGGTTGTAATCTTCACTTTACTTTATCTATCTTTGAACTAATTACTTGTAATCACTCAAGATGATGTTTATTTGTGTTTCTATGCTTATTATTAGTGTAATCCTACCAATGTTTAGCTAAATCTCTTGTGATTGCTTATCTATGAATCTCTAATGCTAGTGTTTGCTCCAAAATCAATTGAATAATGTTGTTTGAATGAATTACATGATCATGTGTTATTGTGTTAGCTAAAGATTCATTGCTATGAGTTTGTTTTAGGCTTGACTTTGATTACATATATTGAGTAGCTCTCTTAGTGATTTGAGAAGTGAATCAATATGTGCTTCAACACCTTTGGTGATCTAGACAACTAGCTTAGAAATTGCAAGTGATTGTGTTCTTGATCTAGGTTGGTTTTCAATTGGCCTTTAGTCAACATAGTAGTGCCGATTATCTTAAGTGATTTCGATAGTTGGGGGTTTTAAGTGATTTCAACCCAAGCATAATCTCAATAACAAAATCATGCTTAACTTGATCTTAGAATACAATGCTTATGTGAATTCGCGAAGTGTTATTTGATTTAAGGTTTGGTAGTGATGTTAAACGTTTAATAGTTCAACAACTAGTGCGATAGAAATTTGGGTAAAACGGGTCAATTCAAGCATAGAGAGGATTAGGTAAGTGAACATTACTTAGTTAATTGATTTAAGTTCTTAATATTTCATTACTTATTTCTTGCTACTAGTTTACTTGTTAAATTTAAGTTTGTTTAATTGTGCATGTTTTAGTTGTTAATCAAAATCAATCAGAACCCCCCAATCAAACAAACCCTAAGACAATTAATAGTTTCAATTATCCGTCTTACACCGCTCTCTTAGGACGAACTTGAAACGAATACTTACATTAAAGTGCTATAATGACCGGGTTCTAAGTGCTCGTTAGTTGTGTGTGCTTATTTGTAGTGTTTGAATCATGTATAAATTTAGAGGGTAAAAGATGTATTGTCACGCACGCATCAATATATAACAAAGGATTCGGTGGAACAACATTGAGCAGATCATGACGATCTGTTGTGAAAGTACTTGGTCAAAAATGACCAAAACTCATTGACTGTCACTCTGTTCGTTCTAAACACTATGAACAGCAACATTAAAATACAGTGCAACCACTATTGAAATTTGAAATTACAATTGAAAATTCATACAAACAATCCACCAAACCTAAGCCTAAAACTTAAAAATAACCCCGTTCCCGTATCCAACCTAGGAACTTCACACCTCAGATGCCGTAAATTCAAATCATTCATCGGGCAACCTAAGAACACCTAACCTGAGGCCTATTTTCCGAAGTCAACAAAATCAACTATTTCGGCAACAACATCAAGCCCACAAAAGGCTCGACGGTGGTAAAAATGGAATAAATTAACAAAAAGGGCAGCAACCGAACAGCACCCAAAGCATAATCAAACCGTAAAGAAATCGGACCATTATCACCAAATTTTCTAATTACATTACAAGCACGCAAACTCCAACGCCATCATCCAATAGCAAAAATAACGGAGACCAAGCTACAAAAAACAACAAATTATAGCTTACCCCCGTAGACCACCTAGAGCGGCCACAGAACCCTACAAGGTGAGATTCACCGCCTGCGAGCTGCCAAAGGAAGAAGAGGAGGACGAAAGTCTCCCGCGATCAAAAAGCGTACATAACCAGATCCCAACTGAGAAAACCATCCTAACAAGCAATCAACCCCGTAAAACAATCCAAAACACAGAGATCCAAGGCCCTCGCCACCTGCATTCGGCGTCAAACCGGATAAAACCGCCGGAAAAGAAATGAAGCCCAGAGAAGACGGTCGAAGGAAAATGATGACAGAGGAAAGAAAAGAAAAAAAAGCGAAAGTAAAGATCCAAACCACCGACGAGATGCCGGTGGTTGGGTGAGGAGGACCACGAGTGTCACAAAACAGCATATCTTCAATCAAAGGGGAAAAATGACGGCTGCACAGATGAAGAAAAGCAGATTTAGGGTTTTTGGTTTGTGTTTGGAAAAGGGAAAAGAGAGGTTCGGGGAAGGAGAGAGAAACGTCTTAAAATTTTAATGATAATCACATTCTTACATGCCTTCTCTTTTGCTCATTCAATGTGGGATGACTTCCTGTACCTATATAATGTTTTTCAGTCACAGCATATACATATAAGAAGCTCTTGCATAGAGTAATGCCGATCGGGCCGTTGGATTTTGAGATACGATTTTTCGAATCTGGACAGTTTTTCAGGATGAATTTTACGGGTTTGAAGATGCGCGTGCGAGACGGTTTTGTCTCATGAAACTTCAAGTGATACAAGCTATGTTTTCAGAGATGTGGGTTTTATTATGGAAGCTTGGGAGGTTGATTTTTTCTCTCGACTTAGAGAGGTTGTTGTACCGAACAAGATGTATCGGGTTTAAAGTCGATAGTGGGAGTTATCGGAGAAGTTTGTTGCTTGCGGGGTTTGGAAACGGGATGACCAATGGTGTTTGGTCAATATTCCAGGGTTTATGGAATATGCGGGCGGATTAGAGTTCCTAGTCACTAAGGAAAATTGATTTTCGCAGGGTGTCGGATTGAACGCATTCGACGGTTGCTCAGGTTTGGTTGATGTTCCAACAAAAGGAGCGGTTTTCTTCGAGGGTGATCAATTAGGAGTCTTTAGGTGACTAATGGGAGCGGATAATCATGTATGTCCCAGAACTTGAGCTTTCTAGGATCATTGAGGGTGTCAGGAACTCAGTTGAGTTTGGTAACCGACGCAAGTTATCGAGCTAGTGGGAGTTAGTCGACTAGTGGACTTATGGAGATGATTATGCGACGTTGTCTCCAATGTTCTCAATATTAGTGTGATGATTCCGGGTGACACTAGGGCTTCGAGTACTTGTTTTACTCTCCGATGGAAAATAAATTTGTGACTGACTGGTGGTAAGAACCAAGTTTCTTCTCGAGTAGCCGCGGTTTTATATCTTACTCGTACAGTGGGAGCGTGCTTGGGATAAGAAGATGTGTTTGTGAAATTCTTAGCTATGAGGAGGTCAGTGTACCAGTGAGAAAGCGGAAGGTTGAAAAGTTAATAGATTTCAAGGTTGCGACTGCGTTCTCACTAGAGCCTTGACGAAGAGTCTACGAGGGCATCTGTTGGATTTTCTGATTGTTGAGAAGGAAAATCATATATACACAGTGAAATCCTGTACGAGGGTGATCATTGACATGTGTGTTCGGGATTGCACATGTCTAGAGTGAAAGGTGAGGTGGTGTAGTCTCATGAAGAATCCAATAATTGAAGAGTCACATACTTCAATTGATCTTCTGGTGTAAGAAGATGATCTTCGTGTTAGAAGATGATGGCGATAGAAACCGAGATGGCCCAAGCTAGTAACTATGAGATTGGATTATCACTCAGTGGGTTTTTGGTGTCGAAAGACTTCACTTGCTCGTAGGCTAACGAGTGAAGTGCGGCGTGATTCAGGTGTCTCATCCGACGGTATCAAAAGGAGTTAGTAATCGGCTAGTCTAGAGTTATTTTGGGTTTATTTAAACATAGTGATGGGTTAATAAAATGGGCTATGTTTAGATCATCCTTCAAGTGGGAGATTTTTAACTCTCTGAAAACGATAACTTTTTTTTTTTAATTTGGTTGACCACCCATCCCAATGATATGCCGCAGAGCAGCAAGTCTGGGCGTGGCGCGGCCAGACAAAAGATTTCGGACTAGTTTAACATTCCTCCTGTTATCAAAATACGCCCAAGGGCACGGCGCGGCGAATGGAGTCGCGGCGCGGCCCTGTGCTGTCGCTGGTACTAAACTTTAACTTGCTTTAAAAATCACATTTTCATCACTTCTTCCTCACCCAACACCATTTTAACAACATAGTACATAAACAAACTTGGTTAAACAGTTTCTTACATCGTCAAACATTACGAAAACCATTTAGTCATGAATAACACGTTTACACATCTTAAACATAACATTTGGTCCCAAATCTCAAAAGTAACATAGTTTATGAGTACAAAAGTTTTAACGCCGATAAGTGATATCAATAGAGCTAGATTCAAAATAGGGACTTGCACTACCACTTACTATATCACCAATGCTCCGCTATCCTCAAATAGGCTCCTTACCTTCGCGGTGTCCTTTCGTTCCTATAAAAACATAAACATAACATAGGGGTAAGCTTTCATGCTTAGTGAGTTATAGGAGAATAAAAGAACATATATCATTGAGCATAAGCAATGCATCACTTGACCTTTCCAACCCGAAGGTTTCTTACTTACTATCGGATCCGACTCCATTTCTTGCCATAGACATAACTTACTAAGGTCAACCCTAGTAATTGTGCCTAAGCTAAACATGACCATAGGCATACACATATGCCTAAGCTAACCTTAAACATAATGCATACATACATAGACACCCAAAGTGTCTAAGCTAGGTCATACCATAGACAAGATCATTAAGCAAGCTTAATGACCTTGCCTAAGCTAATCATCAACCATAGATACAATTATTAGGCATGCCTAATAATCCTATCTAAGCTATCCATCTAGTGCACTTAGTCGTTACCCTCTTGCACGGATGCAATCCGGGAACACTAAGCCAATCTTGACCCGCCCAATTTACCCCCTATAAGCTCACCTTGGTTAAAAGAGATTCCTTAGTCACTTGAAGTTCCTTTGTCTTGATTAGCACCTATACATGAGCTAATCTCGTCATTGACATAATTCAAACGAATTTACATCTTTCAAATGTTTACAACACTTTCATATACTTACACATTTGAACTTAATCTTTCTTAATCCCCCTTTTTAACTTATCATAGTACATGAACATTCATAAAGTATCATTGTTCTTCAATATTCAAGTTCTCTAATTTAATCCATACAATTTAGAACTTAACCTTCTTTACAACAATTACTTATAACAATTTCAACAATTCAAAACATAAACTTTCTTCTTCACAATTTAGATAAATCTCATAATCATCTTCATTGAGGCATTTCATTAAACACCTAGTGTGCATGACTTGATTCTAGACTATTAGTTACACCAAATTCATCATTTTCATATCACACACTCAAATAGCAAGTTCATACATGAACTTACATCCAAACATCAATTAAAATTCATTTTTAATCATACAAATGTGCACACTCACAACATACAACAACTTATAAGCTTGAGATTCATCTAAAACACCTAATTTAGTGATACATAGACTTAGAAGTTCATACCTTGTTTTTAGGGATTTAAGAACCCTAATTTTGCACAAATGGAGAAGAAATTGAAGAATTGCAACTTGTTATGATGATTAAAGCACACTAGATTACATGAATTTCTACTTGCATGTTTTCAAATCTTCCAATGGAGGATTTCTCCTTCTTCCTTGTTTGGGTCGCCACTCACACATAAGCACACTAACTTTCTTTATTATTATTTTTTTGCATCTGATAATGAAATTTCAGCATTTAACCAATTTAATTAAATTGTCTTTGCCTTATTTACACTTTCTTCCCTCCCCACCAAAACCATAATATGGGAGGTCCTTAAACTAACTTTGCACCCTTAGTCCCTCTTAACTTTAACTTAACAAGCCTTAAATATTAACCATTATAATACAAACATAATACTTACATAAATGTAACAATTAATACTTTATAAAATATTACCTTATTTATTTGGGATGTTACAACTCTCCCCCAGTTAGATTGTTCGCGTCCTCGCGAACCACTCTTGGTGCAACGATGGATAATACTTCATAAGCCATTCTTCGGGTTCCCATGTACATTCGGAACCCCTTCTAAATTGCCATAGAACTTTCAACAACATCAACGACTTATTTCTTAATTGCTTAATCTTTTGATCCAAAATCTTTATTGGCTTTTTCGCATATCTTAACTTATCGTCAACCTCAATCTCATTTAGTGGAACATACGTTGATTCATCCACCAAACACTTTCTTAATTGTGACACGTGAAACATGTCATGTATGTTACTCAATTCATCGGGCAAGGCCAAATGGTAAGCTACCTTCCCGACTCTCTCAACTATCTCAAATGGTCCCACAAATCTTGGACCCAATTTCCCCTTTTTCGAAAATGAATTATACCCTTCCACGGGGAAACCTTAAGCATTACCTTTTCACCCACTTGAAATTCTATCGGCTTCCTTCTTTTATCCGAATATGACTTTTGTCGATCTTGTGCCGCTTTCATTCTTTCACGAATTTGATCTATCATTTCGGTTGTTTGTTGCACCCCGTGCTTCCTAATTCCCTTTGATCCACATCACCCCAACATATTGGGGTCCTACACCTTCTCCCATACTGTAACAACCCAACTTCAATTCACCAAAATGTGTACCAAATTTTTTTTTCTGGTGCAACACAACTGGACGGCGTCCAGATTTCTGGACGGCGTCCAGCAATGAAAGGTGGGACGGCGTCCAGCAGATCTGGACGGCGCCCAATTTGCCTTCCAGCTGCTATCCCCGGGTCCAACTTACACGAGCGGAAATCCCGCTTCTCGACACTTTTAAACGAAAACCTTTTCACAACATAACACAATATAATAAACTAAGAGGTTTTCATCATCAAAACAAGTTTTACATCGCCGGGCCCACATCGGCCCGAATTACGCATTTCGTTCAAAAATACAAGTTTCGATCATACTAGTTTAATTTCCAAACGACACTAGAGCATGGTGTTTGGGGTTAAACTACCCAAATCTTGGCCGAACTTCCAAAAGCTACCCATAAGCATCCCTTATCAAAATAAGCAGGAGACCACTAATCCAACCGAATACCTTTGCCTTTGTCCACACCGGAGCCTAAAAAGGTAAACAACGAGAGGGTAAGCTAGCACTTAGTGAATGCAATAGTTATACATATACATATATAACCTACTTACTTGCATCACTTACACAATACCATATACGGGCTAGCAATTCTACAACCATGCAAAACATTATGCATATACCAATAACCGCAATTCACAATGAGCTAGCAATACCAAAAGCATATAGTTCATAATTAAATATGCTAACACAAAATTCGTACAACCATGGTTAACCAAACGAATAAGGGAACGGTACTTAAAAGACCGTCGGAGTTCATAACATCCATTAGTGTTACTTAAACACCGCGTAATCACTAATTCCTCGGGTGATGTCTTGAACAACGAGACTCACTCACCCCCATGACAATGTGGCATCTTGAACAATGCGACGAATCCACATGTCAATCAAAACAATGAGTGGTGCCTTGAACACCTCGGCATCCACTCCCATGACAATGTGGTGCCTTGAACACCGCGGAATCCACATGTCAATCAACCAATGAGTAGTGTCTTAAACACCGCGACAATACTACTCGTTACTTAGAATGTGGTATCTTGTACAACGCGACAATGCCACATTCGTACAACACAAATAAATACATTATATACGGACACGCATAATTATTCCACTCACCTTACACCTTTGGTGAATCAATAAACTAAGCTCGCGGCTTCAAGGTAAAGTACCTATTACATTATGCACATATATCAATCATTCATTCAAGTTGGTCAACCAACTCACTCACCATCCTTAGGTCATTTTGACCCATGGTGCAATTTCGACCCATTTGCACACTTAACCCTAATATTGGGTCAACTTCGCCAAAAACCCTAACCCTAGCCATTTATGGTCTTAATACACATATAATCACAATGTTATCTCATTTTCACACTAACAAGACAACTTAGGTCATCAAAGACCCGTTTTACCCATTCGAGGTTTCCACACCCATTCGGGTAACCACATGCCCAAATGGCACCCATTTACATAACATCTAGGTGTACTAGTGGTTAACTAACCAATTTAAGACTCATAAGCTCATTTATCATTTCAAAACCCTAGGTTAGTCATCCTTTGACTCTTCATTACTCAAACTTACCCAAAATCCCCAAATCACTAACAAACGGGTTTTATACACATCACTAACCCAAACCCTAACCCTTAAACAATTAATAGTAAGGAAATCAAGGTTAAGACTTACCACTACAATCAAAATGTAGCTAGTGGGGAGATGAACAACTTTAATGCTCGAGCTCTAACCCAAAACAAGCTTCTTCTACTTCGATTTGAGCTTTCTCACACTTGAATCACACTCTCTCTCTCTAGAATTGAAGTGGATGAAGTTTGGTGGTTGTAAATGGAGTAAATGAGGCTCCACAAACTGATCTAGGGCCTTAAAGTCATCCACAATGTGAAATTACCAACTTACCCCTTTTAAATATCAAAAACACAAAAACAGGCTCGTCAGGCCATCTGGACGGCGTCCAGAATTCTGGACGGCGTCCAGTCTTTCAAACTGGGATGACGTCCCACCTTGTTTAACGGCGTCCAACATAACAGGGAAAAACTGGATCTTACAACTCTCCCCCACTTGAACCGGATTGCGACCTCGCGATCCAAGCCGCATGACAAGCAGGAAGATACACAAGAACAAACTCTTCGGGCTCCCAAGTAAACTCGGAACCTTTACTACGACGCCATTGAACTTTAAAAGTCCTAACCACTTTATTTCTCAATCTTTTGACCTTCTCGTCGAGTATAGCAATCGGCTCCTCAACATACTCCAACTTATTATTTTTCTCAATCTCGTCTAATGGTACCCATGATGAATCATCCGCAAGACACTTACGGAGATGGGAAACATGGAATGTATTATGGATCCCCGCAAGTTCTTCGGGTAATTCCAAACGATACGCAACTTCGCCAACCCGAGTTAAAACTTTAAATGGGCCAATAAACCGAGGAGCTAACTTTCCTCGTTTTTGAAACTGAATAATACCTTTCCATGGCGAAACCTTAAGCATCACCATGTCGCCTTCTTGGAATTCGATCATTCGCCTACGTTTGTCGGCATACGACTTTTGTATATTTTGCGTCTTTTTCAAATGAGCCCGAATCATCTCAATCTTGCTATTCGTCTCCAAAACCAAATCGGTACTCCCGATTTCCTTTTGACCCACTTCACCCCAACAAATCGGGGTTCGACACCTCCGCCCATAAAGCATCTCATAAGGTGGCATCCCGATACTAGTATGATAACTATTATTGTACGAGAATTCCACCAAAGGCAAGTACTCATCCCAACTACCCCCAAAATTGATAATGCACGCCCGTAACATATCCTCCAAAGTTTGGTTCGTACGTTCGGTTTGACCGTCTGTTTGAGGATGGTACGCCGTGCTCAATTTTAATTGTGTACCCATATCTTCATGAAACTTTTCCCAAAACCGAGATGTAAAACGGGTATCTCGATCCGAAATAATAGATATAGGAACCCCATGTCGAGCGACTACTTCCTTGATAAACAATTTAGCCAAGGTCTCCGACGATATCGCTTCCCGAATGGGAAGAAACAAAGCACTTTTTGTCAATCGGTCAACTATCACCCAAATTGAATCAAATTGGGTTCTCGCCGTCTTTGGTAACTTAAAATCCATGGTAATGTGCTCCCATTTCCACTTCGGGATTTCTAATGGTTGTAACTTACCATACGGCTTTTGGTGTTCGGCTTTAACTTGCAAACACGTGACGCATTGCTCAACATACTTAACAACCTCACATTTCATTCCCGGCCACCAATACTCCTTCCTTAAATCAAGATAAATTTTTGTTGCGCCCGGATGAATGGAATACTTTGACTTATGTGCTTCATCAAGTAGCACTCGTCGATAATCCCCCATCTTAGGCACCCACACTCTTCCTTGAAAAGACAACAAACCACGCGAGCCCATAGTAATGAACTCCGATTACCCCACTGTTCGTTCTGCATGCTTGTTGTAAACGTAAGCCTCTATTTGAATCACACCAAGTTTTTCAAGAAAATCGTTAGTAATAATCATACGTAACAATCCTAATAGTAACGCCGGGTGATGACACTTTCGACTTAACGCATCCGCGACCACATTCGCCTTGCCCGAATGATAAAGTATTTCACAATCATAATTTTTTACCACATCCATCCACCTACGTTGACGATAATTCAAATCTCTTTGGTTAAAGAGATGTTTCAAACTCTTATGATTCGAATAAATCGTACTCTTGACACCATACAAGTAATGGCGCCAAATCTTCAATGCATGCACAACCGCCACCAACTCAAGATCATGAGTCGGATATCTCGTCTTGTGTTCCTTTAATTGTCGAGAGGCATAAGCGATGACTTTACCTCTTTGCATTAGAACACACCCGAGCCCATTTAGCGAAGCATTATAATAAACCATCATGTCTTCCGCACCTTCCGGCAACACCAACACCAGAGCTTGACACAACTTTTCTTTTAATAACTGAAAAGCAATTTCTTGCTCGTTCTCCCAAATAAATCTCGCGTTCTTCCTCGTCAATTTCGTCAACGAAGAAGCGATCTTAGAAAAGTCTTGGATAAACCGACGATAATAACCGGCCAATCCGAGAAAACTTCGGATTTCCGTAGGCGTAGTCGGTCGCCTCCAACTCTTCACCGTCTCTATCTTTCCCGGATCTACTTGGATACCGTCTTTGTTTACAATGTGACCAAGGAATTGAACTTCCCTTAGCCAAAATTCACATTTGGAGAATTTAGCATACAACTTCTCATTCCGCAACGTCTTTAACACACTCCGCAAATGATGTTCATGTTCCTTCATACACTTCGAATAGACAAGTATGTCGTCAATGAACACAATTACCGACTTTTTCAACATAGGTTGGCACACTCGGTTCATAAGATCCATGAATGCCGCCGGTGAATTCGTAAGACCAAAAGGCATAACCACGAATTCAAAATGCCCATAACGCATTCGGAAAGCCATTTTCTCGATATATTCCTCACGGACCCGCATTTGGTGATAGCCGGACCGTAGGTAGATTTTAGAGAAATATGTTGCACCTTGGAGTTGGTCAAACAAATCGTCAATCCGAGGCAATGGATAACGATTCCTGATCGTCACTTTGTTCAACTCCAGATAATCGATGCACATCCGCATACTACCATCCTTTTTCTTCACGAATAAAACCGGAGCGCTCCATGGCGAAGCACTCGGTCGAATAAAACCCTTTTTAAGCAACTCTTGGGTTTGATTTAACAACTTTTTCATTTCCGTTGACGCTAAACGATAAGGAGTTTTAGCAATGGGAGTAGCTCCCGGAACCAACTCAATGCGAAATTCAACTTGTCTTTCCACCGAAACACCCGGTAACTCGTCCGAAAAAACGTCTTCGAATTCACTAACCACCGGAATTTCACGAATGGGTGGTGGATCATCACGAGTATCAACAACATGGGCAAGAAAATCCATGCCACCACTAACAAGGAAACGATGTGCCCGTGCAAAAGTGCACATCGGCACTAGTCTTCTACTCTTATCCCCGTGAATAATTAACTCTCCCCTATTAGGGGTCTTTACACGAATAAATTTATCATGGCATGCAATATCGGCTCTATTATGATCGAGCCAATCCATACCAACAATGATATCAAAATCACCCAAAGTCATTGGGATAAGATCAATCTTAAAATTTTCGGCACCAAAAACGACATCACAATTTTTGCACACATCTACCACTAGCACCGTCTTGCCGTCCGTTATTTCGACTTCTACCGGACGACTTAACTTAGCTAATGGTCTATTAAGTCAAGGCATAAATTTTGGAGACACAAACGACAAATTTGCACCGCTATCAAATAGAATCCTTGCCGGATTAGAGTTAACCATGAAAGTACCTGAGACAACTTCGTTGGATTGTTTGGCTTCATCATTAGGCATCAAATAATTTCGACCCCTAGCTGTACCCGCCGCCTTCTCCAACTTCTTAACATTATCGTTGTGCAAGTCGGGACACTCCGGCCTCTTGTGCCCTTCTTTGCCACAATTATAACAAGTGACTTTGATTGTAGAAGATGGGTGGGTGCAATCACGGGCCATATGCCCCTTTCGTCCACAATTGTGACAAGAATAATGGAATTCTCTGAGAACACTCCTCTTCACACTACCGGCGCTCTCGGTTGCACCTTTACCCTTCTTGTTCGAATAACTAGTAGCTTCGAACTTCCTCTTGCCAAAAGTAAAGCCACTCTTTCTCAACACAAGTGCCTCAAAACCTTTGGCCATATTGAACAACTCATCAAAGCTCTTCACTACATTCACACTTATCTTCTCTTGATAACTATCATTCAAGATTCGATAGAAATCTTCTTTCAACATTTTATCATTCCCGACATACTCCGGGCAAAATTGGGTCTTGGTCAAAAACACGGATTTGAGAGTGTTCAAATCCATCGACCCTTGCCTCAAGGAACGTAACTCGTCCTTAAGCCTAGTAAGATCGGACGAAGTTCGGTACTCATCGAAAAACTCCGCCTTGAATTCATCCCATGTGAACTCCATACATTGTTCTTCGCCATAAACTTGGATTTTCGCGTCCCACTACAATTTAGCATTACCCCTCAACATACTACACCCGTACCTTGTATTCTTATCGAGAGGACATTCACAAGTACGGAAAGCCCCCTCCATATCGAAGATCCATCGGGCACTCTTTAGAGGGTCTCTTTCACCTTCAAAGGTGGGAGGTTGAGAATCCTTGAAATTCTTATAGAAAAAGTCCCGTCTTCCCACATTATCTTCGTGAAGAACGGCCTTAACTTGTTCCTTTACCACATTGACTATTTGCTCGTCAATCGTGTCTAGGAACATCTTCATAACATCTTCAAGAAACTCCGCTTTTTGACGTTTAAAGATAGCCTCAACTTTGGCCTTGAACTCAATGTCCTCACTCGTACTTCCGTCATTGGTGTCGTGTCCATTTCACATCTTCATTCTATAAAACGGAAAAGATTAAACAACGAAACGAAAGGACTTAACACATATGTATATACATATACACCACACTACCCCATCTTGCTTAACATTCGTCGTACATCGCTTGTTTGACACAATTTGAACCCGTAACAATGGTAGCTAATCATTGTTACGTGAGCACGTCGCATTAACTTGCTAGTACAACGTCTATCTCGCTTGATGATTGCTAATACAACCCATAAAACAATTCGCGCAAGGTTAGTTCACATAAACCTAAGCACTAACAATTTCCGATTCGACCCAAAGTCCTACAAGTCCCGCATAAAGCGTACATACAATAAAGTCTAAGTCTAGGCACCTATCTCAAGTCGCCTAAATCCCTTAGACCATGCTCTGATACCACTTGTAACAACCCGACTTCAATTCACCAAAACGTGTACCAAAAAAAATTTTCTGGTGCAGCACAACTGGACGACGTCCAGCAATGAAAGGTGGGACGGCGTTCAGCAGATCTGGACGGCGTCCAATTTGCCTTCCAGCTGCTGTCCCCGGGTCAGACTTACACGAGCGGAAATCCCGCTTCCCGACACTTTTAAACGAAAACCTTTTCACAACATAACACAATATAATTAACTAAGAGGTTTTCATCATCAAAACAAGTTTTACATCGCCGGGCCCGCATCGGCCCGAATTACGCGTTTCGTTCAAAAATACAAGTTTCGACCATACTAGTTTAATTTCCAAACGACACTAGAGCATGGTGTTTGGGGTTAAACTACCCAAATCTTGGCCGAATTTCCGAAAGCTACCCATAAGCATCCCCTATCAAAATAAGCGGGAGACCACTAATCCAACCGAATACCTTTGCCTTTATCCACACCGGAGCCTAAAAAGGTAAACAACGAGAGGGTAAGCTAGCGCTTAGTGAATGCAATAATTATACATATACATATATATCCTACTTACTTGCATCACTTACACAATACCATATACGGGCTAGCAATTCTACAACCATGCAAAACATTATGCATATACCAATAACCGCAATTCACAATGAGCTAGCAATACCAAAAGCATATAGTTCATAGTTAAATATGCTAACACAAAATTCGTACAACCATGGTTAACAAAACGAACAAGGGAACGGTACTTAAAAGACCGTCGAAGTTCATAACATCCATTAGTGTTACTTAAACACCGCGTAATCACTAATTCCCCGGGTGATGTCTTGAACAACGCAACTCACTCACCCCCATGACAATGTGGCGTCTTGAACAACGCAACGAATCCACATGTCAATCAAAACAATGAGTGGTGCCTTGAACACCGCGTCATCCACTCCCATGACAATGTGGTGCCTTGAACACCGCGGCATCCACATGTCAATCAACCAATGAGTAGTGTGTTAAACACCGCGACAATACTACTCATTACTTAGAATGTGGTGTCTTGAACAACGCGACAATGCCACATTCGTACAACACAAATAAATACATTATATACGGACACACATAATTATTCCACTCACCTTACGCCTTTGGTGAATCAATAAACCAAGCTCGCGGCTTTAAGGTAAAGTACCTATTACATTATGCACATATATCAATCATTCATTCAAGTTGGTCAACCAACTCACTCACCATCCTTAGGTCATTTTGACCCATGGTGCAATTTTGACCCATTTGCACACTTAACCCTAATATTAGGTCAACTTCGCCAAAAACCCTAACCCTAGCCATTTATGGTCATAATACACATATAATCACAATGATATCTCATTTTCACACTAACAAGACAACTTAGGTCATCAAAGACCCATTTTACCCATTCGAGGTTTCCACACCCATTCGGGTCACCACATGCCTAAATGGCACCCATTTACATAACATCTAGGTGTGCTAGTGGTTAACTAACCAATTTAAGACTCATAAACTCATTTATCATTTCAAAACCCTAGGTTAGTCATCCTTTGAGTCTTCATTACTCAAACTTACCCAAAATCCCCAAATCACTAACAAACGAGTTTTATACACATCACTAACCCAAACCCTAACCCTTAAACAATTAATAGCAAGGAAATCAAGGTTAAGACTTACCACTACAATCAAAATGTAGCTAGTGGGGAGATGAACAACTTTAATGCTCGAGCTCTAACCCAAAACAAGCTTCTTCTACTTCGATTTGAGCTTTCTCACACTTGAATCACACTCTCTCTCTAGAATTGAAGTGGATGAAGTTTGGTGGTTGTAAATGGAGTAAATGAGGCTCCACAAACTGATCTAGGGCCTTAAAGTCGTCTACAATGTGATATTACCAACTTACCCCTTTTAAATATCAAAAACACAAAAACAGGCTCGTCAGGCCATCTGGACGGCGTCCAGAATTCTGGATAGCATCCAAAATTATGGACGGCGTCCAGCCCTTCATACTGGGATGGCATCCCACCTTGTTGGACGGCGTCCAACGTAACAGGGAAAAACTGGATCTTACACATACAACATTTCATAAGGCACCATTTCGATGGTAGAATGATAACTATTATTGTACAAAAATTCAACTAAAGGTAGGTGAGTATCCCAACTACCACCAAAATTGATGATGCACGCCTACAACATATCCTCAAGAGTTTGGATAGTTCGCTCACTTTAACCATCTATTTGTGGGTGAAACGCGGTGCTCACATGCAACTTGGTGCCCATCTCTTCTTGAAATTTTCTCCAATA
Source organism: Rutidosis leptorrhynchoides (assembly GCF_046630445.1). NCBI lineage: Eukaryota > Viridiplantae > Streptophyta > Magnoliopsida > Asterales > Asteraceae > Rutidosis > Rutidosis leptorrhynchoides. The sequence continues at coordinate 456,790,159 of NC_092334.1, forward strand.
TCGTGAGGTAAATCGGGTGTCACGGTCTGAAACAATGGAAATCGGCACTCCATGTCTTGCAACACCTCCTTCATATATAATTTAGACATTGTTTCCGACGATGAAGCTTCTCTTATTGCCAAAAATAACGCACTCTTAGTCAATCTATCAACAATAACCCAAATGGCATAGTGTTGCCGAGGGGTCTTAGGCAACTTAGTCACTAAATCCATCGTGATATGCTCCCATTTCCATACCGGTACCTCTAGTGGTTGAAGTTTACCATACGGCATTTGATGATCGGCTTTTACTTGGAGGCAAGTAAGACACTTATGAACATACTTTACTATATCTCTCTTCATTCCTGGCCACCAATAGTCTTTCCTTAGGTCCCTATACATTTTCATAGCACCAGGGTGAATCGAATACTTAGATTTGTGAGCTAAGTCAAGGAGCTCAATTCTAGCACCACTTTGTAAAGGTACCCAAATTCTTCCATATCTAAGCCTTAGACCACGGGAATCTACTATAAAATCATTAACTTGTCCTTTGATTCTTTCTTTCCTCACATTTTCGGGGGTTAATGCTTCATCTTGCGCTGCTCAGATACTATCGAATATTTGGGGTGATATTACCATGACTAAACTTGTTACCTTAATTGGTTGGTGGCTCGACTTCCTACTAAGAACATCCGCCACCACATTAGCCTTCCCAGGGTGGTATAAAATTTCACAATCGTAATCTTTCACCAAGTCGAGCCCTCTCCTTTGCCTATCATTTAAATCTCTGTGATCAAACAAGTACTTTAAGTTTTTATGATCGGTATAGATGGAGAACTTTACACCATAAAGATAATGACGCCATATTTTCAAGGCAAAGACTACGGCCGTTAATTCTAGATCATGGGTAGGATAACATTTTTCATGTATTTTCAATTGTCGAGAAGCATAAGCTATGACTTTCCCGTTTTGCATTAGCACACATCCCAAACCTTTCTTAGAAGCATCACAATAAACTGTCATATTCTCATTCCCTTCCGGTAAGACTAGTATAGGAGCTTGAACAAGTTTCTCTTTAAGGAGTTGAAATGCCCGTTCTTGCTTTTCTTCCCATTTCCATTGCGCATTCTTACAGGTTAACTTTGTGAGTGGGGTGGCTATTCTAGAAAAATCTTGTATGAACCATCGATAATACCCCGCTAAGCCTAGAAAAATTCTAACTTTGGTGGGATTCATAGGCAGTTCCCATCTCATTACCTCTTCAATCTTCGTCGGATCAACACAAATACCCTTCTTATTAATGACATGTCCTAAAAATTGTACTTCACGAAGCCAAAACTCACACTTAGAGAACTTAGCGAACAACTTTTCTTTCCTTAAAGTTTCTAACACTTTTCGTAAATGCACCACATGCTCCTCTTCCCCTTTAGAATATACTATAATGTCGTCAATGAATACAATCACAAACCTATCGAGCATCGGTCGACACATCCTATTCATCAAATCCATAAACGCGGCCGGAGCATTAGTTAACCCAAAAGGTATTACCACGAATTCATAATGACCATACCTAGTGCAAAAATCCATTTTAGGGATATCCTCTTCCTTCACCTTTAATTGATGATAACCCGACCTTAGATCTATCTTTGAAAAGAAACATGCCCCTTGTAATTGATCAAACAAGTCATCTATCCTTGGCAATGGATATTTATTCTTAATAGTGACTTTATTCAATTCACGATAGTCGATACACATTCTCATTGTTCCATCCTTCTTTTTCACAAACAATACCGGAGCTCCCCAAGGTGAACTACTAGGACAAATAAAACCTTTATCTATCAGATTTTGTAGTTGAGTCATCATTTCCCTCATTTCCGACGGAGCTAGTCGATATGGTGCTTTGGCAATTGGCGTGGATCCGGGAATCAACTCTATTCGAAACTCTACTTCTCGTTCGGGAGGAACACCGGGCAATTCATCCGGAAACACATCCGGAAACTCATTAACTACCGGTACATCATTTATCCCAAAAACCTTCTTTGAATCATCGATCACATGTGCCAGAAATGCACAACACCCATGGGACAAAAATCATTTGGCTCTAGCATACGTACATATAGGAATAGCATGTCTAGCCCGTTCCCCATAAATCCAAATAACCTTTCCACTTGGTGCTTGAACTAATACAATTTTCTTTCGACATAATATTATTCCTTCATTATCATCTAGCCAATCCATACCAATTACTTGAAATTCTCCCATATGCATGGGTATTAAATCTATAGCAAACTTCTCATCATCCAAAATAATTTCACATCTCTTAATGACACTATAAACCATAATGGTTTTATTGTCTGCTATCTCTACCTCTAGAGGATGCTCTAACATACTTGGGGTCATGTCAAAATGTTTATAAAAAGAATAAGAAACAAACGACCGCGTAGCACCGGAATCCAACAAAACATGCGCAGGTAAAGAGTTTACAATAAAGGTACCTGACACCACATTTTGGGATTCCTTCGCTTCGAGAGCGGTAATCTGATGGGCTCGGGCTCTTGGTCGGCTATCACTCGTCTTTGGTTCCATTTTAACCTCCTTCTTAACACCACCACTTGCTAGATCCTTTTTATATTCCAGGCATTCAGCTTGAAAATGGTCCTTTTCAAAACAGTAATAATACTGTTTCCCTTTCTTAGGACACTCGGCGGCTCTATGACCCGGTTTTCCACATGAGTAACAATCAGTAGTACCCGCTTTACTCTCGCCCGTATGATTTTTACCACATCTATTGCACGTTTTTACTTCTTTACCACTACCTTTCCCCGGCGCAAAACCCCCTTTTGACTTTTGTGGGTAGTCGGAATTTAACTTACCTTTCTTCGGGCTATTGTTTTGCAATGACTTTGAATCTTGATCCAACTTTCGTTTAAACGCGGCTTTCTTCTTAAGTTCATGTTCCCTCAGAAGAGCCTTGTTCATCATTTCGGCTAAGGTCTTATACGTACTCTTATCGATGAACTCACTTATTTCGGGATTTAACTTCTCATGATAGTAGTCCATCATTAACTTAGGACTTGAAACAAAATCCGGGCAAAAACGAAACTTATCATTAAATTCGGCATTGAACTCGATTACGGATTTACTCCCATGTTCAATATTCATGAATTCGGACTTTAACCTACCAACTTCGGCGGGTGGAGCAAATTGATCCATAAACATCTCATGAAACTTTTCCCATGGAAAACTTGTTGCCACATTCCGTCCATGTGACTTAACTATAAAATTCCACCATTCATAACCACTGCCCTTCATTTGGTGTGCCGCGTAAATTACCTTTAAGTGTTCAGGACATTGGCACAACATGAAAGTTTCTTCTATCTCGTCGATCCACCTTTGACTAACAATCGGATCAAATTTACCATGAAATTCCGGTGGATGACAATTTGCAAAATTTTTGAACTCAAAATGCTCATCCTTCCTTTTCGGGACTTCTACTTCCTCTTGTCTCACCCCACTTCCCCCTTCTCCTCTTAACACGGGATTATTCGTCATAAGAGTCTTTAACTTTTCATCTAATTGCTCATTAATCAACTTCTTTATCTTTTCTAGAAGAGTTGGGGTGTATCGCACAAGGCTTGCCCTATTTGCCCCGAAAGATCATTTGCCATCGTAATTTCATCAGATTCAGATTACGAGTCTTCGACAGACTCTCTTGACGGGGTGTGGACATACTCATCGTCCTCTTCATTGCTTCTATTAGGAGATACAATAGCCATTCTGAAATAATACATCCAACCCATTAGTTCAAACACATGTGTCAACAATTGAGCATAACTTAAGTGACCGAAAGGATTTCCAACTCATTTCACCATGACCATAGTAGATGTTCATGCGTACTATAATGATGTAATGGTGATGGCCGGTCATCATTACACCATTGTATTACACACTTAATCATTTATAACTCATGGTTAATGGGCATTAAATTCTTGTTCGAATCATTCACAATCTCAGTACTACACTATAGGTCTCGTCAATAAACTCTTTCCTATGGAGCATGGCATAATCCTTTAATCTTATCTATCATGCAAGTCCTAAACCGCTTATCTTCTATCAACGATGGTTTAAGCCTAGAGAATCCCTATAAAGGATTATCCAAGTCCCTTAAACCATAGCTCTGATACCAACTTTTAACGCTCTGAAAACGATAACTTTTTTTTTAAATTTGGTTGACCACCCATCCCAGTGATATGCCACGGAGCGGCAAGTCTAGGCAAGGCACTACCAGACAAAAGATTTCGGAGTAGTTTAACATTCCTCCTGTTATCAAAATACGCCTAACGGCGCGGCGCGATGAATGGGGTCACGGCGCGGCCCTGTGCTGTCGCTGGTACTAAACTTTAACTTGCTTTAAAAATCACATTTTCATCATTTCTTCCTCACCCAACACCATTTTAACAACATAGTACATAAACAAACTTAGTTAAACAGTTTCTTACATCGTCAAACATTACAAAAACCATTTAGTCATGAATAACACGTTTACACATCTTAAACATAACATTTGGTCCCAAATCTCAAAAGTAACATAGTTTATGAGTACAAAAGTTTTAATGTCGATAAGCGGTATCAATAGAGCTAGATTCAAAATAGGGACTTGCACTACCACTTACTCTATGACCAATGCTCTGCTATCCTCAAATAGGCTCCTTACCTTCGCGATGTCCTTTCGTTCCTATAAAAACATAAACATAACATAGGGGTAAGCTTTCATGCTTAGTGAGTTATAGGCGAATAAAAGAACACATATCATTGAGCATAAGCAATGCATCACTTGACCTTTCCAACCCGAAGGTTGCTTACTTACTATCGGATCTGACTCCATTTCTTGCCATAGACATAACTTACTAAGGTCAACCCTAGTAATTGTGCCTAAGCTAAACATGACCATAGGCATACACATATGCCTAAGCTAACCTTAATCATAATGCATACATACATAGACACCCAAAGTGTCTAAGCTAGGTCATACCATAGACAAGATCATTAAGCAAGCTTAATGACCTTGCCTAAGCTAATCATCAACCATAGATACAATTATTAGGCATACCTAATAATCCTATCTAAGCTATACATCTAGTGCACTTAGTCGTTACCCTCTTGCACGGATGTAATCCGTGAACACTAAGCCACTCTTGACCCGCCCAATTTACCCCCTATAAACTCACCTTGGTTAAAAGAGATTCCTTTGTCGCTTGAAGTTCCTTTATCTTGATTAGCACCTATACAAGAGCTAATCTCGTCATTGACAAAATTCAAACGAATTTACATCTTTCAAATGCTTACAACACTTTCATATACTTACACATTTGAACTTAATCTTTCTTAATCTCCCTTCTTAACTTATTATAGTACATGAACATTCATAAAGTATCATTTTTCTTCAATATTCAAGTTCTCTAATTTAATCCATACAATTTAGAACTTAACCTTCTAAACAACAATTACTTTCAACAATTCAAAACATAAACTTTCTTCTTCACAATTTAGCTAAATCTCATAATCATCTTCATTGAGGCATTTCATCAAACACCTAGTGTGCATGACTTGATTCTAGACTATATGTTACACCAAATTCATCATTTTCATATCACACACTCAAATAGCAAGTTCATACATGAACTTACATCCAAACATCAATTAAAATTCATTTTTAATCATACAAATGTGCACACTCACAACATACAACAACTTATAAGCTTGAGATTCATCTAAAACAACCAATTTAGTGATACATAGACTTAGAAGTTCATACCTTGTCTTTAGGGATTTAAGAACCCTAATTGTGCACAAATGGAAAAAAATTGAAGAATTGCAACTTGTTATGATGATTAAAGCACACTAGATTATATGAATTTCTACTTACATGTTTTCAAATCTTCCAATGGAGGATTTCTCCTTCTTCCTTGTTTGGGTCGTCACTTACACACAAGCACACTAACTTTCTGTATTTTTTTTTTTTTTGCAACTGATAATGAAATTTCAGCATTTAGCCAATTTAATTAAATTGTCTTTGCCTTATTTACACTTTCTTCCCTCCCCACCAAAACCATAATATGGAAGGTCCTTAAACTAACTTTGCACCCTTAGCCCCTCTTAACTTTAACTTAACAAGCCTTAAATATTAACCATTATAATACAAACATAATACTTACATAAATGTCAAAATTAATACTTTATAAAATATTAACTTATTTATTTGGGATGTTACAAGATTGCTGAATGTGTGAAGGATATCAAAACAATAAGAAAAAGTGCGTTATAGTGTTAAGGCGCGCCGTGGCTCATTAAGGTGCGTCATGGCACAACACTTGGATTGAGGTTCGAAGGTTGCAATGCTGTCAGTTTCAAAATCATGCTTTAAGCCACGGCGCGGCTCCTCCAGTCCCGACGAGGCTTATGCATATTCGGGAGCCTGACGAGGAAAATTGTGTTTTCTTACTCTTTAAGTTGTTTCCTTCTTTAGACTTGCCTATATAAACACCCTATTGTAACCCTAACATGTGTGCACGAAATTAATAAAAAAAAATCTTAAGTTTGCTCCCGTGAACTAAACCCTTGTTGGTCCCTTGATTAACAACAGGAGTATTGTAGAGGGGGTGAATACAATTCTTTTAATTAACTTAAGTGTTATCACAGTTTAGTATTCAAACATGCAATTTAAATAAGAGTCAAAAGTAGTTTTCAACGGTTATTCTTTATTGATATGAATCACAAAGAATCATAACTGTTCTTGGCGGAATAACATTTGATTGAATACAGATTACACCTAGATTATAGTTATAGAGGATATCTTAAGCTATTACACATTTTGCACTCTATTCAAATAAACCCACACCACTAGATATTACAATAGTGGATACTTCTATTTATAGTAGTCCTAATATCTATGTAATTGTTCTATTGTCCATTGGTACATAGGATGTCTGTACTTGTGGGGACAACTGCATCAGAGAGCGTGCTCCCTTCTTTCCTCTTTGGTAGCTATTTGCAGGAACACCCCAATTTGGTTTGGTACCACTATTTGAATAAACAAACAGAATGTTGGGTTCCCTAGGCATTGACAAAGTATTACACATGTCAGCACATGCGTTAAACTTCTGCATTTCCACGTGGTCTTGTAAGGTCACTTATCAGCCACCGACGTGTGTCCTTTTCTGTTTAAATTTGTCTCTGACTTTTGTTGAATGGTACAATTGATGTAGACCATTCAGGAAAACACTATGCTTGTAATAGAGCATAGCTGTCTTCATGTAGTACGCTACTTACCAGCTACGCTGGTTCTTCTATGCTGAGTTACTTGATCTTCATGATTTGCTAGGCACACATCTTGTGCTAATTGAAGAATACTATCTACCTTGTGCTGGTAGACTAGGCAGCATACTAAAACACTCGACGCCGCAACAATTGCTGTCTATACATAACTAAACCTATGTTGGCTGCACATAACATCTTAGTGTACATAATTGTTGTTTTGTCATAATAAAATCTTTAATTATTTTGGGGAATCAACAATCTCCCCCTATTTGATGATGAGAAAACTTACGACATATAGAGAAAACACTAAATCCAGCACTAAGGGACCTAATGAAAATAGGCAGTAAATTTGTCCCTCTTAGGTTTGTTTTGAGATCTTTTGCTGAGTTATCTATATCTTATAAATTGATATGATTTTGAAGATAAACTCATTTCACATTCATTACATGAAATATATACATTAATTTCAAGGTAATATAATGAATTATGAAATAACAAAATATACAAATTTGACAATAGAAGGTTATCTGTCTTTATCCTTCTCTTTTTCCTCTTCTTCCTCAGATAGCTCTTCTTCTTTAACTTTAGCTGCAGCCCAGGTTTCAGGGAACAGCTCAGGAAAGTCTTTCATATCAAATACTGGTATTTGAGGAGGTAGAATGATTGGATCTCTTTTGTGTGGGCCAGCACCAATGGATTTCTTTCTTTTAGGATTTTGAGCCAGTACTTCTTCTACATTCACCACTGGTGCATCCCCATATTTGATTACTTTATCAAATAGGTCTTGTAACTCAAGTTTTAGTGTCTCTCTGAGAATGCTTTGACCTTTACCAATGAAGTACTGCAGCATCTCCATCCATTCACTAAATCCAAAAGTTTTCAGATTTGTGTAATCTACCTTCTCATAAACATTATAATCTCTGCTGATACTGAAGGTCCTTTTTGTTCCTTTATGACACTTGATGATCTTACCAGGGTTAGACCTTCTGGTAATCACATCAACATATTTGCTCCTGAAGAAATGATCAGTCAGTTCTTTTATTCTTTCAGTTTCTTGTGGAGCTTCTGTAGGGACCTTCTCAGCAACTTCAAGCTTATCAAATACTTTTTCCTGAGCTTTAACTATGGCTTTTGCTAATTTGAGAGATTCAGCTTCTTGTTTTCTATCAGCAGCCAGTTTAGCTTCTTCCTCCCTAAGCCTTAACCTTTCAACTTATTCAGCATCGTCCCTTCTTTGTTGTTCCAGTTGAATACTTGTAATATATTCATCAACTGTGATGTTCAGGGATTTTGTTGCTGCTATCAATTCCCTTCCCTCATCAGTAATAATGGCATTGCAATATTACTGTAAATTCATATCTAGTTGCACAGCCTCATAGAAGAGTGCCTACTCCTCATCATTGTGGAGTCTTTGGCCACTATTTAATAGATGTACAACAATATTAATGTTGAAGTCCATAGCATCAATGTAGAATTGCTGGTCAAGAGGATGATACAACATTTTCATTTGGCGTATTTTATCTGGTCTCCCTGCTGCCTGAATATTCAGCAATTCAGCAACAAAGATTTCATAAGCCTCATTTTCCTCTGCATTCATCTTTCTGAGATCAGGCTTTCTTCGTGCAACTGATTCATTTTCCCAAGTAGTATGTTTAACATTTTTCTTAGGGGAAGATGGAGGATATTCATACGGTAATTCTGTTGTGCCAGAAGGACCCAATGGTTCATAGAAGTGGAGATCACCCAGTGTCCTATCAAAGTAAGCATGAGTGTCTGCTGGTAGAGGTGATAGAACAAAGTTTGAGTTGCCACTACCCCAGACAGTAAAATCAGTAGCATCACCAGAATCATTATCAGTTTAAGCTCCCAGCTCTTCCTCCTTTGCTGGGTCTTCTACACTTCTTTCTCCCTGCAGCACACTACCAGCTGGGTCTTATGTCACAGCACTCCTTGATGTGTCTTCATTACTAGCTAACTGAGTAGTATCAGCTGGTACAACTGCTACAATATCTTCATTAGCTGCCTCGAATAAAGGCTCTTTCCTTAGGGGCTGGTTGTCCCTAGGGGCAGATTTTACCCTTTGTTTATCAGTTGGCTTGGGTTTAGCTAATGGTTCTTTTATGGATACTAGTTCTTGCGGAGGCAGTAGGGGAGTTATAGCAAGATGCTCCCCCTCAGTAGCTGAGAGATCTGTCTCTACTAGCTTCTCATCATCATCATCAAGATGAACAATCTCAACTGACTGTTGTTGCGTAGCTGGCTGAGCAGGAGTTGCTGGTTGAGAAGATTGACTGGATTTCATCATACCATTCAACCATTGTAGAGATACATTATCCCTCTCTCCCCTGACCTATTAGAATCCAAGTACTTTTAAATCCCTTCAGGTGTCATGTTCCTTATTCTTTCTGCTCGCTCAGCATACATTTATTCATTCTTCTTGTCATACTTCACCAAGAACTTAGCATTTCTTTTTCATGCATCTTTCTTATATTGATTAATGCTGAGCGGCTCATTGTGAATTTCAAGTTGATCACGAGAGAGACCTCTTCTATGCTCAAATCTGTGCTTTTTCTTTGCAACATAGGCCTCAAACTTGGCATTAAAGGCGTCATTTAAATCTTGCTGCTTCTTCTAGTGTCTCTCCAATTTTTGTTTTAACTTCTATTCAATGGATTGAGAGTCAACAAAAGATTCAGCCGGAGCCAGTTCAGACACATTATCACTGGGCTTACTGCCAGAATCAATATCATCCACAAGTGTGGCAGGAATAATGGGTTGAGATCCACTAGCACCCTTAGCACCTGCTTAAGTATGAGCATTACTGGGCTTAGGGCCAGATCTTCCTTCACTACCATCATCACAACCATCATCTCTCCTCTGCTGCTTTGGAGCCTTTTCATGCTCATGCTCCCCCTCAGATTGTTTTCTCTTCTTTTGACTTTTAGATTTCTTCTCCCCATTTTTGTTATCAGCAGGCGCAGAAGTAGAGCCTGGGGGAACAGAGACATCAAGATCACTATTTGATTCAGGCATAGAGAATGTAAATTTGTTCCAGTCAGCTTCAGTGGAAGATAGATTTGCACCAGGGTCCACACCATATTGTTGAAGACATAGGTTGGATGTTCTAACTTTGTTTCTAGCAACACCCATGGCCATTTGATTGACACTTTCTCTAACATCAGCTTGAAGATCAGCCATTCGTTACATCGTCTCAACCATTCGAACATAAGCAGTAGCAGGAATCATTGTAGCCATTTGCTGTTCATATGACTCCACCCTCTCTTCCAACATTCCGTTCTCATCATTAAGGAATCTATTCCTTGATCTCTCAAGATCTAATTCAGCTTGAAGGCGAGTGATATGATCAGTGTACTCGTTATGAGAGATGATATGCTGCTTTAGTTCTTCTTCTTCATAATGCTGCCTGATAGCATCAACTGCCAAGTCAGCAAAGGCATTGGTCTGACGTAGTTGGGTTTCAATAGCTGATGTAGTAATACAGCCAGCACGTCGAATTGCTTCAGCAACATTATTAATGATGGTTTCCCTGATGGCCCTTATAATATCAGGGGTGATTCTGGTAACTGTCCTTTAGAGAGTAAGGGTAGACAACCCTTCTATTTCAGACACATCAACTACACTGGTTGATGGTTGTGCAGTAGCAGCAATAATAGGAGTACCACTGTGGGGTGATGGAGGTGGAAGGTCAGAATCTGACTCATCACCATGATCACCATCATTTTTACCTTCACCTGAAGGCTTAGAACCACTAGTATCCTTGGCAGTAGAATCTGCTGCATCAGTATCAAGATCCACTGGTTTGTCTTTGGAGCCAGTAGCATTATCAGAAACTACTGTCTCTGATATGGCCGAAACGGACAGTTTTATTTGTGCGGTGTCGTTGGGTCTCAACACGTCAGAATCAGCCACCAAGAGGGGGTACTGTTTTAAATTTATATTTAGCGGGGCCTAAATCGTACTACTCCTTAGTATGAGTAAGGGAAGTATGACCTAGAGTCGTATTTTTGAGATATCAGTAGAATCGAACCTATATCAAAGCCTAAGATAGTTTTGATGGAGTAGTGGTTACCTAATTTTGGGATTTTCTAATTTATAAGACAGATAAAGTAAATGCGATAAAATTCGTAATTCAGATAAGGTTAAAGTAAGTACATACTATGATTTCATCAGTTATTCTGCCGAGATTATGGAATGCTGGCTCATGAATAGGCATAGGCCTTGTATTCATTACACTGGTCCTAAACGCCCCTGTCGTAAGACATGTCACTGGGTAATGCGATAGGCTTAAAGATTCTGAATAGACAACAACGTCCCTTACCCCCGACGCCCGTGCAGTCTGACTAAAGGCATACACGTTCAGACAGCTCATCCAATTGAGCGACTCGGTTGGGTGACGTATTAACATTCCACAAAGGTCTAAACTTTCTTAAGCATAATAGAATACATGGTTTACCATATCCGAGAGACGTGATGTGTTTCAATGCTTTCGTTAATGATTGGTTTTAAAAGATAGTTAGGCCCTTTAAGAAGAGTTCAACCATAAAGAACACCATGGCCAAGTCAAGCTGACTTCCATGAACACGTTCGGTTATCCTAACGGTTCCTTTATGTGTCTAAACAAATAGTTCCTTAATTAACTAAGAATCCCTCAAGAGGGGTGCAATGCTTGAGACCGCGTTATGGTGCACTGTACTGATTAACACTGACCGGGTTCCATGGTCTTACTTAGCAGAGGTACAGCTTACAACAACCGTTGTGCTTCAGCATGCACGTACAAAGTTTATATGCTTAGTGACTACACTAGCATGGTCTGAGACCGACAATGTACTAAGGGTCTAGTCAGATGTTTCACTACGAAAGAGTCCTCAATCGGAATCCAAAGCTCGACAGACTTCCTACAACCGGTGTGCCTCAGTCGATCTTACGTTGTATCCGATAGACTTCTCTTACCAAGGGGTGACACAGATAGTCTACTCTGAATCAGGGTTCACGACTTCCTAATATCAGAGCCAATAACTACGTTATATTAGTTGGAAAACCGATTGAGTTTAAAGCATAATCAGAAAACATTTCAACAACATACACAAACCATAACATTATTTCGGCATTATAACTGCTTACATCATAGCATACACTAAAGAAAACTACTCGCTAATCATCCCAACAATATCACAGAACATAATGATAGAAGACATTATATAAAGATAAAGGATAGAAGTACCAGCAGATTAAACGAGTTCTGAATACAAAAGTGACAACTTCAAACTCCAGACCGCTCATAATACAATCTTCGGCGTTCTTCTCCGGGTACTAGGTTTCCCGCACGGAGTCGAAGACCTTGAAAGTATGACTAATATTGTACAAGAGAGAGAAATAAGTGAATTGAAGTGTGTGTTGGAATGAATGACAAAGACCCTTTAAATAAGCCTAAAATTTCCCTGCAAACGGCTGGCAGGCCGTTTGCAGGGGTCGTTTGCCAGGGCAAGCCGTTTTCAGGGGCCATTTATCTGAGCCGTTTGGCAGGCCGTTTGTGAGCCAGGCAGGCCGTCTGGCTTGCCTGGTTCCCTGGATCGTAACTTGATTTCTTGTCTTTCACCGTTTTCGCTCTAGAATCTTCGTTGTAGCTCCGATTCTCTTGATTCTTTTTGCACCGTCTTTGTAATTACTTGTTCTTCAATTCTAACCGACGAAGTGGGTATTTTATCGACAAAGTTTGAATCTTTCTTGTTTTTGGCCTTTAATACCGGGGTGAAAACGTGACTTTTTAGCCGATATCAAATATCTCACACTTACACTTTGCTTGTCCTCAAGCAAACTCTCATTTTACCTTAAGAAATTTTTTCAGAGTTTCTTTTCTAATAGCCTAAGCAGTTCGCTTTTTATTATAAGAGCGAAAGATAAGGTGAGTCATCTACGTTATGATTAAAACTATCTCTGCAAGCATGCGAGGAGGTTTGTGATGCCCCGTACAAAACCATCGTGTATGAATCATCAACAACAGGATCATTACAAGGTTAAGTACCATATGCTATAATAAAAAAAGTTGCATTCACGATAAAAAGATGACGCCATAACCGACGTCAATTGTTTTACACCAACAGTATGCTTCTACGAATAGCAAGCATGAATAAATGTATGTGACCCTTAGGTCGTTACAAAACATAGTCTCAATTGTATTAAAGTTTGAATGCAAGATAAACAATTCATGCGGTGATAACACTAGAGCAGTAGGTGTCTACGGCAAGACTAGCACGTCAGCGGAAGCAAATAACCTTAAGCACCTGATAAAAACATGCTTAAAAATGTCAACACAAAGGTTGGTGAGCTATAGTTTAAGTATAACAGTATGTAAGGTAGGCCACGAGATTTCAGTGCTACAAAGAGCGTTTCAAAACAGTATGATAAAGTATATGTTAACCGTGGGCACTTGGTAACTAACTTAACATTTATACCCCCTGAAAGTACACTTGGCAAGTGCGCATGTTTACGAAGTATTAAAAACTCGTTAAATGCTAGCGCTACTAGCCCGAGTGGGGATGTCAAACCCTATGGATCCATATCTAAGATTCGCGTTCACCGGTTCAAAAACCAATGACTAAACGTTACCGAGTTAAAGGGAATATTTATGCCGTTATATAACCCACACATATAAAGTTTAAGTACTCGTGCCTAGTATGTAAAACATAAAATCCGCATGTATTCTCAGTTCCCAAAATAAGTTAAAGTAAAAAGGGAATGCTATAACTCACAATGATAAAGTAGCTGTAAAGTATGACTCGGAAAGTAAGCAAGTAATGAAGGTTGTCCAAACGGGTCCTCAACCTAAGTTAAATAGTACTAAGTCAGTAAATTGTCCGAATAGGTTTAAAAGTATGTAAATAAGGTCTTAAAGGTCATCATCATTCATCATTAAACAAAACATGTAAAGTAAGTTTCATGCATGAAAGTAGTTTAAAACAAAGGCTGAGTTCGGTCAGTCACCACGACCTCTATACCTACTGAAATAAGGTGAGACCAGTGTCCATGGCTCCGTCTATGAGTCCTTTAGTTGTGGTAAAAGTTACAGAAGCAAACACATCTTCGTTTGACCGTGGCGACGGTCTAAGTGCGAGTAGGTCAGAATTTTCAGCACAACGTTAAATGGACATAGTGACGATCGGAGGGCCATAAATCCTAAACCGTAACTCGGATTAAGACGAGTCCTATATGAAAAGTTATATACTCGAACAGAGATATCTGAAAATCAACATTAAAACAGCCCAGGTCTTACTGATCAGACCCAGAAACAGTAAAACAGTAGGGTCAGTAGGTTCCGGTGGTTCTTGGTGCTCGATGCTTATCATGGTTCTCATCCTTGATGCATATAGCTTCAAGTGTATAACTCGTTGATGTGTTTGCATCATTTTTACCAAGGTTTGACCATAATAACCCAAGTGTAAGTCTAAGACATGAAGCACAACTCTCTTAAGTGTTGCAAGTGTTTTGATGAACTAAAGTTACATCAAAGTCTTAGATTTAACACATTCATGAACTATAAAAGTAATATTAACCAATTTTTGACTATTATGACTCATGTGTAACTCTAAGACATGTAGCACAACTCACTTAAGTGTTGTATGAAGTTTGATGAACCAAAGTTACATCAAGGTCTTAGATCTAACGCTTACATGAACTTTAAAACTAATAATAAGTTACAAACTTGAAAGTGAACTTATGAAATCAAGATCTTAAGTTGTAGAACATAATTCTTATTTTGATCTTGAAAATCCAAGAATCAAAAGTCTAGATCTAACATAAGTGTATCAAGTTATAATTAAAGAAACTTACTTACATGTTCTTGAACTTTTAAAGTTAATTTTAGTTCAAGATTAATGAGATCAAAGTTAACTAGTAACATTTGACCAATTTCAACCAACAAACATGAATTCAAAATGCATAATATGAAGTAAATAAACTAAGTAACTAGTAACTAGTTCATGGGTTGTTCATACTTTAAAGATTCAAACCAAAGTTTGATCTTTAAGAATGTAAACTTTTAAGTTTACAAACATGATTCACAAGTATGATTTTTTTTTACAACCATGAACTTACAAACTTTTGAAACAATAAATGAAGAACATAAGCTAGAAACTTTATGTTCTTGTATGCCTTGTAAGAACAAGTTAGATGAAGAATCAAACTAACAAGTTTGCTTCTTAGAAAATAGTAAGTAAACAACAACAATATGAAACAAGTAACAACTAGTAAGTAATTAACAAAGACAAGTATCAAAACAACAAATGATGATGATGATTAAGGGGTGTTATGTCACGGTTTTAGCAAGAAAGAAAAAGAGAAAAAGAAGTTCAAGTTACTCACAATATTTAGAGAGAATAAGAGAAAGAAATGAGAGAAAAAGTGAGCAAGTAATGTGTGTTTTGGAATGAGAGAATTGTGAGCAAGAAGTAATAGAAAAATTGAAACAAAAACCTCCATCAAAAGGCCTATGGCCGACAGCCACATGAGGGAAAGGGAGGAAAGAAATAAACCACTAGTCCATGCATGGTAAAGGTTCATAAAGTTGGTTATTTGGTGTATTTGCATGGGGATTATGTGAAGACTAGATTCTTATTTCCTTAACTAACTAGTTACCATCTAAAGTGATACTTACAAGTGAAAGACATGGGCTAAATAGTCCAACTAAGAAGTAGGGTGGGCTTATAAGCCCATATTCAAGAGTCCATTTACATTAATCAAGTCCAAGTTCCATTAATTAACAAATAAATCCAATTAAAGCCCAAGTAACTAACTAATCACCATAGTTAATTAAAATGATTAATAAAATCAATCATGAATGTAAATAATACTTGAAAATATTATTCGTGTAAGTTTCGCGTGTCACAAAGACGTTTTGGGCAATTAAAGTCAAGTACGGGAAATCATGGCAACATGTAAATGTAATAACATACATTCGTTTAATCGCACGTATTAATGATAATAATTATTAATAAATAAACGTTGGAAAAACCAGGGTTGTTACATTACCCACCTGTTAAAGAAAATTTCGTCCCGAAATTTTAGGCTGAGGTAGATGGAGGAGTCGGGAAAAGGTGAGGATACTTCTGCATCATTTGATCCTCTCGTTCCCAAGTAAACTCAGGTCCTCGTTTGGCATTCCATCGTACTCGGACGATCGGAATCTTGTTGCATTTCAAAGTCTTGATCTCACGATCCATAATTTCAACAGGCTCTTCCACAAAGTGGAGTTTGTCATCAATTGTAAGTTCCTCAAGTGGTATGATAAGTTCACGTACAGCAAGACACTTCTTCAAGTTTGACACGTGGAAGGTAGGATGAACTGAGCTCAATTGTGCTGGTAGATCCAAACGGTAAGCAATGGGTCCAACACGTTCCAAGATCTCAAAAGGACCAATGTAACGTGGGTTTAACTTTCCACATTTTCCAAAACGAATCACACCTTTCCAAGGTGCCACCTTCAACATAATACGATCACCAACATTGAATTCAAAGTCTTTACATTTAAGATCGGCATAACTCTTCTGACAATCGCGGGCAGTCTTAAGTCTAGCTTGAATCTGAGCAATCTTCTCCGTTGTTTCATGGACTACCTCGGGTCCGGTGATTTTCTTTTTGCCTACTTCGGCCCAACAAATAGGATATCGGCACTTACGGCCATACAATGCTTCAAAAGGTGCAGCATTAATGCTTGAGTGATAACTGTTGTTGTACGAAAATTCAGCGAGTGGCAAATGTCTTTCCCAGGCCTTTCCGAAATCAATGACACATGCACGCAACATGTCTTTCAAGGTCTGAATTGTTCGTTCACTTTGCCCGTCAGTCTGAGGGTGATAAGCAGTACTCATGTCAAGACGAGTTCCCATGACTTCTTGCAAAGAATGCTAAAATCTAGAAGCAAAACAGGGATCGCGATCCGAGATGATCGATAAAGGTACACCATGAAGAGATACAACCTCCTTGATGTATAGTTGAGTAAGTCTCTCCATTGTATCTGTTTCCTTCATCGCTAGAAAGTGTGCAGATTTGGTAAGACGGTCAACGATAACCCAGATGGTATCGTATCCGCCCACCGTCTTTGGTAGCTTGGTGATGAAATCCATTGTTATCCGTTCCCACTTCCATTGTGGGATTTCTGGTTGTTAAAGAAAACCAAAAGGTCTCTGATGCTCGGCTATAACCTTCGAGCAAGTCAAACACTTACCAACATAAGTCGCAACGTCCTTCTTAAGATTCGGCCACCAATACTGTTCTTTAAGATCGTGGTACATCTTGCCCGCTCCAGGATGAATTGAATATCTCGATTTGTGTGCTTCATCAAGTGTAAGGTTCCGTAGATCTCCATAAAGAGGTACCTAAATTCTTCCGGCATAACATCGGAGTCCAGACTCCCTAACCTCGAATCGAGAGACAAGTATGTTCAAATGTTCATGAGATATATTTTCCTCCTTGAGAGCCTCATCTTGGGCTACTCTGATCTGGCTGTTGAGGTTCGAATGAATGGTGATGTTCAGAGCCCTAACACGAAGAGGTGCCATCCTCTCCTTTCGGCTCAAAGCGTCAGCTACAACATTGGCCTTGCCAGGATGATAACGGAGTTCACAATCGTAGTCGTTGAGCGTCTCGATCCATTGACGCTGTCTCATATTCAGTTGTTTCTTATCGAAGATGTGCTGGAGACTCTTGTGATCGGTGAAAATAGTGCTCTTAGTTCCATACAAATAATGTCTCCACAATTTGAGCGCAAAGACAACGGCTCCAAGTTCAAGATTGTGAGTAGTGTAATTCCATTCGTGAATCTTCAATTGGCGGGAGGCATAGGTGATAACCTTTGAGCGTTGCATCAGTACACAACCAAAACCACTCTTCAATGCATCACAATAAAAAACAAAGTCGTCACTGCCCTCAAGAAGTGATAGGATAGGTGCGGTGGTTAACCTCTTCTTCAAAGTTTGAAATGCTAATTCGTGTGCGGGTTCCCAAATGAACTTCTTGCCCTTGTGAGTCAGTGCGGTCAAAGGACGCGCAATCAGAGAGAAACCTTCGATAAACCTTCGGTAATAACCGGCGAGACCTAGGAATTGGCGAATGTGGGTTGGAGTAGTGGGAGTCTCCCACTTGCTGATAGCTTCAATCTTGGCGGGATCAACTTTGATACCCTGGTCGCTCACAACATGACCCAGAAACTGGACTTCCTTCAACCAAAATTCACACTTGGAGAATTTGGCGTAAAGTTGCTCTTGCCTCAAGAGTTCAAGTACTAGCCGGAGGTGTTGCTCATGCTCTTATTCGCTCTTAGAGTAGGTGAGGATATCGTCTATGAAGACGATAACAAACTTATCCAAGTACAGCTTGCAGACACGATTCATAAGATCCATGAACACGGCAGGTGCATTTGTCAAACCGAATGGCATCACGAGAAACTCATAATGACCATAACGGGTTCTGAATGCAGTTTTCATCACGTCACTTTCCTTCACCCTCAACTGATGATAACTGGATCGCAAATCGATCTTTGAGTAGACACTCGATCCTTGTAGTTGGTCAAAAAGATCTTCAATTCGTGGAAGAGGATACCGATTCTTGATAGTCAATTTGTTGAGCTCACGGTAGTCGATACACATATGGAAGGATCCATCCTTCTTCTTCACAAACAACACAGGTGCGCCCCAAGGCGAGAAACTTGGTTGGATAAATCCTTGATCAAGTAGTTCTTGTAGTTGGCTTTGTAATTCTTGCATCTCGGAAGGTGCGAATCTATAAGGTGCGTGAGCTACAGGTGCAGCTCCTGGCACTAAGTCGATCTGAAACTCTACTGCTCTTAGCGGCGGTAATCCAGGCAATTCCTCTGGGAAGACATCGGAAAATTCGTTCAAAATTTGAACATCGTTCACATTCTTCACGTCGGTGTCTACCGTTTTCACATGCGCTAGGACAGCAAGACGTCCCTTCTTCATAATCTTTTGTGCTTTCACGCAACTAATGAGGATCAGCTTCGAGGTACATCTCTCTCCGTAGATAACCAGTGGCTCACCGTCTCCTTGTGGTATGCGAAGTGCTTTATCTCCACAAATAATATCGGTCCTTATCTTGCTCAACCAATCCATACCGACGATCACGTCAAAACTTCCCAGTTTGATAGGTATCAAATCAATTTCGAAATCAGCGCCAGCTATGTTGATAATAGCTCCTCGACTAATGTGGTCAACTTTTTCAAGTTTACCGTTGGCGACCTCGACGAGCATACTCTCTTTTAATGGGACTAATGACCAATTAATCTTATCACAAAAATGTCTACATACATAACTTCTATCCGCACTAGTATCAAACAAGACAGAATCTAAAAGATTGTTGATTTTGAATATACCTGTCACCAAGTCGGGGTTTTCGCGTGCGTCCCTTGCATTAACGTTGAAAGCTCTAGCGCGCGGTGGTCCACCATCATTTCGCTTATTTGGACATGCATTTCTGAAATGGCCCTTCTGTCCGCATTCGTAGCACTTTTTTGGCCCATTGGTGTTCGGCTTCCCATTCAAAGTGGTGACCTTGCAGTCTTTTCCAACATGCCCAGACCGTTGGCAATTCTCGCAGACAACATTGCAATACCTAGTGTGGTGTTTGTAACACCTCTTGCATTGAGGTAGGGTCCCCTTGTAGTTCGGGTTTGAGTTGGTGTTCAGATTGGGGTTTCCACCGTTGTTGTTTCCTCTGAAACCCTCATGTCGTTTCGCCGGGTTCTGTTCATAGGTCCGTCCCCTGTTGTTGTTGTTGTTGTTGTGGTTATCCCATTTGCGTTTCTTACTAGTACCCACTTCAGACTTAGTTTTCTCCAGTTCATCAATGGTTATTTGATTCATTAAAGTGTGCGCCATGCGCATCGCTTCTGGGACATTCGGTGGCTTGGACGAGGTGACATTACCCTTGATGGACTTAGGGAGTCCCCAAAAGTATCTCTCTATACGCTTGAATTCTGGGGTGACCATTGTCGGACACATCAGGGCTAACTCCAAAAATCTCCTGTTGTAACCATCAAGGTCATTCCCAACGGCCTTTAACTGCATGAATTCCATTTCCATCTTTTGGATTTTGGTTCTCGGACAATACTCCTCAATCATGGAACACTTAAATTCTTCCCATGGCGTAGCATACGCCTCATCAATGCCTTGTACCTGTGCCATTGTGTTCCACCACGTGAGTGCGCCGTCAGACAGCGTGCAAGAAGCAAATTTGGTTTTGTTATCCTCTGAACAGTTGCTAACTCGGAATACTGATTCAAGTTTCTCGAACCATCTGGTGAGACCAACCGGCCCCTCAGTGCCGCTGAAGTTATGTGGTTTACAGCTCTGGAATTCCTTGTAAGTACACCCATTTCGAATGGGTTGAATAACCGGTGGTGGTGGCGGTGGCGGTGGAGCTTGGGGTTGCATTTCCACAATGGCTGCGGCTACACGTTCTTGGATCATCTCTTCAATTTGAGCAGTAGGTGTGGATTGACCGTTAGCCATGACGTTCTAAACAAAAATTTTGACTCAAGTCAAAATCCAGTATTCAAATAGTAATAATATAGTATATAGTAACCAACATGGAATCAAAACATCATATGTTATTACATAACGCATCTAGGTACAAATACCACAGAATCATCGTACAGTAATGTAAATAGAATATCGTGCAAGAATTAAATAACACAAAGTTCCATTAATAATAATAAGTTTCATACATCTGAATAAGTCCGTACAATACATAAGTGAAACATAAAACTACAACTAGATTACATAATGAAATCTAAATACAAAAGCCCTACGGCGAAGGTGGGTGAAGGATGTCCAAAACATGGGCCATCTGGTCCTCTAGCTTAGCAACTCGAGCTCGGAGGATCCTCACCTCCCTTGTCAATTCCTCGACAGTGGGAGATGGTGGGGCAGGTGGTGCGGTCGGTGCAGGTGGTGCCGATGGAGCAGGTGGTGCCGGTGGTGCAGACATTACATAACGGGGTGCAGATGTTCCGGCTCCAAAAATAGTCAGTACGTAACGGGGTGCCTTACGCACTTGTGGGTCGGCAGGGTACGGCACAAGCCGCTTACGAGCAGTAACCCTACGACGTCGACCAAACACGTCAGTGAAAGCACGACCTCCATTCACCCCTGGAATGACGGTGCCATCAAAACGGTACCGCTTCTTCGGCGGGGTGGAGGGTGCCTGTATAGGTACATCAGCAGGGTCCTCATCATCATGGAGTCATCTGAGGAGGTGTCGTCGGATGAAGCATCAGCAGATGACGGGTCGTCCGAATCATGTGGTGGCTGTACGGGTGGCTGAACTGGCCGTCCTTGAGTGGCCATCATATGTTGGTAACGAGCGGGTCCGATCGAAATGAGACGTCCATCAGGGGCGCGTCGGCACCAATGGCGATACCGGTTACGGAATGGACCTTCCCCGAACTCCGCGGGAATCAAAATCTTGCCGGAGCGGGGCTGTGATCCTGAAGGTCCGGGTGCAGCTGGAGCTGGAATCTCCGAAGGGTCCTGGGCTCCACTAGAAGTAACCACTGGGGCAGGCGCCTGGCTGCTAGTCCCAAAAGATGAAGCGTCGGAGTCACTCGTGGGTAGCGGGATCGGTATGTCGGCAGCAGCAGCAGGTGGGGTGGCTGACGAGTCTAAACTGCCCAAAATGATAGCAGGTAGAGTATCCGACATCTGAACAAGGAAAAATAAATCTTTCCATGTCAGTAAGTCATAAAGCAAGCACGTATTAGGCCAACAGTTTAAATCATGTATAACAATAATTAGCATGGCAATAATAACGAATCGTACAGAAGTAGCATGCAATCGAAAGCAAGTAATATCATACAGTAGTGAAATCATGTAATAGCATACGGCATATAGCAGTAAAAGTAAGTAGCAGCATGCAGTAAGTTCAGCGAAAACAAGTAAACTAGCAAGTTATAGATTAGTCCTGTTAGTGAATCCTACTCGGGTCGGTCTTAGACTCACTAATGCAACCTAATTCCCTACAACCAATGCTCTGATACCAAATGTGATGCCCCGTACAAAACCATCGTGTACGAATCATCAACAACAGGATCATTACAAGGTTAAGTACTATATGCTATAATAAAAGAAGTTGCATTCATGATAAAAAAAAAATGACGTCATAATCGACGTCAATTGTTTTACACCAACAGTATGCTTCTACGAATAGCAAGCATGAATAAATGTATGTGACCCTTAGGTCATTACAAAACATAGTCTCAATTGTATTAACGTTTGAATGCAAGATAAACAGTTCATGCGGTGATAACACTAGAGCAGCGGGTGTCTAAGGCAAGACTAGCACGACAGCGGAAGCAAATAACCTTAAGCACCTGAGAAAAACATGCTTAAAAATGTCAACACAAAGGTTGGTGAGCTATAGTTTAAGTATAACAGTATGTAAGGTAGGCCACAAGATTTCAGTGCTACAAAGAGCGTTTCAAAACAGTATGATAAAGTATATGTTAACCGTGGGCACTTGGTAACTAACTTAATGTTTATACCCCTTGAAAGTACACTTGGCAAGTGCGTATGTTTACGAAGTATTAAACACTCGTTAAATGCTAGCGCTACTAGCCCGAGTGGGGATGTCAAACCCTATGGATCCATATCTAAGATTCGCGTTCACCGGTTCAAAAACCAATGACTAAACGTTACCGAGCTAAAGGGAATGTTTCTGCCGTTATATAACCCACACATATAAAGTTTAAGTACTCGTGCCTAGTATGTAAAACATAAAATCCGCATGTATTCTCAGTTCCCAAAATAAGTTAAAGTAAAAAGGGAATGTTATAACTCACAATGATAAAGTAGCGGTAAAGTATGACTCGGAAATTAAGCAAGTAATGAAGGTTGTCCAAACGGGTCCTCAACCTAAGTCAAATAGTACTAAGTCAGTAAATCGTCCTAATAGGTTTAAAAGTATGTAAATTAGGTCTTAAAGGTCATCATCATTCATCATTAAACAAAAGGTGTAAAGTAAGTTTCGTTCATGAAAGTAGTTTAAAACAAAGGCTGAGTTCGGTCAGTCACCACGGCCTCTATACCTACTGAAATAAGGTGAGACCAGTGGCCATGGCTCCGTCTATGAGTCCTTTAGTTGTGGTAAAAATTACAGAAGCAAACTCGTCTTCGTTTGACCGTGGCGACGGTCTAAGTGCGAGTAGGTCAGAATTTTCAGCACAACGTTAAATGGACATAGTGACGATCGGAGGGCCATAAATCCTAAACCGTAACTCGGATTAAGACGAGTCCTATATGAAAAGTTATCTACTCAAATAGAGATATCTGAAAATCAAAATTAAAACAGCCCAGGCCTTACTGATCAGACCCATAAACAGTAAAACAGTAGGGTCAGTAGGTTCTGGTGGTTCTTGGTGCTCGATGCTTATCATGGTTCTCATCCTTGATGCATATAGCTTCAAGTGTACAACTCGTTGATGTGTTTGCATCATTTTCACCAAGGTTTGACCATCATAACCCAAGTGTAAGTCTAAGACATGAAGCACAACTCTCTTAAGTGTTGCAAGTGTTTTGATGAACCAAAGTTACAGCAAAGTCTTAGATTTAACACATTCATGAACTATAAAAGTAATATTAACCAAGTTTTGACTATTATGACTCATGTGTAAGTCTAAGACATGTAGCACAACTCACTTAAGTGTTGTATGAAGTTTGATGAACCAAAGTTACATCAAGGTCTTAGATCTAACACTTACATGAACTTTAAAACTAATAATAAGTTACAAACTTGAAAGTGAACTTATGAAATCAAGATCTTAAGTTGTAGAACATAATTCTTAGTTTGATCTTGAAGATCCAAGACTCAAAAGTCTAGATCTAACATAAGTGTATCAAGTTATAATTAAAGAAACTTACTTACATGTTCTTGAACTTTTAAAGTTAATTTTAGTTCAAGATTAATGAGATCAAAGTTAACTAGTAACATTTGACCAATTTCAACCAACAAACATGAATTCAAAATGCATAATATGAAGTAAATAAACTAAGTAACTAGTAACTAGTTCATGGGTTGTTCATACTTTAAAGATTCAAACCAAAGTTTGATCTTTAAGAATGTAAACTTTTAAGTTTACAAACATGATTCACAAGTATGATTTTTTTTTACAACCATGAACTTACAAACTTTTGAAACAATAAATGAAGAACATAAGCTAGAAACTTTATGTTCTTGTATGCCTTGTAAGAACAAGTTAGATGAAGAATCAAACTAACAAGTTTGCTTCTTAGAAAATAGTAAGTAAACAACAACAATATGAAACAAGTAACAACTAGTAAGTAATTAACAAAGACAAGTATCAAAACAATAAATGATGATGATGATTAAGGGGTGTTATGTCACGGTTTTAGCAAGAAAGAAAAAGAGAAAAAGAAGTTCAAGTTACTCACAATATTTAGAGAGAATAAGAGAAAGAAATGAGAGAAAAAGTGAGCAAGTAATGTGTGTTTTGGAATGAGAGAATTGTGAGCAAGAAGTAATAGAAAAATTGAAACAAAAACCTCCATCAAAATGCCTATGGCCGACGGCCACATGAGGGAAAGGGAGGAAGGAAATAAACCACTAGTCCATGCATGGTAAAGATTCATAAAGTTGGTTATTTGGGGTATGTGCATGGGGATTATGTGAAGACTAGATTCTTATTTCCTTAACTAACTAGTTACCATCTAAAGTGATACTTACAAGTGAAAGACATGGTCTAAATAGTCCAACTAAGAAGTAGGGTGGGCTTATAAGCCCATATTCAAGAGTCCATTTACATTAATCAAGTCCAAGTTCCATTAATTAATAAATAAATCCAATTAAAGCCCAAGTAACTAACTAATCACCATAGTTAATTAAAATGATTAATAAAATCAATCATGAATGTAAATAATACTTGAAAATATTATTCGTGTAAGTTTCGCGTGTCACAAAGATGTTTCGGGCAATTAAAGTCAAGTACGGGCAATCATGGCAACATGTAAATGTAATACCATACATTCGTTTAATCGCACGTATTAATGATAATAATTATTAATAAATAAATGTTGGAAAAACCAGGGTCATTACAAGGTTACATGACATAGGCTAGCTTTCACGGGTCACTCAAATCACACAAGTGTTTAGGGTTCCCTATAGATCTAAGAAATTCACTCATAGCCAGTCATGCTGCACCCATCGTCATAGGCTTGATAAAGACTCAAATTCTTGCTACTAATGTGAGAACGGTAGTAATCTTAGCTTCTAGGTCATTTGTCAATGATGGAAGGGATTTTGGAGTGGTAGTGAAGTTATTTTTGAGGGGTGAAAAAAAGGGTAATGTAGTCTTTATGCAGACTTTTATTCGGATAGATAGGAGTGCTGAAATGTTTGAGAAGCACTTTTGAACTTTTCTTCATTTGATAATCTTCTTCGGCGTTTCTCTTTATAAGTTCTGCTCCTTTTTCAGAACTTTAGAAATATATATATATATATATATATATATATATATATATATATATATATATATATATATATATATATATATATATATATATATTGGAGATTTCATCTCGAGAAAATTTTTGCCGGTAAACTTTTTCAAGACCTTTGCCATGATACTTGAGAGGTTTATAACATCGGGTTTTCGGAAGGAATCTCATTTTCTGGATTTCTCGAGTAATAGTAAAGATGATGTGAATGTGGTGGTGGAGTAGAAGTAGTGGAGGTGCGAAAGGCTTTTTTGACAAATGGCTAGCTCTTCTGATTATAACCGAATCACGTTTCGCGACTTTGGAAATGTAAATCTAAAGTAAGTTCTGATTCTGAGCACAGACATCGGCACTCTCAATGAAAAATAGTGAAGCATTAAAGATGAATGCTGGTCTTATTTGGGGTGCCTCACCATAATCAATTTGGTCGATAATGCCTTAGTCATGCAATGCTCTATTAGAGACTTAGTTCAACCTAACAAGATTTCCACCCTACTTAAGCCTTACTTTTATTTACAAACGTTTTAGGTTTTCAAAAATTCTTTTTCGAAAAGGCTTTCTCTTGTTAAAAATTTTAAAATTTGGCTTAAGAACTTGAAATCTTTGTAATGGGTTATTTTAATACTGCATAAAAAGATGGGTTAAGGCTACTCAAGGACCATATACTTTTTTTTGTCCCGATGTAATCCATATACCAAAAAAATACTATTATAGGCCATAAACTTTGAAAAGTGTATCGATGTAAACAAAAGGTAACCTGTTACCGGCTAAACAGGTCACCTTTTGTTTACATCGATACACTTTTTGAAAATATGTGACCTACATCGATACACTTTTTGAAAGTATGTGAACTACATTAGTACTTTTTTTTTGTATAAAGCTTACATTGGAACAAAAAAAAATTATACTTTTTTGAAGATCAACCTATAAAATCGATCAACCTTATTTATCAGGTTAAAAGTTTACATTAACACATTTTTTAAAGTTTATGGCCTATAATAGTATTTTTTGGGTATATGGACTACATCGGGACAAAAAAAAGTATATGGCCCTTGAGTAGCCTTAACCCTAAAAAGATTATACCAACATCCCACACTTAGACGAACATTATCCTCAATGTTCCTAGTGTATCCCACACTTAGGAGTTTTAGTTGAAGATTTGGGAGTATTTGTCTAGTGTTTAATTGGGTTGGGATCCCACACTTAGTGATAAGCTAGGATGTGGCATATTTTAAAGTTTGAGCTAGTAGCGGGAAGAAAGAAATACCTCTAGCAGATGTTGCTTGTGATGATACTGGCTGGCTTTCAATCCTTGCGTCTTTTATCGGCTCATTTGTCATCCTTTATTCTTCTACTCTACTTTATTGCACGGGTTGCCTCCCGAGAAGCGTTTTTGTTTAAGGTCATTGGCTCGACCGTAGTGATGCCTTAGAAAGTAAAAATTCTTCGCTGATGGTTGTAATCTTGGTCTTCTCGAGGGAATGTGAGTCTTGGTGGGTAAATCCTGAGAAAGTGTCGGACCAATAGTGGTAGAATATCCGGTACTTCTCTTGAAGATCTTCTGAAAGATAAGTAGTGCGCAGTTTTGGCTCGTGATAAGTCTTGAAGTCCAATGAGAATATGATCCACGGCTCTGCTGGTTGACCCATGAATGTCAATCATAGAAGCAGTGTTGGTGGTGATTTTTCTCTGGTGGGATGCTCATTTCGGAGGTCTTCAAATAATGTTAGAAACTGTATTTTTAGAATCTCGAGATCTTCGGAATGGTGATCTCTACAGTAAGAGTCTGTAGCTTTGCACAGATTTGTTAAAAGATGAAGCTGAAAAGAAGTGAACATCAATCCTGACCCGAGCATCAATGTCACCATCTTTGAGTATATCTCCTGACATCCGGCTTTGAATGTGAAACTTGGATCTGTGGATTCGTGGAAGATACGTGATATGTGCTTCGTAACGTAGGTGGCAATGTTGACTCGATCTGGTTCAAGATGAGAGAATGGATTGTTGTGCCTTACTTCCTCTGTAACTGCGTCTCGTAACTCTCTGATAATCAGATCATCATGGTGATCAATTGTTACGTAAATCACTAGCCTGTCTGGTGTGCTTTCGAAATTATCTCTTTCCAAGAGAGCGAAAAGGCTGTGAATATACTCGATCATTTTCAAATCAGAGTGATAAGTCGGACGTCCGGCGGAAAGATCCATGTGCTTCCGGATGAGAGTCAGTAGTGCTCGTTGGTTTGCTGAGAACGGAAGTGCAGATCTGGCTAAGGCGTTATAAACCTTAGAGTAAATGACCTTCTGATCTCGACAGAATCTTGTCTCGAGAATAGTGCGAACCACTGAATTGTGCTCACGTTGCCTTTCTTCTTGGTAGATATGATCGTGAAGAGTGTTGATAAAGTCTTGAATGAGTTCTTCTAGAATTTCAACATCATTGTCTTCTCTTTGGAGATAGAGGTTGTATTCTTCTCGGATAGCCATAATTCGTTCCGTTAAGTGTAGCGTGAGTATATATATATATATATATATATATATATATATATATATATATATATATATATATATATATATATATATATATATATATATATATATGAAATCAATTGTTGATTTACGGATGGCTTCGACAATATCTTCAAATTCATCGGTATCATTGATGAAGGTTATCATGTCTGTATGTGTAGATATGATCAGAATCCGATCTGAAGAAGAGTCCGGCTCCCCTTGATCTGGTTCGGTTGGAGAGTGTGAGTTACCCAGAATGTCTTCATGTTGCTCTTCCTCGTCATCATCGGTATAGTGTTCTTCTGAGGATGCATCTGATGGATGGGTTTCTTTAGTATTCTTATTCTCCACTTTGATACTTGCAGGGTCAATTTCTATATCCTTAACCTCAACCTTGTTAGTCTTCTTCTTGAAACGAATGATTAAACTGTGATCTTCCATCTTAAGCCTCATTAATTCTTCGTGATACTTAATGCTTAGAGAGGGTATTATGGCAGTTTATTTTACGTCTTCCATTTCCTCTTCCTCTTCAGATTCCTCCTCTTCCTCTATTTCTTCGCTGGGATCCTCTTCTTCTATTTCTGGGTCGTCTACAAACTTTGACTCGACACTCATCTCGATATCATCGGCTGGTAGTGAAGACTCGTCATCGGAAGTGATCTGTCTGGTGGAAATAGCAAACATCTCTGCCTGTCCAGAAAGATCGGTTGGTCGGTCAATTTTGAAGGTAACGCTCTCCCCATGTGATCGCAAGATCAAGGTTTGATTGTACACATCAATGATAGTCCTAGCCATATTCATGAAAGGTCTTCCTAACACTACTGGTGTGTGTAGGTCTTCATTAATATCCATTACTACGAAATCCGTAGGATACAAGAGTTTGTCGACTTTCACCAAGACGTCCTCAACTATGCCCTCAGGATATCGAATTGTGTGCTCGGAAAGTTGGATTGTCATTTTAGTTGGTGACAAGTCTCCTAACTCTAATTTCTTGTAGAGAGAGTAGGGGATTAGGTTGATACTTGCTCCTAAATCTGCTAGCGCATGAATGATTGGTAGATTGAACACGAGAAAATGAATCGGCCCGTATCTCCTAGCTTTGATGGTAGAGAGTTTCTGAGTAATGCAGAGCATTCTTCACTCAGCGAAATTTTGTTAGAATCTGGTATCCTCTCCTTTGTAGAGAGAAGCCTTTGAATGTATCTCTTCTGGTTGGGGACCTTGGACATAGTATCTAGGAATCTTCCATCAAGTTTGAAGGAATCAAGCTTGGATGGTTCCTCCTGTAGTCTTCTAGGATAGGGTACACGAACTGGAGTTGCAGGGGTCAGCTTCTGTGTATATGTTGATTTGTTCTTGAGCCTAGCTGACCTTCTCTGTGGTTCTTCCTCTAGGATTACGGAATCCATTTGCTTAGCTTCCTCTATGTGGCTATTTTGGATAGTATTCCTTGGTAACCTTCCCTGTGGTTGTGTTTCAAGGCGTTTTGATAACTATCCCAGCTGTGTCTCCAGAATTTTGAGCAGAGCCAATTGATTTCTCATTAGTATCTCCGTCTGATCTTGTCTTGCTGCAGTTCTCTGATTTAGCTATTGTTGTCCTTGAATGAACTGAGTCAACTTATCATCAGCTCTGAGAGTGGGGTTAGCTGCTTTTGTAATCTGGGTGGTAGGGGAATTTTCCTCGACTGGTGGGCCAGTGAGTGGAAGTGGTTGATTGTAGGTCAATTGAGATAGTTGGGCTAGATAAGGTGGGTAGCGATAGCGAAAATACTGGTCGCTTCGTTGGAATTGATTAACCCTATGTTGTTGATTGAATCTGGGATTTAGTGGACGAGCTGGGTATTGAATGTAACAGGCTGAACCATCAGGGTTTTCGTACTCAACTTGATATTCTTCAGTAGGTTGCGGGTTAGTACAATTAACACAAGCCTGAGCTTGGTTGACCTGCTGTGGCTGCGTCTTCAATTCTTCGAGTTGTTTAGCGAGAGATTCCATATTATCCGTTAGGGATTTGATGGCCTCCGTTTGATTGTTAAGTGCAGAGAGTGGGGTAGATGATGAAGTTGTTTCACCACTATTCCAGTCATGATGATGCATTGTCATGTCCTCAAGCAATTCTCATGCTTTGTCTGTGGTTTGGTTCATCATATTCCCTTGAGCTGCTACATCGATCTTCGTCCTATGAATTACCGTAAGACCATTGTAGAAGGTACAGATTTGAACTGACCATTCTAGCTGGTGATTAGGGCACTTCTTTAGCAGGGTTTTGAATCGCTCCCATGTAGTGTAAAGAGATTCATCATAACTTTGTTTAAAGTTAATGATGTCATTCTTTAGTTTTGTTTGTTTAGAAGGAGGGAAATATTTGATTAGGAATTTAGTAGACATCTCCGTCCAAGACGTGATGGAATCTTTTTCCAGTCCTTCGAACCATGTTTGAGCATGATGAGTGAGAGAATAGGGAAACAAGTATAGCCGAACTATATCTTGTCCTATCCCTGGCTGTTTGTAGGAGTTCGAAAGAGATATGAATTTATCAAGGTGAGAATTAGGATCGTCATTCGGTAATCTATGAAACTGACAGGTATTTTGGATGAGCTGGATGATGTGATGTTTTAACTCGAACGAATGTCCTTGAATCTCTGGAAATATGATTGGTCCTCCTCGACCTTCCATTGAGGGTTTGGTATTTTCTGCTAAAGTAACGCGTAACGCCATTTGATTTCTGATTCCTGCTTTCTTGCGTGCTTTAGAGATTATTGCGTCTGGATCAAGTACGAATAACAACGACCATGGTCTAGATCGGGTTTGGGTCATACACTGGGTATGCCTTTTTTTTTAAGCAGATAAACTAAATTTCTAAAGTAATCTAAGGTAATCTAAGGTAATTCTAATGTAATCTAAAGTAGTTTTAATCTAAGGTAGTCTAATCTAATTTAACTAACTATCCTAAGGTTGAATATGTTTTTGGTTCTGGCTACTGATTCTATGGTATTTTGATAATAGAGCTCCGCACAAACTATTCAACAAACCAATTGGCCAGGCCGACTACGGAGAGGCAGGAACCTTTTGGTCCCAATATAATTGGAGACTGTTCGGAAAATCCAGCAACCAAGTCCGTGTATAATTGTCTTTCTTAGACACCACTAAATGCTTATGAATAAGTTTGATAGAGAGCAATATTTTCTGATACCAGTTCCCTGTAGTGGCGCCAAAAACTAGCTTCCCTCTTAATATGGCCGACACGGATGGTTTTATTTGTGCGGTGTCGTTAGGTCGCAACACGTCAGAATCAACCACCAAGAGGGGGGTACTGTTTTTAAATTTATATTTAGCGGGGCCTAAAAAGTAGTACTCCTTAGTATGAGTAAGGGAATTATGACCTAGAGTCGTATTTTTGAGATATCAGTAGAATCAAACTTGAATTAAAGCCTAAGATAGTTATGACGGAGTAGTGGTTACCTAATTTTGGGATTTTCTAATTTATAAGACAGATAAAGTAAATGCGATAAAATTTGTAATTCATATAAGATTAAAGTAAGTGCATACTATGATTTCATCAGTTATTCTGCCGAGATTATGGAATGTTGGCTCATGAATAGGCAGAGGCCTTGTATTCATTACACTGGTCCTAAACGCCCCTGTCGTAAGACATGTCACTGGGTAATGCGATAGGCTTAAAGATTCTGAATAGACAGCAACAACCCTTACCCCTGACGCCCGTGCAGTCTGACTACAGGCATACACATTGAGACGGCTCATCCAATTAAGCTACTCGGTTGGGTGACGTATTAACATTCCACAAAGGTCTAAATTTTTTAAGCATAATAGAATACATGGTTTACCATATTCGAGAGATGTGATGTGTTTCAATGCTTTCGTAACGATTGGTTTTAAAAGATAGTTAGGCCCTTTAAGAAGAGTTCAACCATAAAGAACACCATGGCCAAGTCAAGTTGACTTCCATGAACACGTTCGGTTATCCTAACTGTCCAATCCTTTATGTGTCTAAACAAATAGTTCCTTAATTAACTAAGAATCCCTCAAGAGGGGTGCAATGCTTGAGACTGCGTTATGGTGCAGTGTACTGATCAACACTGATCGGGTTCCATGGTCTTACTTAGCAGAGGTACAGCTTACAACAACCGCTGTGCTTCAGCATGCACGTATAAACTTTATATGCTTAGTGACTACACTAGCATGGTCTGGGACCGACAATGTACTAAGGGTCTAGTCAGATGTTTCACTATGAAAGAGTCCTCAGTCGGAATCCAAAGCTCGATAGACTTACTACAACCGGTGTGCCTCAGTCGATCTTACGTTGTATCCGATAGACTTCTCTTACCAAGGGGTGACACAGATAGTGTACTCTGAATTAGGGTTCGCGACTTCCCAATATCAGAGCCAATAACTATGTTCTATTAGTTGGAAAAGCGATTGAGTTTAAAGCATAATCAGAAAGCATTTCAACAACATACACAAACCATAACATTATTTCGGCATTATAACTGCTTACATCATAGCATACACTAAAGATAACTACTCGCTAATCATGGCAACAATATCACAGAACACAATGATAGAAGACATTATATAAAGATAAAGGATAGAAGTACCAGCAGATTAAACGAGTTCTGAATACAAAAGTTACAACTTTAAACTCCAGACCGCTCCTAATACAATCTTCGGCATTCTTCTCCGGGTACTAGGTTTCCCGCACAGAGTCGAAGACCTTAAAAGTATGACTAATATTATACAAGAGAGAGAAAGAAGTGAATTGAAGTATGTGTTGGAATCAATGACAAAGACCCTTTAAATAAGCCTAAAATTTCCCTGCAAATGGCTGGCAGGTCGTTTGGCAGGCCGTTTGCAGGGGCCATTTGCCAGGGAAAGCCGTTTGTAGGGGCCATTTATCTGAGCCATTTGGCAGGCCGTTTGTGAGCCAGGCAGGCCATTTGGCTTGCCTGGTTCCCTGGATCGTAACTTGATTTCTTGTCTTTCACCATTTTCACTCTATAATCTTCGTTTTAGCTCCGATTCTCTTGATTCTTTTTGCACCGTCTTCGTAATTACTTGTTCTTCAATTCTAACCGACGAAGTGGAAATTTTTCCGACAAAGTTTGAATCTTTCTTGTTTTTGGCCTTTAATACTGGGGTGAAAACGTGACTTTTTAGCCGATATCAGGCTCTTCCTTACCAGTACCTTTATCAGCATCACCATCAAATGAAGAAGATGATGAGGAAGAAGCTGATGAATCAGAAGGTACTAGCGAATCAGGAATGTCTTGTATTACAATCTTGCCAGTATTAGGATCATAGATGAACTTGAGAGGCCTTCATGTACCAGGCCATGAGGAGGCAGCAGGAGCCATACTAAAGAAATGGTAGTATGGCTGCTCATTAAAGTTATCAAGCGTAGCCAGCCTCTCATATACTTCCTCTCTTGTTGGTTGGTCCATTTGTGCAAGTAGCTGAGTCAGCTCCTCATCAGGCAGTTTGCTGGCTGCAACTAGGTCACTTTATGGATCAATAGTCAGCTGGTCCACCAGGAGGGCAACTTTAGGAGCAATGGATACTCCCTTATAAATAAATTTAGGTACAACCTCCTCTGGATCTAGTACCTGGCAAACATACAAAGGCTTTTTAGTTAAACGACAGCCTTAGAAGATTCAGTAGTGGCAGTAACATGGGTACCAGCATCCACTGGTGTTTCCTGAGAACTAGTAGCAGCAGATAACGGTGCAGTAGATGGAGCAGCAGTGTCCACATCACCTTTAAATAAAGTATCTGGTGTTGTATCGGAAACAGTGAGATTACCAGTAGCATCCACATTAATGAATTCTTTGGAGGCAGTAGTA
Source organism: Rutidosis leptorrhynchoides (assembly GCF_046630445.1). Lineage (NCBI taxonomy): Eukaryota > Viridiplantae > Streptophyta > Magnoliopsida > Asterales > Asteraceae > Rutidosis > Rutidosis leptorrhynchoides. The sequence goes on from NC_092334.1 coordinate 456,824,360, forward strand.
GCAACAACCAGAATACCAATAGTGCTAGCAAGATCAGTAACCAGAACCTCCTCAGGAAAAATAACATGAGCAGCATCCTGAGTACCACCAGCAATGGTAGTATCAACAACCCTATCAGCAATGACTGCAGTAATAGCAGGAGGAGGTTCAATAACCACATCATCAACTACTTCAGAGGCAGTATTTGAAGCAGTATCACTAGGGATAGGAGGATGAATAACAAAATCATTAGCAGTAACCATCTCCTCATTAACAATAGGAACAGTGGAACCAGCATCCACTTTATCCCCAGTATCACCAGTAGTAACAGATTTATCAACAACTTCATCAGGACCAGTACCATCAGCAATAGAAGGCTCACCAGTACCATCCACAGCATCAGTAGAAACAATATCAGCTGATCTGCTAAGATCTGAAACAATGGAACAAGTTATGTTAACAATAGTTGAATCAAATAAAGTTGACTCAACAATTGCATCTGATGTTGGTCTCTGGGAACAAGTGTGTGTGTTAGTTAGCCCTTCGATTGAGATAGAGCATGGTGTCTGTAAGTGCAGCTGTGACTCTGCTGACTCATTGACAACACATGATGACTCAGATAGTGTAAGAGTTTTAGCTGGTTTAGATATGTAAGTGTGACTCTTATCATGATCCAAGTTATAAGTGGGCTGAGCAGTAGCATGAGCTGGTTCAACACAATGAGGACCCAGCTCAAGTCTGCTTTGGGAGTCAAGTATGTTCTCTGCTGGTTATGCTGTCAGCAGAGGATATTTCTTGAAGTATGTTTTTAAAAAATGTTGAAGTGTCTGGTTAGAAGAGTATGGGTTGCTACTCCTCTTAACATTAGTTTTAAAACCAGTCAGCATAAGAACATTTAAGTCAGCAGATAAAAGATTTGTAATTATGTTAGTTATTTCTGCTGTTTGGTCTAGAGAAGCACCAGGTTCCATAACAGCATCCTTTGCAGGAGCAGCAGTTGAGACTGGTGCTTCCCCCCTTTGGCATGCTTGGAGTCAGCTTTCAATCGTTTAGCTTTGCCTCTTACCAAGAAATGGATGAGCAACGGATTCCAAAACTAGAGGTGGGTAGTCAGTATATAAGACTAGGGCTGTTCTTTATGATCAGAGAGCACTAGATTCTAATACAATTACTGCTTTACCAGTTTCTACGATGGTGGCTGTTCTAGTTGTAGTAGCTAGCTCCTTGCATTTCCTGGCTTGCTTTTGCTGAGCTCCCTCCCCCTCAGCTGGTGCAGGGCCAGAGGCAGTCACTTGGGTAGCTCCACCCAGAGCAGCAAGATACTCGAGCATCCCTGGTGTCAGACCAGTATATGGAGCAGCTGGTGCTTCTTTTGGCATCCCCTTGTTTTAATGGCAGGTCGATGGAAAGATCAGTAATTTGCGTGTAAGCATCACCCAGCTCATTTTCAAAAAAAAGGCTTAAAAACCTTGGGAAGGGGATCAAATTGCTTCTTTTTTTTGCAAGCACCATTTCCCTTATCTTTAAAAATATCTCAGCAGCGTAATCGATATTTCGATTTAATATCAACCCATGACCAATCTTGAGCTCAAAATCAGAGCACCGGTCAAAACTTCCAGACTTTTGGCTTATGCACTGTGTCAGTAGACCAAAAAAGTAATACCACAGGGGTGGCATGTTCTTCCTTAACGGGCTGTGGGTCACTGGACCAGCGTATCCAATAGCTTCCAGTACTTCTTTCCTAAAATAATCATTGGGTAGTGAATCAACGAATGGTCCACCTAGCAGTTATAGAGCTCGTCAAACAGCATCAACGGTTATAGAGCAGGTTAGCGTTTCAGTAACCATGTCACGAACACATGGAGTACCCTATTGAGTGTTGGCCATTCTTGTCGTATACCAGAATCTGCCTAAACAGGCTGGATAAAATCATGAAGGAACGCCGGTGATAGATCTGGCAAGTGGGGATCGCCTCACATAATCATTCATGGTTCCATAACCCATATTAGCTTTCGATTTAGGAATAGAGAAAGAGTGAACAACATTGCCTCTAGATAGGCAAATTTGATCATGATCTGGTGCAGGATCAGCCTTAATTAAACTTGGGTGCAGGACGAACAGTGATTCTGGTTCATTGTGCTCTTCAGGTTGGGGTTAGGGTTGTCGTTCAGGTAGTTTCTGCTGAGGTTGTTTAGGTTGTTGTTGTGGTTACTCCTCTGGTTGGTTCACAATTGGTTGTGGTTGTTGTTCTACCATTGTTGAAGATTGAAGATGAATGTTTGAAGATATGAAGATTTGAAGATTTAGGGATTTAGAGAGAAAAGGGAATTTTGAAAGTTTAAAAACCGAAGGTTATTATGGAAAATGGATCACCCTATTTAACCTTTCGGATTGGTGGAAAAAGTCATGAGAGAGAAAATGGCAACTGTCATCTGCAGGCGCGTGGGCAGATTTGACAGACTGACATGTTTTCGAGGGACATCAGACTGTTGACATGACGTTTAATCGGCTTGAACACTCATCACTCCCATTAGGCATTAAATGCAGTAGGTTTTAATTCAAAATTGAAGTTAAAGACCACAATATAAAGTTTCTATTAAATACAAAAATCCTTTGCTACATTTAATATGTCGTGTATTTAATTTAAATCATTGGAGTTAAATAAGGTTCAATTTTAAGGGATAAAATTAATGTTGTGAGCTATTTATTACTTCATTTTACACATAGTATAACCATTATAAAAGACCTTGTTGTGCTGATTGTTTGGCATATATGCAGTAAACTAAAGATTATGCCATACTGGGTTGCCCTATATGCTATTGAACTAGCACACCAACAAAGTTGTCTTTTATTTAAAGTTCAAGCATACCCATCTCAGAGATGAGGTAGTTAAAATGTTTCTCATCTAAGGGCTTTATGAAAAGGTCTGCTAATTGCTGGTATGTTGAAATGAAGTAAAGCTCCACATCTCCTTTTTGAACATGATCCCTTATGAAATGATATCGAACATCAATGTGCTTTGTCCTTGAGTGCATCACATGATTGTTGGTAATGGCAATTGCACTAATGTTTTCGCAGTAGATTGGAGTTTTTGTAACATGAACACCATAGTCCTTCAGCTGGCTTTGCATCCATAGTACTGAGCAGTACAACTACTAGCAGAACCATATTTTGCTTCAGCAGTTGATGTGGACACGGTATTTTTCTTTTTGCTGGTCCAGCTGACTATCCTACCACCTAGTAACTGGCAACCACCAGTAGTACTTTTCCTGTCTATTTTACAACCTGCAAAATTAGCATCTGAATACCCAATTAGTTGAAAATCCTGGTCTTTGGGATACCAAAGACCACGTTTGGTAGTACCTTTCAGATACCTAAATATCCTCTTTACTGCCAGCAAATGTGACTTTTTAGGATCAGCTTGATATCTGGCACAGAGACATGTGGCAAACATAATATCTGGTCTGCTGGCTGTGAGATAAAGTAGGGACCCAATCATACCTCTATATTCAGTGATATTGACTTGTTCACCATTGGGATCAGCATCTGTTTTGATGGATGCTGCCATTGGAGTCCCGATATCTTTTAAACAGGTCAGACCAAATTTCTTTAACATATCATTGATATATTTATCTTAACTTATAAAAATCCCATTATCAAGTTGTTTAATCTGCAATCCTAAAAAGTATTGCAAATCTCTTTGTAAGCTCATTTCATATGTCTTCGACATAAGTTTTGAAAACCTTTGACAATGTTTTTCATTTTTAGAACCATAAATAATATCATCCACATATATTTGTACCAGCAAGAGATCACCATCTATCTCCTTTGAGAATAGAGTGGTATTAATTGTTCCAACTTTAAAACCTAAACCAGTAAGATACATATGAAGTGTCTCATATCATGCTCTTGGTGCCTGTTTCAGGCCATATAGAGCTTTGTCTAACTTGTAGACATGGTCTGGATATTTACTGCTTACAAAACCAGGTGGCTGTTTGACATAGACTTCTTCTTGCAGCTTTTTATTTAGAAATGCATATTTAACATCCATCTGGAATACCCTAAAGTTCATCTTAGCAGCATATGCCAAGAATAATCTGATAGCTTCCATCCTAGCCACTGGTGCATATATCTCTCCATAATCTAAACCTTCTTTCTGTCTAAACCCTTGAGCTACCAATCTAGCTTTGTTTCTGACCACAATCTCATCTTCATCAATCTTATTCTTAAACACCCACTTGGTACCAATGATCTTCTTTGTTTCATCATCAGGTTTAGGTACCAATGTCCAAACCTTATTCCTATCAAACTGGGAGATCTCTTCTTGCATAGCTCCTGCCCAGCTAAGATCTTTCATTGCTTCTTCAGGACACGTAAGTTCAATGGTAGACACAAAATTTACATGCATACAAAAATTGTTGGTTGCATGTCTCCTTGTCTTAACACTACTAGCCAGATTACCAATCATCTGCTCAATTGGATGCTTCTTTGTCCATCTAGTGTTATGAACAGGTGAACTTGTTGTGGAACACACATCATCTTGATCATCAACTGGTTCAGCAGTATGTACATCAATAGGAGACAGATGTTCATTGTTAGTGAAACCAATACCAGCTTGTGATCCTTCAGAACTAGTAGACCTTTGCTCAGTTTGTAGTACTTTAGTAGAGCCAGTAGATCCACATGATTTAGACACAGATGGAATAGAATAATCTATCTCATCTTCAGAGAGCCCAACAGCATGGATTGGAGAGGGAATGACTGCTGGTTCTTCATCATCATCAAGAGCTTGTTGAGTAGGCTCTTCAAACAGTAACTCCTCATCTTCTTGAATAGAAGGTGAAGTGGCGACAGTTTCATCAAATGTAATATTAATGGATTCTTCAAAACAGCCCCTTCTTTTATTTTATACCTTATATGCTTTTGACATGTAGGAATATCCAAGAAATATTCCTTCATCAGCTTTAGCATCAAACTTACCAAGCTGATCCCTATTATTTAGGATGTAACAGGGAGTGCCAAATACATGAAGAATTGAAATTGAGGGTCTTCTTCCTTTGAGAACTTCATAAGCAGTTTTCTAATGTCTTTTTACTATTAAAGATGTATTCTGGATAAAACAAGCAGTATTCATAGCTTCTGCCCAGTATGAATTTTTCATCCCAGACTCAGCTAACATAGATCTTGCTGCTTTAATGAGAGTTCTGTTTCTTCTTTCTGTAACACCATTTTGTTGAGGTGTTCTCATAGCAGAAACGTTTTGTGAAATACCTTTGTTAGCACAAAATTCTTCCAATGTTGCATTTCTGAATTCTGTACCATGATCACTTCTTAGCTGCTTCACCAATTGCTCATTCAATAATTCCATTCTTTTGATAAAATTGATAATTTTATCAGCAACTTCACTCTTTTGCTTCAAAAAGAATACCCAAGTGTATCTGGAATATTCATCAGCAATAACCAGTGTATACTTCTTCTCACTACAGCTGGCTATATTAACAGGACCAAAAAGATCCATATGAAGTAAGTGAAATGGTTTTTCAACAGATGAAATCTGCTTTGACTTGAATGATGCATGATGATGTTTCCCTTTTTTACAACCAGGACACAATCTGTCCTTCACATAAGACATTGTGGGTAGCCCAGACACCAAACTTTTACTTGATAATTTGTGAATATCTTTAAAGTTGAGATGTGAGAGTCTCTTATGCCATAACCACTTGAGGTTGTCTGCTTTCTTAGAATAAAAACAAGTATCAGTTGTTGTGACTGCCGTGTTCATATCAATTTGATACATGTTCTCATGTCTTTTTGTTGTCAGTAGTGGCTTCCCTGTCTTATCAAAAATAGTGCCAATTTTCCTTCTGAATTGGACTATCTTACTTTTGCTTGTCAGTTGGCTTATGCTGAGTAAATTGTGTTTAAGCCCAACTACATATGCCACATTTGAAAATGTAACATTCTCATTTGTTAAAGTACCGAAACCCTTTGTATAACCCAATGAATTATCTCCATATGAAATAACTGGACCATTACATCCGGTCATATGTCTCAAACATCCACTGTCGAGATAGCATATTTGCTTGTTTCGAATGCCCTGCACAGTAGCTAAGAGATTAGTTCTTTTTGGGAACCCATCCGAGGATGGGTTCTGCAAGGGTCATTTTTGATGATCTTTTCCTTTCTGCTGGTCTTCTTGAAGAGGCAGCAGCATATGGGGGTTGGGTTTGAGTACACTTGTTAGCCAAGTGAAACTTGCTGCAACATTTGTAGCATTTTCTCACTTTCGGTTTTGGTGACTGATCATACATAGACTTAACAGGAGCAGTAAGATCAGGCCTACTTTAGGACATAGCTGCTATGAACTGGTTAAGCTTAATAGTCATTATCTTAGTGATAGATGACCCAGCACATGATTCCACAATTTGGTCTACTTTAGCTTTTCCCTTAAGGGCAGCTTTCTTCTTGGAACCAGTACCATAATCATGACACACTGCTTTGCCTTTGTCATTTGACGAGCCAGTGTGGGAAGTTACTGGCTTGTCTGCTAATACTGGTTGACCAGTATGAATTTTGATTGTGGCCTTGGACTTGCCAGTATTGCATTTTGCTGGCTTATCTGCAGTTACTGGTTGACCAGTACGATTTTCATCAGCTGGCTCAGCATTGGTGGAACTCGAACAAGAAGAGGAATCAATTGATTTTAATTTTCTTCGATTGTTTTTAGTGATTTCCCTTTTTATGCGTCTTTCTTTTGGAGTCATGTAGTAGATGCTAGAGGGGTCAGTAGTCTCATCAGTTGAGGTACTGGCTTCTCGCTCTTTCTTCATCCTCCATAATCTCTTTCATGGTAGGTGGTGGGATAGCAGTAGATCTCACAAACTTATTTGTGAAGACCTTGTTACCATTAACTATCTTAGCAAAAGTATTTGGTAAGACAGCATTAGGATCAATTTCAAACACGGGGTCCATGAAAGCGACTTAAGCATAAGCAACAGCAGTAGCATAGTCACCAGCAAAGAATGCCTCAACTTGGGCAGGCACCTGCTCACTAGTGCACTTTGCTGTGCGTTGAGCAGATGTACACCAAGAGGCTACCACCTTCTTAAGGTCAATAAGCTGGTTCTGGACTACTGATGCATCTGAGTGAAGAGATTTTAAAGCATAGTTTTGTTTTTCAAGTTTAGAAATTTCATCTTTCAAAATCTTAATTTCATCAGATTTGCATTTAAATTTTTCATTTAAAGATTTAATTTCAGTTTTGAAAACTTCTTCACGTTTGCTGCCTCTGCTTAAATCAATTCTCAGTTAGTCAAACATTTCAGCCTTTTCATTATCAGTATAAGTTCGAAAATTATCAACCGTATACAGTATTCCAGATTTTCATTGAGGTGAATCCATTTTCTGATCAGCTTCCCTCATATCAGCTAGAAATGTACTACAACTTTCTTCCTCTAACAACTCCTCTACCTCTCTGGCCATTAAACACAGCTTTTTACCAGTAGCATAACCATCACACTCTTCATCAGTTTTAGTATCAGAAGATGAAGATGAGCTGGTCTCATCCCAGTCATGATGTTCAGCAACTAGCACCTTTTCTAGTTTCTTCTCCTTCTTATCAGTCTTTGAATTTTCCTTCATTTGGGCCTTCATTGCCTTGTACTTGCTCTTGTACTTTTCAGCTTTTGAAAAAGAGTTAGCATGTGATGAAGGCTTTCTGGACATGCATTCAGATGCAAAGTGTCCTACCTTTCCACAATTATAACACTCAGACTTGGGGCCCTTGACTGATTTACTGCCATACCTAGCACTTGGTTTCTTACTCACTTTGTATAGCTTGCTAATTCTATTGCAATTGAATTTTTTGAACTGATGTAACGTCCCAACCCGTTATCCATCAGAAAAATGCAGCAAGAATTTTTTTTTTTTATAACAGTAGGGTACGCTGTGCGCAACCCTCCTAGTGCGCGGCGCGCACAAGGCCATTCCAGCTTCTGTCCGGATTTTACGTTTTTGCGTTAAAGATCTATCACTTCCCGACACTTTTAGACGAAACGGTTTTCGTAACACATTATAATAAGTAAAACTCACACGTTTTTATAATAAAACAAGTTTTACGACGCCGAGCCCACATCGGCCCATTTTACGAATTAAGAACGGAATGCAATTTTCAACTACATGTTTTTAACACAAAATAAAGACCGAGCATGGCGATTGGGGTACGCTACCCAATCCTAATCAATCTGTAAGCAAGTCTTCTAACGAACTACGCAAGTCCACTAGCCACCGCCTCCGTGCAAATCTATAAAAATATAAACAACGAGAGGGTAAGCTAATGCTTAGTGAGTGAGAATATACTACGTACATATATATGCATAAAATGAATACGCATCGCTAACACACAAATAATAAACACATACCGCAATCCGAGCATAACTAAGCAATGTTATACCTAACGTACCACCAAGCCAAATCCACAAGATTAGCTACAACAATATAATAAGTACATACGCATATACAAAAGATAATCAAAACTACAAGGTTAACCCCTTAACCTCAATCATACAAAAGTTGGCCGAACAACCCGAGCCTTAGTGAATTCGCACAACCCGATATTCACTTCTTCACTAATTCCACAACCGAGGTTGGTCGAACTACTCGAGCCTTAGTGAATTCGCACAACCCGAGATTCACTACCTCATCAATAAGATGACCGAACAACCCGAGTCATCATGAATCCGCACTACCCGAGATTCACTACCCAAATCAAAACCCACATCATCGGGGTTACTTAACTCCATATCACAAGTCCATGTGATAACGTACACACTAAGTGTGCACCTCACCAAAGGTGGTCAACCAATACGCACAACCGTGCCAATTGGACCTATTACACAAGTCCATCAAATCCACCTATATGTGAAGTGAGCTCTATAACCGAAAACCACTTCACCTGACCCGCACCCATCCTACACATACATATGCTCATAGGATATTAACACTCACCTTGTTGTCTAAATGAATGCAACCGAACAAATCCGCAACACGTCGATGGAAAGCACCTATTCCATTATCACAATACAAACAACACACTTAGAGTGGATTTACAAACCAACTCAAAACGACACTTAGTGCAATTTCGACTGATTCCACCACCAAGCACGAAACGCGCCCAATAATAACCAATAATCACTAACACTAGTGACAATGGTCCTAATATACCAATTTAACCCAATCATATGTGTTACACACTTATCATTCTCAAAATCACCCATAAACCCTAATTTTGACTCATTTCAAAATTAGTCTTTCAAATACACTAAAATGGGTTCCAACACTTCTATAATCACTAAACTTAGTGATTAAACCCAATTTCAAGTCCTAATCATGGCCAAATCGTCAACCAACCCAAAACCCGCCAAGTGACCACAATAACTAGTCACCATAAACCCACTTCATCATCTAAAAGGGTTTCTCAACTAATCAAACTCAAACCCTAACTTGAATATCAAATCAAACATTGAAATTCGGAGTTAGAACTTACCAATGCTACCACAACGTAGCCGGGAACGAGATGAACAACTTTAAAACCCGAGCTTTGGTGAGAATCCAACTCCTTCTTCTCCAAATGGAGCTTCCTCTCTCTAAAACTCTTCTCTCTCTAGGGTTTCAAGATGAGAGTGTTTGTGGTGTAGAAATGAGGATAAGATGATCAATGGATCAGCTTTGAAGGCTCCAAACCGACCCCAAGTGAAATGACCAAAATGCCCTTCGTTTAACTCAAAATAGAAAAAGACAGAAATTCTGTCGCAGGCCACGTGCGCGGCGCGCACACACATCTGAACAGATTTTGAGCTTTTAACTTTTACCCACGCTTCTCACACTATATGTACGTCATTCTTACGCTATGTACCATAAATATTAGGGTCTTACAACTCTCCCCCACTTAGAATCGATCACGTCCTGGTTATCCTCGTCACTTAACCAACCGGACCCACACTCAACGGTCCTCAAACATACGTTCCAAACCGATTTCCACCATAATTATCATAAACTCGAAGATTAATCCCTTTACCAATTACACACTTGCACGCATTCTGGAACACGCAATGCACACAATATCCGAAAACTACCTAACATACACAAAAACATCATGTTTCCTTCCAACTTCTCTAGGCAATCCTTCCCAATGAATCGCCTTTAACACTAAATCGTCATCCGCGATTTATCAAATCCACAAATCCGAGCACTAAAACTTGCTCAATCCCTCACATCGGGAAAACTCAACCAATCTCGTACCGAGATATCAACCCTTTACCGTACCCTTAGCAAGTACAATGCTAACAACAACCACGTCCCAATCCTAAAGTTACCAACCAAAACGATGAAGACTGAACAAAAGCGAATCCTTATGGATAACACTTATCACTTAACACCCCATGTAGTGCGCAACACAACCAATACGCTACTACCATGACATCATAAGCCAACGGCTAAATCGCTCGTACCCAAAACGACTAGGGCAACGCAAAACCCCAAGGTGTACAAAGTCAACTAATGTCACACCCTTAACAACATGTGAGCGAACCACGGCTATCGCATCACTGATCACACTAAGATGGCCGAAACAACCCGAGCCTAAACATATATAGAGGATGGTCGAAACAACCCGAACCTTAGTGAATTCGCAACAACCCGAAATTCACCAATCCAATCCATATTTCCCATAACAAAATGACTGCACAACTCGAGTCATCGTGAATACGCGCAAACCGGTATTCACTACTTCCACCACATAGTATAACCGAGGATGGCCGTGCTAACCGAGCCTTAGTGAATCCGAACAACCCGACATTCACTACCTCAAACTATGAGCCTAACCAAAAGGGACAATCGCACTACCCGAAATATTGTGAATACGAACAACCCGATATTTACGTCCCAAATCCCAACACAGGAATGGTACTCCCATTCCCCATCGGTACTCGAATTTCCCGATAACGTTATACCATGACGATATAACACTACTCCCAACACAAATATCCATTAGTGTACTTATCACCGCGTAACACTAATCCCCCGGGTGATGTCTTAAACACCGCGACTAACTCACCCCCATGACAATGTGGTGTCTTGAACATCGCGACTAACCCACATGTCAATCAAACCAAATGAGTGGTGTCTTAAACACCGCAACAATTCCACTCGTTACGTAGAATGTGGTGTCTTAAACACCGCGACTATCCTACATTCCACGCTACACAAATAAACACATTATATACATACACGCATAATTATTCCACTCACTTGGAATCTCTGCACACGCATCATACGTACGTGTATACAACTTCATCACAATCGAGCAAGAACCACCTATATCGCACATAGGCACAAAACAACAATTCTCTATAAGAGAATCCGTCATACACATCCCTTAACCTAGGGATCTCACTTGCTCGTCAAACCCGTCCATTATCTCTCAACGAGATTCACCACATTACCACCTTGGTGATAATTTAAATCCAAAACCATAAGTACAATTTATTTCAAATCGTACTTTTACCACAATCGACCAACGTAGGTCTCAACGCTAGCTCCGAATCCATATGAACATCGTCCAATATCAATACACTAGAACATCTTCGTACGAGAGTTCAAACTCCCTCACTTAGAACTCCGTTCCATAATCACATCACGATACCTTGCTCCAACCTTGAGCACACGTAGGAATTTAACCAATCCTTAAACACTTCGAACGAAGAGTTCACCACAATTACACAAACTTTAATCTTGCAATCCTCCGATTGCTCTAGCTTGTCAATTTTCCACCTAGTCACTCATGTACCTAAGGGTTTCTCTCCGGTACCCTAAGTACAATGTAACCGCAACATCATCGGAGTCGAATACCACGCTAGTAGGTATGAACGAGGCACCTAACACCGCGTCGCGTAGACTCCATTACCAACGTACATCGAGATCAAACACTCAATCTTTAGGGTTTATCCACCCGTCGAACCTCATGGTTCCTCAACTTCAATACGAAAGCAAGCACGCGCTTAACGACCAAACACCAAAGCCCATTCCCAAGGCTTGGTAGAAGCATTTCCCAACACTAAGGAATGCTTGGTTGCACCAAGTCTTACGCCCTTCGCCCATTAATCAAAACGTCATCGTAGGGTAATTCCATTAGGAATGTCACCCATAACAGAATATGAACAACACAAATGCTTTCAACAAACTCGTACACAACGACACATAATAAATATCCAAGGACATATTTATTAAAACGAAACGTACCTTAACGTCTCCTTGCGGCATTCGCCACCGCCAACTCGGGACAATCCGGCTTGCGATGTCCCTCTTTATGGCAATAGTGGCACATTCCGTCATCACTTCTCGGCATTGTGCACTCCCATAACTTGTGGCCCCTAACACCACAATTGAAACATCTAGGCACATGAGAACTCATCATGCCTTTCTCTACATTACCCATACTCGCACTTGCCTCCTTAGTTTTCTTACTTGGAGAACCGTACAAATCAACCCTTCTCTTACTTGAAGGCTCACTAACCTTCGATCGCGAATATGATTCGAAACCCCTAGCCATGTTGAATAACTCCGCAAACGAGTTCACTTGACCAACGCTAATTTTGCCCTGCAAATCATCATTCAAAGTTCGATAGAAATCTTCCATCAACATCCGATCGTTCCCAATATACTCCGGGCAAAAACGAGCCTTCTCCATAAAGGTCGTCTTGAGAGTATTCAAGTCCATCGATCCTTGTTGCAAATTTCGCAACTCATTACGCATTTCTGACAAATCGGCTGAAGTCCGGAACTCCTCAAAGAATTCCTTCTTAAAATCGTCCCACGATAACGCCATAAATGGTTCACCACCGACAAGATCAATCTTACCATCCAATCAATCCCTCGCCCTACCCTGCAACAAGCTAGTAGCGAGTCTTGTCTTCTTCTCGGGAGGGCATTTAATAGTGCGAAAACACCCTTCGACATCCGAGATCCATGTTGTGCTTACCAAAGGATCCGGTTTCCCGTCATACATCGGAGGTTTAGTCCTCATGAAGCTCTTATAACAACGCTCCATCTTACCACTATTTCAAAATTCGGAATACTTCCTATCCACTCTTTCTTCCAACGCACCCATTTACTCCGCAACGACGGCCGCAACTCTAGACACGAACGTATAAAACCACATGCACAATACCGCCTCATCTTGCTCAACACTCGTCGTACATCACTTGTTAGACACGATTTGCACCCGTAATAAGGTTTGCAAGTCCTTATTACGCACACACACCGAATCAACGTGTTAGTACAACGACTATCTTGCTTGATGATATCCACAACGCAAACATATATACAAACATAACGCAAAGTATATTAATAATATCCGCATATTAATATAAACGTTAGTCCACCTACAAATTAAGGCACTAACCAAAATCCCATTTCGGCCCGTAATCCTACAAGTCCCGCAACAATTAAGCACACACAAAAGTCTAAGTCTAGGCACCTATCTCAAGTCACCTAAATCCCTTACACCATGCTCTGATACCACTTGTAATGACCCAACCTGTTATCCAACCGAAAAATGCAGTAAGAAATTTTTTTTTTAATAACAGTAGGGTGCGCGGCGCGCAACCCTCTTAGTGCGCGGCGCGCACAAGGCCATTCCAGCTTCTGTCCGGATTTTACGTTTTTGCGTTAAAGATCTATCACTTCCCGACACTTTTAGACAAAACGATTTTCGCAACACATTATAATAAGTAAAACTCGCACATTTTTATAATAAAACCAGCTTTACGACGTCGGGCCCACATCGGCCCATTTTACGAATTAAGAACGAAATACAAATTTCGACTACATGTTTTTAACACAAAATAAAGACCGAGCATGGTGATTGGGATGCGCTACCCAATCCTAATCAATCCATAAGCAAGTCTTCTAAAACGAACTACGTCCATTAGTCCCCACGCTTACCCGAGCCACCGCCTCCGTGCAAATCTATAAAAATATAAACAACGAGAGGGTAAGCTAATGCTTAGTGAGTGAGAATATACTACGTACATATATATGCATAAAATGAATACGCATTGCTAACACACAAATAGTAAACACATACCGCAATCCGAGCATAACTAAGCAATGTTATAGCTAACGTACCACCAAGCCAAATCCACAAGATTAGCTACAACAATATAATAAGTACAAACACATATACAAAAGATAATCAAAACTACAAGGTTAACCCCTTAATCTCAATCATAAAAAAGTTGGCCGAACAACCCGATATTCACTTCTTCACCAATTCCACAACCGAGGTTGGCCGAACTACCCGAGCCTTAGTGAATTCGCACAACCCGAGATTCACTACCTCATCAATAAGATGACCGAACAACCCGAGTCATCAGGAATCCGCACTACCCGAGATTCACTACCTAAATCAAAACCCACATCATCGAGGTTACTTAACTCCATATCACAAGTCCATGTGATAACGTACACACTAAGTGTGCACCTCACCAAAGGTGGTCAACAAAAACGCACAACCGTGCCAACTGGACCTATTACACAAGTCCATCAAATCCACCTATATGTGAAATGAGCTTTATAACCGAGAACCACTTCACCCGACCCGCACCCATCCTACACATATATATGCACATAGGATATTAACACTCACCTTGTTGCCTTGATGAATGCAACCGAACAAATCCGCAACACGTCGATGGAAAGCACCTATTCCATTATCACAATACAAACAACACACTTAGAGTGGATTTACAAACCAACTCAAAACGACACTTAGTGCAATTTAGACTGATTCTACCACCAAGCACGAAACGCGCCCAATAATAACCAATAATCACTAACACTAGTGACAATGGTCCTAATATGCCAATTTAACTCAATCATAAGTATTACACACTTATCATTCTCAAAATCACCCATAAATCCTAATTTTGACTCATTTCAAAATTAGTCTTTCAAATACACTAAAATGGGTTCCAACACTTCCATAATCACTAAACCTAGTGATTAAACCCAATTTCAAGTCCTAATCATTGCCAAATCGTCAACCAACCCAAAACCCGCCAAGTGACCACAATAACTAGTCACCATAAACCCACTTCATCATCTAAAAGGGTTTCTCAACTAATCAAACTCAAACCCTAACTTGAATATCAAATCAAACATTGAAATTCGGAGTTAGAACTTACCAATACTACCACAACGTAGCCGGGAACGAGATGAACAACTTTAAAACCCGAGCTTTGGTGAAATTCCAACTCCTTCTTCTCCAAATGGAGCTTCCTCTCTCTAAAACTCTTCTCTCTCTAGGGTTTGAAGATGAGAGTGTTTGTGGTGTAGAAATGAGGATAAGATGATCAATGGATCAGCTTTGAAGGCTCCAAACCGACCCCAAGTGAAATGACCAAAATGCCCTTCATTTAACTCAAAATAGAAAAAGACAGAAATTCTGTCGCAGGCTACGTGTGCGGTACGCTCCTTTAAGTGTGTGCGGCGCGCACACACGTCTGAACAGATTCTGAGCTTTTAACTTTTACCCACGCTTCTCACACTATACGTACGTCATTCTTACGCTATGTACCATAAATATTAGGGTCTTGCAACTGCCTAGCCATCAAAGTCATACCTTCAGCAAACCCTTCCATATAATCATCATCACTGCTTTCATCAGACCCAGTACCACTACCCTCATCATCTTCAGCTACCTCTTCTTCTTCTGCCATCAACTTTTGAACCAGTAATGCTTTTTGAGCTTTCTTTTTAGCAGCAGCTACAAGAGCAGTATCATCTGAATTTACAGATTTTGAAGAGGTGGGGGCAGACTTAAAATTTTCTTTTAAATTGAGTTCAAGTTTGGCCTCTGTCTTCTCATGGTTCCAAAGTGTACCATACAGAGATGACATGTTAAAATTCTTTAAGGTCTGAGTGGTTCTTAAAGGGTAAGTAACAGGTTTCCATTTAGCAGGCGTGAGTCAATGAATTTGTTGACTTGTTCAAAGTCAGTATAGGTGATTTTCAAGGTAAGCAAGTCAGCAACTAACGAATTAAACCTAATGAAGATTTGCTTAAGGGGTCTCACTCTTGTAGGCAAACAACATTTTATATTCTCTTTTTAAAGCAATAATCTTATTTTGCATAACCTCATCCATTCCTTCATATGTAACATCAAGATAGTCTAACATAGCTTTAGCATTCAGTTTTCCATTAATCAGTTTGAACAAATGGTTAGGTAATGTTATAGCTAACAAGGTTCTAATCTTAGGGTCAAGTTCAACACGATGTTTGTCCTCATCCACCCATCTAGATGGGGGAAGAACAACTTCTCTGCTAGAGATAGTAGGAGTGCTGTAGCAGGAACGCTATCAAGTGTTTCAGTAGGGATGAATGGACTATCAGTGACAATGCCAGGCATGAGTGGGTCAACAGACTCAAGATGAAGCAAGAACCTAGCTTTCCAGATTTCATACTCATCTTCATCGAATTTGGGTGGTCTATTGAATGACCCATTTTCAAGGTAAGCTGAGTTTGTAAATGCATCCATGAGAGAATTCAGATCCAAGATATGAGATTATCAAGACTGAAGCTCTAATATCAGTTGTTGGTACCTTGATTAATAACAGGAGTATTGTAGAGGAGGGGGTGAATACAATTCTTTCAATTAACTTAAGTGTAATCACAGTTTTGTATTCAAACATGCAATTTAAATAAGAGTCAAAGGTAATTTTCAACGGTTATTCTTTATTGATATGAATCACAAAGAATCACAACTGTTCTTGGCAGAATAACAGTTGGTTGAATACAGATTACACCTAGATTATAGTTATAGAGGATATCTTAAGCTATTACACGTTTTGAACTCTATTCAAATAAACCCACACCACTAGATATTACAATAGTGGATATAGTAGTCCTAATATCCATGTAATTGTTCTATTGTCCATTGGTACGTATGATGTCTGTACTTGTGGGAACAACTGCATCATAGAGCGTGCTCTTTCTTTCCTCTTTGGTAGTTATTTGCATGAACACCCCAATTCGGTTTGGCACCACTATTTGAATAAACAAATAGAATGTTGGGTTCCCTAGGCGTTGACAAAGTATTACACATGTCGGCACATGCGTTCTGCACAAGCGTTAAACTTCTGCATTCCCACGTGGTCTTGTAAGGTCACTTGTCAGCCGCCGACGCGTGTCCTTTTCTGTTCAACTTTGTCTTCGACTTCTGTTGAATAGTACAATTGATGTAGACCACTCAGAAAAACACTATGCTTGTAATGGAGCATAGCTGTCTTCGTGTAGTACGCTGCTTACCAGCAATGCTGGTTCTTCTATGCTGAGTCACTTGATCTTCGTGATTTGCTGGGCACACATCATGTGCTAATTGAAGAATACTGTCTACCTCGTGCTGGTAGACTAGGCAGCATACTAAAACACTCGACACAACGACAATTGCTGTCTATACATAACTAAACCTATGTTGGCTGCACATAACATCTTAGTGTACATAATTGATGTTTTGTCATAATTAAATCCTTAATTATTTTGGGGACTCAACAACTCTTCTCCGTGTTTTGGAGTTGGGATATAACCACGTTAAATCTCGTGTCATTATGCTTTATATTTATCGTTTATGCTTTTAGATTATTCGTTTGTCGTTCGTGAGTTGTTTGTGATTGACGATACCACAATCACATGTTCTTGTTTGGGTCCTAAATCCTAACAAATTGATCCTTCAATTTTGAAACCCCACACCAAATATCATTCCAAAATAAGATTTGTGTACCTTTTTTGATTTTTCGCCTCCAACATTGAGGGTTAAGAATATCGAAGAATTCATCCGTATTCTGTAATTTTACCAAGTCGCGCCAAACCGAAGACAATTTGCTTCTTTTGATTTGTGACAAGTCGAACAAAATATTACCAAGAGGCACCTCTCCACAAGCCATGTTGGGTTATTATACGAATTAATATTCAGTCACCATTTTGCCAACAACACATGGGCGATTCTATGTACATGGGTGTGGGGTTAAAGGATCCCACTATTTTAGAATTTTTTTTTCACAATGTAGTCTTCAAATTTTACGAGACACCACTAAATTTAAGTATACTATCTCATATATTTTTAAAATTTAAGGTTTTAGAGTTAAATAACTACCAAAATACCCCTAAAATATAATTTTCTTTGAACTTTTTTTTTGGGACCCATTTTGATTTTCATTCTGAATTCTCCACTGCGACAACATTAGGTTCTATATATCCTTATTCCCGAGTCCCCTAGAGTTCTACGTAGCTAGTTTTATGTCTTTGATTTAGACGGACGTTCGTTACTATCGAACATGCCCCTTAAAAAATTTCCAAATTCTTCCACCTAGTATTTAGAATCTTACCATAATCTTTGATATGTTTACCATAAACTTTCTCTTGCTAGTTTTTTTTTTTTTTTTACTTTCTCTTGCTAGTTGATATAGAAAATCCATTAATAATTAAAGAAAGTTATGGGGAGGATTAATATTTATTTTATTTAATGCTTTGAATAATAAGTAGTTGCAATTTTAGCTTATTAGTTTTATTGAATTATTGTAATGTGTAGACTGTAGACAGAGTCTAGTCAATGAGTCGGATAAGTAATTTGACCCGACAAAATAAAATGGTCCAAAATCTGGACCACATTTATAGTACACGCGCAAGAAGTGTCGCGTAGGCATGGCGCGTTCTAAATGAGTATCAGTTTTTGTTTCATGAAATTGAAAATATATCCAAAATAAAATGTCCATATTACCCTTAAGTCAGACTCTGTTCATGATGTGACGCCCATCGCCTCACTAGTCTAAGCTACCTATTTTGTTTTTACTACTACTTTCTTGTTTCATGAAATAACATCTCATACGCAAGAAAAATTCAATGTAATTTTTGTAAATTTATCACAAACACAAATCGTGTGATACTTCTACGGTCTAAATTTATACGTTCACCGTCATGTGATACTTTCATCAAAAAACATCTATCAATAAATTTTAATAAAAAAGTTAAAACATCATTTAAGATATTTGAGAAATTTTAAATGGATCTATTAAAATTAAAAGTGAGATTTAAAATATCAACTGTCATACGTAGTATAAATTACTCCGCAATAAATTAACCAGTAAGTATGATTATTTAAATATTATATGGTTTAAATTTTAACTGATGAATCACAGTTAAAATTTCTTAGTTTTCTATTACCATTTACAATTACAATGATGATATATTAATTTTGTATGTGTTTTCTTCCAGGCCTTCTCACTAGGTCTGATCGTGCGATTTTACTTGGCGAAAAGCTATCAGAAGTGAATGTTGGCGTGAGCAATGGTTCGGTTGAATTTGTGGCTCACGACAATAAACATGGGACCTCCTCTATTAAGGTCGGTACTTTATATACTTGATGTGGTAAATCAAGCTTCGAAACCACACTCTTTCCATTGCTGAATTCAAGGTGAATATCCTCTCGAATGAGCCATTGTTTTGTTCGTTGGATTTTGGTCGTAATAAGGGTGGCTTGGTCTCGGACGTGTGTTTTAATGGTTTTGGCTCTTGATCTTGATTTGCCTTGTGATCGGTCATTATTTGACACGATCGTTTATACTTAAATAGGGTAAAAGTGGTCACATTTAAGTGAAAAAAATAAGATACTTTGATGTGATTTTGTGTTTTACATGTGAGAAAAGGAGTTGGTGCAAAACGATGCGAAAAACGGCATTTGAAGTCGAATTGCGAAAAAGATTGGAGATAAATGAATTAGCTTTCTAACACTGGCGTAATTTACGCCAGGTAGGCGTAAATTACACCCATAGTCAGCTTAGATCAGAAATCTGGGGACCTCCTGGCGTAGAAATACGCCTAACACTTCACAAGCTGGCGTAATTTACGTCAGGCTGGCGTAAATTATGCTAATATATTTTTGTTGATGCCGAGAATTTTGAGTTTTTGCTTTGGGAACAAGTTAGCTAACCCCTATATAAAGGGAGCCTTAGGGTTACGAAAACAACAATTTTTCCAGCAGTTTTTAGAACAAAGATCAACCCTAACATCCAAAAATTCACCATCTTTCAAGAATCAAAGGCAAGGATTCCTTGTTTCATCATCAAATCACCATGATCATCATCACCAACATGTGCGGCTAGTCTCCTTCACTTTATTCCTTGCATGAACAATTATTGTATGCTTAGTTCTTCATGTACTTATGTGATTCTTGATCTTGTAATCCTTATGTCTTTTGGTTTATGATTTCATTGAATCTCTTGAATTATCAATTAATGCAAGTTTAAGTTCATTGACTGTTGCAAGACAAGTGATTGTTATTTGACATATTGTGCTTAATCCAACCTAGTGATAATTTAGTATAGGGATAAAGAAAACGTGTGTAGGTAACATTGTTTGTGCCCAAGATAATCATATATCGTAAAACTGAAGAAATCTTGTCTATGAAGTTTAGTTGATAATTCGATAGCATAAAGACTTGTTTGAACTAGTGCATGCATAATTGGGATTGTAAAGGAATAAAGGCTTTAATCCAAGTGTTTACAACTTTTCCATTTAGTTTATTGTTTTATGCTCTTAATCTTTAATCATTTCAAGTTGCGTTTTGCTTAGTAATCGTTAAATAAGAAGCTACTTTAGTTAATCTTAGTTAATTACCACAAACCAAATCCTGAAAATTGCTTGCTTTTAACCACTATTTCCCGTGGTACGAATCCTGCTTACCCTATCTAAAGTAGAGTAATTAGGTTCATTTTTAACCGGCCCTTCGACACCGATCAAATTTTGGCGCTGCTGCCGGGGAAGTGTGTGCTTGATTGCAATCTTTTATTTAACTTGTTTTCTTTTAAAAATATAAAATCCTAAAACTTATAAAACCATAAAAAAAATCCAAAAATATTGTTTTCTCTTTATTTTGTTTTATCAGTTTTACGCTTGGTGTTCTTGTTTTTGTGAAGTGCAGGTTAGTGTATGAAAACTCGGAAGTCGGGAAATCAGACTCTTGAGCCTTATAATCCAAAAATCGAGAAATCTTCAAAAGCTAATCGTAAGGCTACTAGAATTTCGAAAAGTTCGACGGTGGCTTCAGCATCAACACAACCACCACTTGAGTCACATCCAATAGTCCCACCGAATTCACCTTAATCAGACTCCGATGTCGAGGAGGAAGTTTTTGTTTAACAAACCGAAATGGCTGAACGTAAAAGAGGGGTAGATTCATACTACCAACTGGGTGAATATGCGGATCATTCACCCATCGTTTTTGTGACGACCCGGGAAATTTCGACCAAATTTAAACTTAATCTTATTATGATTCCGACACGATAAACAGAGTCTGTAATATTGAGTCTCGAAAACATTGGAACAATTTACATGAATGCAATTGCCCTATTGACCACTCCCTACGATTCACGAACTATTGTTTATATATATATATATAAATATATATATAAATATATATATATATAAATATATATATATATATATATATAAGTATATATGATAAGTTGAAATAGTAAGGTACAACTAAATCAATTGGAAGAGAAAATGTAAAATAATAATAATTAAGTTACAATTAAAATGAATATATGTATAAATATATATATATATATATATATATATATATATATATATATATATATATATATATATATATATATATATATATATGATATTATTATGAATCCATATATGACTCCTATTAATAATTATTAATATATTATAATATATATAAAAATGTATAAATAATAAATTTCAATAAAAGTTGTTATATGATATATCACATGATAAAAATTGTTGTAGTAATATTATTTCTTTCACTATATATATTAAAATACATAACAATATTAATAATATGATGATATAAATATAAAAATTTGACACATACAAATTGTTATATTATTATTAGTATTAATATTATTATTATCATATTAATATTATTATAATTAGTATTAGTATTAATATTAATAATATTATTGATATAAATCTTATAACTAATATTATCAGCAATATTATTTATTTGTATTCTTATTAATAAAATCATATACTTAGTATTATTATTAAATTATTTAATTATTAGTTATTAATTATTAATTATTAAAATTATGGATATCATTATTATTATTATTAATTTTATTATTATTATTACTTATCTACTTATTATTAGTATCAATACATGTATATCTATTAAAACAGATATATATAGATTCAATGATATAAATACAATTATATAAAGAGATATATATAAATAGATATACAATCCTGATATATATATATACACGAATATATCACAGGTAATTTTGTCTACTTAAGGATTCTGTTTCATGTCGTTATACTACTGTTTAATTTGTCCACTTAATTGAATAATAGGTCGACCTTAAGTCAAGAAATCGTACTAGTTATTAGCAGTCTCCATCGTTTTTTATTTTTAATTTATTTATCTTCAAAAATTATTCTTAATGACGACAGAATCAATATATAAAAATCGTCTTGTGTTGTGGAGAGAAGCATTCGAGTCTTTCTTAAACACAATCATTTATCAAGCTTAATTATTTCAAACCAGTTGAATTAAACAGAGATATGAGCGAAACCAAGAACAGACACCCTGTTCTTGAACCTTTTTATCAACACTTCGAATTTCAAATCAATTTAAAAATCCATAAATGTAGGATTGTTAGAAATCTTTTATTGAAACAATCTGTGAAATCTAAGCTTTTAATTCCTTCTTTTACTTACGAATTTTGGAGTCAAAGTTATCTTCTAAAAAGTCAAAC
This sequence comes from Rutidosis leptorrhynchoides, assembly GCF_046630445.1. Classification (NCBI taxonomy): domain Eukaryota; kingdom Viridiplantae; phylum Streptophyta; class Magnoliopsida; order Asterales; family Asteraceae; genus Rutidosis; species Rutidosis leptorrhynchoides. The sequence goes on from NC_092334.1 coordinate 456,847,180, forward strand.
CTTATGTTCATCACAAAATTAGAACTCGTTTTTATGTTTTAAGTCTAATTAAGATTACAGAAAGTTTCTAGGAAGGATTTGAAAGATATTTCATGTTGATATCGTGAGCTATAACACTCTAATTTATCGATTGTGATTTGGAGTTTGAAGACTGGTTTCAGGTCTGGTAAAAAATGAATTTTTTTTTATTTTTTTCTTTAATTATTCCAATACATTCTTTAAATGTTTGAGTCTTAAAATTAACTAGATATAATGTTAAAATTATAGGCATAAACGTCCTAAAATTTTAAATTGATTTACACTCATATTTTTTATTTCGAAGGCTGTTACAGCCAATATATATATATATATATATATATATATATATATATATATATATATATATATATATATATATATATATATATATATATATATATATATATATATATATATATATATATATTTTGCTATCCTAGTTAAACTAATTAATTACAAATGGTATTTTAGTTTCAATTAAAAGTCATAAAAAGTTGTTGATTTGTATTTGAATGGGGATTTAACCCTGGTCGATTAAGTTTGGAGTGAAGAAGAAGGGGGAACAGAATTATAGGATATATGGATTTAGATTGATAGTAAAACAGAAAAACAGATATAGCAAAGTGGTTGAGGTGTGATTTGGGCTAGCGGGAGGTCAAGGGTTCGAGTCTTGGCAATGACGTTCTATTCTTTTTGAAGCCTAATTCGTATGAGGTAGTAATTTTGTTATTTTATTTTTATTTTTAATATTATTATTATTATTATTAGTATTATTATTGTTATTAATTATTGTTACTATGTTAGGAATTGTTAGTACAAACGATAATAGAAATGATTATGTTATCATTAATCAAATTAATAATAATATCATTATTGTTATTTTTAGTATTATCATTTAATATTATAATTATTATTAATGTTATTAAGACAAGTATTAGTTATCAGTTATTATTATTAAGATTAAGACTATTATTATTATTATTATTATTATTATTATTATTATTATTATTATTATTATTATTATTATTATTATTATTATTATTATTATTATTATTTTTATTATTATTTTTATTAAGACGAATAAATGTATCATTTTATGATTATTAGTATTATTATTATTACTAGTATCTAGTTATTATTAGTATTATCATCATACTCACAACCATTATTATCATTATCACTAATATCAGTAGTAGTAAAATTATCATAGTTATTATTAATATCAGTATTGGTATTCTTATTATTACCTTTATTACTATAAGTAACATTGTTTGTAAATCTGTCGATTTGTTAAAACTAGTAATATCTTTAAAATTATCATATTTAGTATCATTATTATTATTATTATTATTATTATTATTATCATCAAAAACTATCTTTCCAAATAGATAAATATTTTTTACATAAATATACTTATTACATATACTATAATTATAATAAAATTTCATATAACTATATATCAAACCTATTAATATTATTGATATAGATACATACAAATAACAAACTATCGATTTCTAAATATAACATTAAACAATTATGTATATAAGTATGGATATATTAATATAACTATATAAATATTAACCATTATGAATATATACACAAAATAAACATATATAAAATATAAATTAAAGATATAATAAATAAATTTGTTCAATTTTGATTATATATTTTAATATATATATACAAATGATATAGGTTCGTGAATCCAAGGCCAACCCTGCATTGTTCAGTTGTTCAATGTCATCATATGTATTTTTACTACAAAATAAAGTTGGTGAGTTCATTTGCTCCCTTTTACTCTTTATATTTTTGGGACTGAGAATACATGCGCTACTTTTACAACTACTTTATTAAATACTTTTGAAATACATTTTGAACTGCGAATACATGAAATGCTTTTATAAATGTTTGACGAGATAGACACAAGTAAAACATTCCTCAAATGAATTATGTGGACGTGATAATTGCCACCATTGAATTATGTGGACGTGATAATTGTCACAATTGATATGAATATTTTTCCCCTGATTATTATTGCTTGGTAACCTAAGAATTAGGGAACATCACTAATATTGAGAATTAGTGCACGCCTAATTGACGCGAATCCTAAAGGTAGCTACCGGGTTTAACACCCCTACCCAGAATGTTCACTAGACGGAAGGGCTAGTGGGCGTGGTGTTTAGTACTTCAAAGTTTATATGATTATTATACAGACGAGATGTTCTGTTTTGGGGATATTATTATGCGCATTATATGTTAAGGTCGGTTACCAAGCCAAGCTATGAAAGTAATAAAAAGTGAATGTTATGTATCGAGAGAATGATTTTATACACAGGTTATGTGTATGTTATTTTTGTGCACGAGATATGTGTACGGTTACTAAGATTTATGAAAGATAATTTCGTACACGAGAAAGGTGTACTGTATTTAAAAGATATCGCATGTACATTACAGGTGGGTATAGGATTCGGGCCCATTTGTACCATGCAGCATTTAAATCTTGTGGTCTATCAAAATGATGAATTTTATTGTTTTATGATAAACTTATGAACTCACCAACCTTTTGGTTGACACTTGAAAGCATATTTATTCTCAGGTATTAAAGAAATTTTCCGCTGTGCATTTGCTCATATTAGAGATAATACTTGGTTTCATTTATGGCATATTTCAAAAGACGTTGCATTCAAGTCATTAAGTTCATCAAGATTGATAAGAAGTCATTGATAGTTTTATATATTAGGAAATGGTATGCATGCCTGTTAACTTTCATTGTAAAGCAAGTTTGTCTTTTAAAAAAAACAAATGCAATGTTTGTAAATGTATCATATAGAGGTCAAATACCTCGCGATGAAATCAACTATTGTGAATCGTTTATATTGTATATGAACGGGGCATTTCAGTTGGCATCAGAACTGGTATAACGCCATCCATGTGTGACGGGTTAGTCGTAAAGGAGGTTCTCACAGTGTTACCTGTGACGAAGCATTGACTCTTACTCCTTGCGATCCCTTACGAGGGTTGGTAGTAGCCGAGAGGCAGACCCTAAAATCAGTATCTGAGGTACACTCAGTGGTCACCAGGCGGTTAGCTGGGAAGGCACTGGGTGGGATGGTGGTTGTCCCCAACTGTATTTCAGTTGGTATCAGAGCGGTGGTCTTAGCGAACCAGGTCTTGCATTAGTGTGTCTAACTAGTAGTTGTTTAGATGCATTAGTGAGTCTGGACTTCGACCGTGTCTGCATGTCAAAAGTTTTGCTTATAATTTAGTGTCAAAAATTATTTGCTTATCATCCTTAAAGTCTAGACACGTCTTACTGCCTCTATTGCATAGACTGTGTATAGATAAATTCATATCTTAGCGTATCTGTTATTGTTACCTTTGCCTGACAGCTTCCGTAGATTTCTCCGTAACTTTTGGGATTTAAGTATTATATATGCATATGTAAATTATGTATTGTAGGGTACTAATCTACATACTATAATGTATTTCTTATCGAAAAATCCTTCATCTGATCGTACGAGATGAATCCCTCAACCAGTTCAAATTCCTCGGATTCCGACAGCTATTCCGATATGGTGTTTCACCTAAGCTTCGAAAGTAGTGTCACCAGAATGAATCAACCAATTCATCTGATGGGTTCGTAGCCTACTTAATCATTGGAGACAAAAAGAAGGTGATCCTTTCCATCAACCAAATTCACCTCTTGGCGAAGAACCTGAAGCACTTACCGGTGAACCAGTCCGAAATATCATTTTCACCCTCATTTCTCGAATATCTCATCATGATTACATAATATCTCATATTCTAAACCTTATTCATTCGCTCGTTCTAACCAAAAATCATCCCGGAATAATAGAAGAAGTCAACAAACTTCGCGCTCGAAAAATAAATATGGAGAATATGGTGCAAATTTTACCAGCTTCAGCAACATCACTGGCACCAACAGTACCATCAGTAACAGCACAAGTACCATCAACAATCCATGCCTCAACATCTCATTCTGTACCTCGAGTATAATCATCGTTCTACGTATCATTCTACATCAATTATCTTCGTTCTTCATGGCGATTAAGTAATCTTTAATGTTTTAGAGATTATGTATTCTAGTTCTAACGGTAAACCAAATGAGTGTAATATCATATTAACTCAATAAATCCATGATTACATCTGAAGAAAATATATATGTATATATGTTTTCATAAAGATTGTAATTAAAAATTCTTTCGTACAAAGTGTTAATGGTGAAAATATTTTAACGGGTAGGTAATACCCGAGGAATATTTAGATTTCACATTAATAAGTTACACTGTACATTCTTCAAATCTAATTCAACAGTCATTTACTATCCTATTTACAACCACCGATATACGTATCCGTTCACCGCAGAAAAACCATGTTCACTCAATTTTATATTTGGATTTTGATCTATCAGAATCCAACAAGTGGCATAATGAAGAAAATATTGGACAAAATAAAATTTGTTAGAAACAAACAAATTAACTATGAGAAATTTTGTTAAGAAACCACGCTAACAAAATCCTAGCTAACTGTTCCTAGCTAGCTGTTAATTCCTTATTACATTTTATTTATCGCAATTTTAATTCTCGCAATTTTATTTATCGTCATTTAATTTCTGTTATTTATTTTACGCACTTTAAATATCGGGACACGTATACAAGGTTTTGACATATCATATCGACGCATCAATATATATTATTTGGAATAACCATAGACACTCTATATGCAGTAATGCTGGAGTTAGCTATACAGGGTTGAGGTTGATTCTACAATAATATATATACTTTGAGTTGTGATCGAGTCTGAGACATGTACACGGGTCACGATACGTATTAATTAATTCAAATATTATATATTAAACTATATATGAATTATTGGACTATTAGCTGTGGACTATCGACTGTGGACTAATAACATTGGACAATTAAAATGAATTAAAATATTGATTATAACATATGAAACTAAATATTTCTTCAAGTTTGCCACTTGATTTCAACTTAAACCTCATTTGTATCTTGACGATTACAATCTGCGTTCAAACTTTTCATAATTCTTGAAAACACATCAATCGAGAGGATGATCCAACCACACGTTATCTACGAAAGGGAGAACTTATGCATATGGGCATGCACCTGGAAAACTCTCGGAACCTGAGTAAACTTTTAACATGTATATGTGCTAGATCCTTTAGCATTATTATTACCCAAAATAACTTTACAATCCCTTTTCAAGGTAACCAATTTTGTCACAGCTCCAGCAAGTCAACTTCGACTTTTCATTCGAGACAACCATATTATAATCTTGATATATATGCGTACTCTTTTATTTTTACCGGGGAACCTTTATTATTCCACCATATTACCAGCAGACGTATCAGCAACCTCGTTGCTCCTTGGCTTGAATCTCTCCAACGAATCACTATAATTATCTATTGAAGTCTTATTATGAACTCATCGACATCTTGTAACAATAATTACCCTACCAAATACCGGGAAGCATCAATCGATAATCTCAAATTTCTCAGCGATTCTACGATAACAATTATATATATATATATATATATATATATATAAGTTCTATCTCCTGGATTTACGAACTTCAATTCTGAATTTCTGAAAAGCGCTTTAGCTTATGAATCAGTTTTTCTGAGTTTTGAAAAGCTGATGAAGCAGTGATAACTAAAGACTGCCTTAACAGTCAAAAGTTTGACGATAAAGAATAGAGTGTTGAAAAAGCTCAAAGATTTTGATATAGAAAAATGAATTGAGCAAACCGTGAAGGAGACTCTGAACAAATCACAAGGGCTAAACTTGTACATAAAGAATCCAGATGATTTTGTCTCTGATGAAATTTTTAGCGAATACTTTGCTCCTTACTCTAGACCCTTGTGGACGATATTCTTCATCATCCACTGATCTTAGAAATTCTAAGATATTATCTTATCTTTCATTATAAATATCCTCGATATTTCTGAAAATATTTTCATGACTATTCTTATCTGAAATCATTTATCTCTCCGCGTTATCTATATTACATCATAAAGGAAACTACTTTAGTTTCTAAATTTCTTCAAAATTCGAGTTTGAATTATGAATGATTTTGAAGTAGTGTTGGAAACTGATGCATGACTTAGTATAATATAATAACACTTGATCAACGTGATTATATTACAGTAAGTCATGCTGAGTTTCTAATGGAACTTGATGATTCACAGACCATAACATCATCAGGTACCATGTTACACGACTCTTACATTCTACCTAATCTCCAAACATATCGAGAATATATCTTCCTTTTCTCTTGAATTCTGATAACTTAACCAATCAAGATCATGCTATTACAATCTCTCCCTTGGAACATTAGTCGTGTTCATTCGAAACTTCATACCTACGAATTCTGGACTATTATTCACTTGACTTAAAGTCGGGAAGAGAAAACAAAAGTATGGAACTCCAAAATAGCAAAGAAAGGAAGGAAATGGATATATAGTGAAATATCTGACAGAACAATTAAAACAGATTATCACATTTAACCAAAGAGGATCCTAATTTCCTTAATTACCGAAGAACCAAATCATATTACGAAGATTTTCTTTAAATCCCTTGAATTCCGGAATTCATTCAGGACAACGTCAAAAGTTAAGACGCACCTTATTTTCTAAAATCAACCGTGACTACGTCATCGGTTAAGTCGAATCTACATTTATCCATTTCACTCTTTTGTGATAGCTTCATTCGTGCTTTTCGAGTAATCGAATTGTTTTATCCATATTATTCAATGATGATAAAACTCTATTTACCAAATCATATTCGTCATGAAAACATTTTTATTGTTAACCATGACAACCACGTTCAAATTTTGAGACGAAATTTCTTTAACGGGTAGGTACTGTGACGACCCGGGAATTTTCCACCAAATTTAAACTTAATCTTATTATGATTCCGACACGATAAGCAGAGTCTGTAATATTAAGTCTTGAAAACACTTGAACAATTTACATGAATGCAATTGCCCTTTTGACCACTCCCGACGATTCACGAACTATTGTTTATATATATATATATATATATATATATATATATATATATATATATATATATATATATATATATATATATATATATATATATATATATATATATATATATATATATATATATATATATATATATATATATATATATAAGTATATATGATAAGTTGAAATAGTAAGGTACAACTAAATCAATTGGAAGAGAAAATGTAAAATAATAATAATTAAGTTACAATTAAAATGAATATATGTATAAATATATATATGATATTATTATGAATCCGTATGTGACTCCTATTAATAATTATTAATATATTATAATATATAAAAAATGTATAAATAATAAATTTCAATAAAAGTTGTTATATAATATATCACATGATAAAAATTGTTGTAGTAATATTATTTCTTTCACTATATATATTAAAATACATAACAATATTAATAATATGATGATATAAATATAAAAATTTGACACATACAAATTGTTATATTATTATTAGTATTAATATTATTATTATCATATTAATATTATTATAATTAGTATTAGTATTAATATTAATAATATTATTGATATAAATCTTATAACTAATATTATCAGCAATATTATTTATTTGTATTCTTATTAATAAAATCATATACTTAGTATTATTATGAAATTATTTAATTATTAGTTATTAATTATTAATTATTAAAATTATGGATATCGTTATCATTATTATTAATTTTATAATTATTATTACTTATCTGCTTATTATTAGTATCAATACAAGTATATCTATTAAAACAGATATATATAGATTCAATGATATAAATACAATTATATAAAGAGATATATATAAATAGATATACAATCCTGATATATATATACACGAATATATCACAGGTAATTTTTTCTACTTAAGGATTCTGTTTCATGTCGTTATACTACTGTTTAATTTGTCCACTTAATTTAATAATAGGTCGACCTTAAGTCAAGAAATCGTACTAGTTGTTAGCAGTCTCTATCGTTTTTTATTTTTAATTTATTTATCTTCAAACATTATTCTTAATGACAACAGAATCAATATATAAAAATCATCTTGTGTTGTGGAGAGAAGCATTCGAGTCTTTCTTAAACACAATCATTTATCAAGCTTAATTATTTCAAACCAGTTGAATTAAACAGAGATATGAGCGAAACCAAGAACAGACACCCTGTTCTTGAACCTTTGTATCAATACTTTGAATTTCAAATCAATTTAAAAACCATTAATGTAGGATTGTTAGAAATCTTTTATTGAAACAATCTGTGAAATCTAAGCTTTTAATTCCTTCTTTTACTTACGAATTTTGGAGTCAAAGTTATCTTCTAAAAACTAAACCTTATGTTCATCACAAAATTGGAACTCGTTTTTATGTTTTAAGTCTAATTAAGATTACAGAAAGTTTCTAGGAGGGATTTGAAAGATATTTCATGTTGATATTGTGAGCTATAACACTCTAATTTATCGATTATGATTTGGAGTTTGAAGACGGGTTTCAGGTCTGGTAAAAAACAAATTTTTTTATTTTTTTTCTTTAATTAATCTAATACATTCTTTAAATGTTTGAGTCTTAAAATTAACTAGATATGATGTTATAATTATAGGCATAAATGTCCTAAAATTTTAAATTGATTTACACTCATATTTTTTATTTCGAAGGCTGTTACAGCCATTATATAAATATATATATAAATATATATGTATATATATTTTTTGCTATCCTAGTTAAACAAATTAATTACAAATGGTATTTTAGTTTCAATTAAAAGCCATAAAAAGTTGTTGATTTGTATTTGAATGGGGATTTAACCCTGTCCATTAAGTTTGGAGTGAAGAAGAAGGGGGAACAGAATTATAGGATATATGGATTTAGATTGATATTAAAACAGAAAAACAGATATAGCAAAGTGGTTAATGTGTGATTTGGGTTAGCGGGAGGTCAAGGGTTCGAGTCTTGGCAATGACGTTCTATTCTTTTTGAAGCCTAATTCGTATGAGGAAGTAATTTTGTTATTTTATTTTTATTTTTAATATTATTATTATTATTAGTATTATTATTGTTATTAATTATTGTTACTATGTTAGGAATTGTTAGTACAAACGATAATAGAAATAATTATGTTATCATTAATCAAATTAATAATAATATCATTATTGTTATTATTATTATTATTATTATTTAATATTATAATTATTATTAATGTTATTAAGACAAGTATTAGTTATCAGTTATTATTATTAAGATTAAGACTATTATTATTATTTTTATTATTTTTATTACGATGAATACATGTATCATTTTATGATTATTAGTATTATTATTATTACTAGTATCTAGTTATTATTAGTATTATCATCATACTCACAACCATTATTATCATTATCACTAATATCAGTAGTAGTAAAATTATCATAGTTATTATTAATATCGGTATTGGTATTCTTATTATTACCTTTATTACTAAAAGTAACATTGTTTGTAAATCTGTCGATTTGTTAAAACTAGTAATATCTTTAAAATTATCATATTTAGTATCATTATTATTATTATTATTATTATTATCAAAAACTATCTTTCCAAATAGATAAATATTTTGTACATAAATATACTTATTACATATATACTATAATTATAATAAAATTTCATATAACTATATATATCAAACCTATTAATATTATTTATATAGATACATACAAATAACAAACTATCGATTTCTAAATATAACATTAAACAATTATGTATATAAGTATGGATATATTAAAATAACTATATAAATATTAACCATTATGAATATATACACAAAATAAACATATATAAAATATAAATTAAAGATATAATAAATAAATTTGTTCAATTTTGATTATATATTTTAATATATATATACAAATGATATTGGTTCGTGAATCCAAGGCCAACTCTGCATTGTTCAGTTGTTTAATGTCGTCATATGTATTTTTACTACAAAATACAGTTGGTGAGTTTATTTGCTCCCTTTTACTCTTTATATTTTTGAGACTGAGAATACATGCGCTACTTTTACAACTACTTTATTAAATGATTTTGAAATACATTTTGAACTGTGAATACATGAAATGCTTTCATAAATGTTTGACGAGATAGACACAAGCAAAACATTCCTCGAATGAATTATGTGGACGTGATAATTGCCACCATTGAATTATGTGGATGTGATAATTGCCACAATTGATATGAATATTTTTCCCCTGATTATTATTGCTTGGTAACCTAAGAATTAGGGAACATCACTAATTTTAAGAATTAGTGCACGCCTAATTGACACGAATCTTAAAGGTAGCTACCGGGTTTAACACCCCCACCCAGAATGTTCACTAGACGGAAGGGCTAGTGGGCGTGGTGTTTAGTACTTCGAATTTTATATGATTATTATACAGACGAGATGTTCTGTTTTGGGGATATTATTATGCGCATTATATGTTAAGGTCGGTTACCAAGCCAAGCTATGAAAGTAATGAAAAGTGAATGTTATGTATCGAGAGAATGATTTTATACACAGGTTATGTGTATGTTATTTTTGTGCACGAGATATGTGTACGGTTACTAAGATTTATGAAAGATGATTTCGTACACGAGAAAGGTGTACTTATTTAAAAGATATCGCATGTACATTACAGGTGGGTATAGGATTCGGGCCCATTTGTACCATGCAGCATTTAAATCTTGTGGTCTATCAAAATAATGAATTTTTTTGTTTTATGATAAACTTATGAACTCACCAACCTTTTGGTTGACACTTGAAAGCATGTTTATTCTCAGGTATTAAAGAAATTTTCCGTTGTGCATTTGCTCATATTAGAGATAATACTTGGATTCATTTATGGCATATTTCAAAAGACGTTGCATTTGAGTCATTAAGTTCATCAAGATTGATAAGAAGTCATTGATAGTTTGATATATTAGGAAATGATATGCATGCCTGTTAACTTTCATTGTAAAGCAAGTTTGTCTTTTAAAAAAAACGAATGCAATGTTTGTAAATGTATCATATAGAGGTCAAATACCTCGCGATGAAATCAACTATTGTGAATCGTTTATATTGTATATGAACGGGGCATTTCAGTTTTTCCCCCCAAGCAGAGGGAAACACTCGAAGATTTGAGGTTCGACCTCAACTTATTTCTATTTTTCCAACCTACCGAGGTATGGCTAATGAAGAACCCTATGAGCACATCACCGAGTTCAACAAAATTTGTGCTACAAAACCAGGTAAACGGATTCACCGACGATGAGGTACACCTTCGTTTATTCCCTTATTCATTAAAAGACAAGGCAAAATGTTGGTTCCTATCCTTACCCGCCCGGAGTATCAATAGTTGGGCGGAAATGAAAAAACGTTTTTAGAAGAGTTTTACCCGATAAGTAAGACCTCGGATATGTGTGCGCAAATAAAATCTTTTAGACAATTGCCTGGTGAACTATTTCATGAAGCGTACAAGTGTCTCAAGGAATTACTTAGGGCATGTCCACACCATGAAATACCAAAATGGGAATTAGTCAAGGTTTTTTTTATGATAGTTTGGATTCTCAAAATAGATAATTCCTTTTGGCAGCTAGTGGTGGGGCATTCCCGAACTAGTGATGATGAGTGGACCTTCTTTGAACAGTTAAGTAAGGGTTCGAAAACCCAAGATTCGGTCAATAGGAAGCAGCCTAGTACGTCCCGAGTGAATCATGTGTCCAACTCGGGCGGTTCATCAAGGAACCTTGAGCAAGAATTAGATGATTTGAAAATGCTTATATTTAACAACCCAAACCAGGGTATTTCTTGTAATGTTTCGCAAGTTCAGAAAGTTTGTAAAATCTGTGGATATCCTTCTCATTTGGCACACGGGTGTAGGAATGGGATTCCACCAGTAAATCAGCAAATGATGGAAGAACGGGTTAATGAGGCCCAAGGGAGGAGATATGATCCATTCTCCAACACTTACAATCCGGTTTGGAGAAATAATCCGAACTTTAGTTGGAGCAACAACAATGCTCTAAATTCTAATAATAAAGGAACCCAACCGAGTCCTCAAAATAACTTCCAAAACCAGGGAAACTTCCAAAACCAAGGAAACTACCAAAGAAACTACCAAAACCCCTATCCCAATAACCGAAACCAAAATCAAAACAATTACCAAAATCAAAACCAAAACCAAAACCAAAACCAAAACCAAAGCAATACTCCACCAACTTAACCATCGAGTTCGGATGCAAAGATAGATGCGTTTATTTCCGAAATGCGAAATATAGTGGAGGTGCAAAATAAGTTTATTGGTGCATTGGCTAAAGAAACTGGTAATGTAGCAGAAAGTAAGGGAACGCGGAAACCGGGTACTATTCTAAGTTATACGGTGTTAAACCCAAATCACAAGGATCCCGAGAAAGGACATAGTGTAAACATGGTAGGGACCTTGCGTAATGGAAAGAAGTACAACAATAAAGTCGGTGAGAAAGAGGAAAGTCAACGTGACTCAGGTAAGTCTCTGTAACGACCCGTCAAAATTGCTATTGACGCGGTACGTTATTCATTGATTTCTTAGTGAGGTTTTGACCTCTATATGATACGTTTTGTAAACATTGCATTCTTTTGAAAAGGTACATCATAAATGAATATATAAATCCAAGGTTTTCTACATCTGATGATTTCTACGTATAGATAATTACCGTAAACAATAGTTTACAATACTACATCCGTTGGCAATACAGTCAAGATAAGTAACATGGTGATGATTTTGTGAATGCAAAGTTTTCTCGAATAAAGCAAGTATGACTCCATGCACATAGCTTGTATAACGTATAAGCAAACAGCGGAAGACTTCTAGGAACCTGGGAATAAACATGCTTTAAAGTGTCAACACAAAGATTGGTGAGTTCATAGTTTTAATGTTGCGCATAATCTGTATATAAAGGTGGATCACAAGATTTCAGTTGTTTCATCCAGAAACGTTTATCAAAATATTCTACGAAATTGAGCACCCTGGTAACTAAACTTAACGTATATATAATAAGTACCTCTGTTTTAACATACATGAAACCAACATGTACAATACACGCAAACCAACGTGTACTAAACTTAAATAGCATACATCCGTTTTATAGTTCAGGCTAGGGTCTCTATACCTGGAATGGACGGGGATGTCAAGCCCTATGGATCCATATACAACTACTCGTGCCCACCAGTTCTTATAACCGACAGTTACTAGTTACCAAAGCTAAGGGATTTTCGGTTCAAACTCAGTGTAGAATTTAGTATGTACTTGTATCCATTGCGTTTAAAATAAAGTGCATGTATTCTCAGCCCAAAAATATAGATTGCAAAAGCATTTAAAAAGGGAGCAAATGAAACTCACGTATCAATATTGTAGTTCAATATTATCGGAAAAGTATGCAGACGCAAAAGAGATGATAAATGCAAAGTTGTCCTTTGATTCACGAACAATACCCCCGAACAATACCCATAACATCCTTAGATAAACTATTTGAAAAACCCGTTTTGAAATCACTTGAACATAACCCAGTTGTAGTATTTTATGTATATTACTAATAATAATAATAATAATAATAATATTAATTAATAATCTTCATAATAATAATATTAATATAGAGAATATGAATATGTATATATGTTTGTTTTAGAAATGAAATTATGCAGAGTGTTCAGTAAAATGATCTTCGAATATATAAGCTAGTATGACCATGATGAAGCATTAAAATAATAAAAAAATTAAAACGTGTGAATTATTAGCAGCCATCGAATTTGTATGTTTCTCTGCCGACAACATTTTATATATATATATATAATAATAAAATAATAATATAATAATATATTATAATCGAATGAATTCAATCGAATGAATTTAAATTTTAAAAAGTCGTATTTTTTAAATACTTTAGGGGTATGTTATGTAACTTATAATTAATAATTTATATCATGTCGTTTTAATGTGAATAGTAAATTAATTAATTTCGTTTTATTTACTATTCATATGAATAGTAAATGAATTAATTTCGATTCAACTATTTAAGTTACATTGTTGTACGTTGTGCTTTACAGCTTGTACATCTTTGATTTAATTGCGTTTTTCTTATAAATTAAGAAAAATTACATCATAAAAATAAAACGATTAAATACGTAAAAATTTTAATTTGAAAATTGCATCATTCAATAGTAAATTTTTATCATTTCATATATAAATATTATTCGCATGTTTTCGTGTGTATATATATATATATATATATATATATATATACACACACACACACAATTATATAATTATCACAAGTTATGATGTTCGTGAATCGTTGGACAAACAAGGTGGTCAACCGTTATATAAAACTCATTTACAAAAGTTTTAAAACTTGTCAAAATGCATTGCTTATCATGATGAAAATATTAAATCATATAGAGAATTGGTTTAAGTTGAAATTTTTCGGGTCATCACAGTACCTCCCCGTTAAAGAAATTTCGTCCCGAAATTTGATTGGGATCGTCATGGCTGACAATAAGTATGTTTTCATGATGAATACGAGTTGAAGATTTGAGCTTTATCATCAGTGAGTAGTATGGATAAAATAATTCATTTATGTGAAGAGTATGAGTGAAGCTATCACAAAATAGTGAAATGATGAAATCAAAGGTTCGTCTTAATTCTTGACTTAGTCACGGTTGATTTTTGGAATTCAAGAAAATTAAAGAAGATCTTTGTAATCTATATATGATTTGATTCTTCGGTGATTAAGGAAATTATGATTTTCTTTGATTAAATGCGTAATCTGCCTCGATTGCTATGTCCGTTATTTCGCTATAAATCAACCTCTTCCGTTCCATTATTTTCATCACTCGTGCACCTTCTTCCTCATTTCATACCTTTAAAAGATTGTGAAAATGCTTCATCCAGTTCTGATCCTTGATCTCATTCTGACTATCATCACAATCATCCTTCTATTTCAACTCCCACAGGAGGAATCTGTTTACTTCTACTTCGCTCTTGAGGTAGTGGTTTTCATAATCCTTCTTTGCATATGTCTTTCCATAATTATTGACATCTACGGTTAATGATCTCTCCTATTTGTTTTAATTTATACTCCCATTTTTAGTTCGAAGCTTCATGCTTTTGTTTTCTCTTCTTGCCATTAAGTACAGCAAGTAATGGTCCAGAATTCGTAGGTATGAAATTTGGAATGAACATAACTAATGTTCTGAGAGAGAAATTGTAATAACACGATCTTGATTGGTTAAATTACCAGAATTCAAGGGAAAAGATAGAACTATCAAGAGAATATGTTCTTGATGTGTTTAGAGATTAGATAGAATGTAAGAGTCGTGTAACATGGCACATGATGACGCTATAATCTGTGAATCATTACGTTCCATTACAAACTCAGCATGACTTACTGTAATATAATCACGTTGATCAAGTATTATTATATTATACTAACTCATGCTTCAATTCTCAACATTACTTTAAAAACATTCATATTTTAAATTCGAATTTTTCAGAATTTTATAAACTAAAACAGTTTTTTTATGATGTAATACAGATAGCACAAAGAGATAAGTAAATTCGGATAAGAATAGTTATGAAAATATCTTCAGAAATATCGAGGATATTTATAAAGAAAGACACGATGATGTCTTAGAATTTCTAAAATCGGAAGATAATGAAGAAGATTGGTCCGCAAAGGTTTATAGTAAGGAGTAAGGTATTCGCTAAAGACTTTAGCAGACACTGAATCATCTGGATTCTTTGAAGGTAGATTTAGTCTTTGTGATTTGTCCACAGCCTCCTTCATGGTTGCTCTATTCATTTTTCAGTACCAAATTTTCTTATTTTCTGAACTTCTTCAGCCCACTATTCTTTATCATCACACTTTTGACTGTTAAGGTCGTTTACAGTTTTTACTGCTTCATCAGCATTTTTTAAAATTCTGAGAACTGATTCGTAAATCCATGAGATAGACGTTATATGTATATATATTACTGTTGATGTAGAAACGCTGCGAAATTTGAAAATAATGATTGAAGCTTTTGGTATGGCAATTATCGTTACAAGATGCAGATGGATATATGATAGGGTTTCAATGAAGAGATTTAAGTCAAAGAGCAATGAAGTTGCTGGTAAGTTTACTGCTAATGTGGTGGGATATAAAAGGTTCCCTAGTAACGATGACAGAGGGCAAACTTATATATCAAAGTTATAATAAGGCTTATTTGAAGGAAAGGTCGATGTTGATTTGCTGGAGATGTGACAAAATTGGCTACTTTGGAGAGGGATTGTAAAGTTATTTTCGGTAATAACAACGCCAATGAATCATAGCTTTATTTTAAACTTCTACTTAGATTCTAAGAGTTTTCCAGGTGCATGCCTATATGCATAAGTTCTTCTTTTCGTAGATAACGTATGGTTGGATTATCCTCTCGATTGTTTCTTAATTGAGTGGTTTTCAAGAATCATGAAGGGTTTGAACGCAGATTGCAATCGTCAATATACATATGATGTTCTAGAATTTTGAATGATACGAATATTTTTCTGGGTTTTATGAATAAAAGTGATGTTCTAGTACAGTTTTGAAGTCAAAGTATAGTTTTGAAAGATGTAGGGATCTAAGAGTGATGATATCGGTTATATCTCGACTTGGATTCTGATATGTTAAAATCAGAATGTGTAATTGAATTTGAATGAGTATGGTTGTTTTGTTTTCTATGAAAGAATGTATATTGTTGTGAAAGTATTGAGTATAGTTGATGATTACTGAATCAAAATCGAAAAATGTAACATATTAATTGTGAATTTATATATCACTCGGGTATTACCTACCCGTTAAAAGTTTCACAAGTAATATTTTGTACAAGAGAATTTTTTATTACAGTCTTTATGAAAATATATATATATGTATATATTCTGCAGATGTAACATAGATTTAATGAGTTAATATTAAATTAAACTCATTTGATTTACGGTGAGAATTATAATTAAGAAATCTCTAAAACTTTAGAAATTACATAATCTTCGCGGATTATTTCTTCAACGTAAATGAAATTATGAATCAATACTTCATTATTCATTTTTATTGATTTTTCCTCGGTGAATGATTTTGGTGCCTGTGGAATTCTTGCGAACTTCGCAAGATACGAATGATGTTGTCTAGAAAGTTTCGAGTATATCGATGATGAAAGTGTAAAATCAAACATATAATTGAATAATATACTTGGTTTATTATGAAATGGAATTCATTGAATTGAAACAGAGATTGTAGTTAACGATGGTTAAGTTGTTAATGACGGATGTACATCATAGCATATTAGTAACATGAATTAACCGAGTAGTATCTACCCTTATTTAATTCATACATAATAGCTTAGTACGAAAAGTTATATTATATTTTCCAAAATTCTTTGAAAATAATAAGTTAATATTTCCATAACTCGTTATTTCAATATATCCATTGGTGATTGTGGTGTTGATATCGTTGGTGGTTATGTAACTGGTGGAGCTTGTAGTGTTACAGGTGTTGCTGGTGTTGGTGATACTGATGGTGATGCTGGTGATACTGACAATACTGCTAGTGCTGCTTGCATAACAAGTCTATTTTGTAACGCACGCATCATTCGTGTCAGGGTTTCTATTCTCCCTTATATCATCTCTATCCATCCACTCATCTTGATTTACGGTTATGATTCGAATAAATAATCTGTAACTTTAGAGATTACATAATCACCGTAGAATATTTCTCTGATGAAGTTATGAATCAATACTTCATCGTTTGTTGTTGTTGTTGTTGTTGTTGTTGTTATTCCTTGGTATTTACAGGGCGTATGACGTTGATGCTCGTGGGATAGATTGTGATGTTGAGGCTTGCGATATGGATGTTGTTGGTGGTGGTAATGGTACTATTGATGTTGATGCGGGTGGTGTAGTTAGTGTTTGTGGGGCTTGTGATGCTTGTAAGTTCTGCATCATATTCTCTAAAGCCACCATTCTAGTGCGAAGCTCGTTGACTTCTTCTAGTACACCAGAATGATCGGTGGTTCGAACGAGCAGGTGAATAAGATCTAGAATTTGAGATAGTATATAATCGTGGTGAGATACTCTGGAAATGAGAGAGAAAATGGTGTTTCAGACTGGTTCGCCGGTAAGCGCTTCAGGTTCTTCGCCAATAGGGCAATTTGGTGGATGAAATGGATCACCTTCTTCTTGTCTCCAATAATTAAGTAGATTACGAACCCATCCCCAATTCATCCAGAATAGGTGATGGCTGATTGGTTGATCCATTCCTGTCACACTGCTTTCGGAGCTCAGGTAGAATTCCATATCGAAAGAGCTATCGAAATCTAGGGAATTTAAACTAGATACGGGATCTATCTTGTAGATTTTTGATATGAAATAGATTATAGGATTTAGATTGGTATTCTTCAATACATAATTTACATATGTATATATAATACCAAAATTCCGTAAATCACGGAGGAATCTTTGGAAGATGTCAGGTAAAGTTTACAGTAACAGATATGCTAAGATATGAATTCATCTGTACACTATTTATTTATGCAATAAATATAGGAAAATGTGTCTATACTTAAGAATGATAAGCAAGTAATTTTCAACAAGAAATGATAAGCTAAAATTGGTAAAAACAAATACAGTCATAGTCCAGACTCACTAATGCATCCTAACAATTATCAGTTAAACACACTAATACAAATTCTGGTTCCCTATGACCTCAAGCTCTGATACCAACTGTAACGACCCGTCAAAATCACTATTAACGAGGTACGTTATTCATTGATTTCATAGTGAGGTTTTGACCTCTATATGATACGTTTTGTAAACATTGTATTCTTTTGAAAAGGTACACCATAAATGAATATATAAATCCAAGGTTTTCTACATCTGATGATTTCTACGTATAGATAATTACCGTAAACAATAGTTTACAATACTACATCCGTTGACAATACCGTCAAGATAAGTTACATGGTGATGATTTTGTGAATGCAAAGTTTTCTCGAATAAAGCATGTATGACTCCATGCATATAGCTTGTATAACGTATAAGCAAACAGTGAAAGACTTCTAGGAACCTAAGAATAAACATGCTTTAAAGTGTCAACACAAAGGTTGGTGAGTTCATAGTTTTATGTTGCGCATAATCTGTATATAAAGGTGGATCACAAGATTTCAGTTGTTTCATCCAGAAACGTTTATCAAAATATTCTATGAAATTGAGCACCCTGGTAACTAAACTTAACGTATATATAATAAGTACCCCTGTTTTAACATACATGCAACCAACATGTACAATACACGCAAACCAACGTGTACTAAACTCAAATAGCATACGTCCGTTTTATAGTTCAGGCTAGGGTCTCTATACCTGGAATGGACGGGGATGTCAAGCCCTATGGATCCATATACAACTACTCGCGCCCACCAGTTCTTATAACCGGCAGTTACTAGTTACCAAAGCTAAGGGATTTTCAGTTCAAACTCAGTGTAGAATTTAGTATGTACTTGTACCCATTGCGTTTAAAATAAAGTGCATGTATTCTCAGCCCAAAAATATAGATTGCAAAAGCATTTAAAAAGGGAGCAAATGAAACTCACGTATCAATATTGTGGTTCAATATTGTAGGAAAAGTATGCAGACGCAACGGAGATGATAAATGCAAAGTTGGCCTTTGATTCATGAACAATACCCCCGAACAATACCCATAACATCCTTAAATAAACCATTTGAAAAACCCATTTTGAAATCACTTGAACATAACCTAGTTGTAGTATTTTATGTATATCACTAATAATAATAATAATAATAATAATAATAATAATAATAATAATAATAATAATAATAATAATAATAATAATAATAATAATATTTATTAATAATCATCATAATAATCATCATAATAATAATATTAATATAGAGAATATGAATATGTATATATGTGTGTTTTTAAAATAAAATTATGCGGAGTGTTCAGTAAAATGATCTTCGAATATATAAGCCAGTATGACCATGATGAAGCATTAAAATAATAATAAAAAAATTAAAACGTGTGAATTATTAGCAGCCATCGAATTTGTATGTTTCTCTGCCGACATCATTTTTTATATATATATAATGATAAAATAATAATATAATATAATCGAATGAATTCAATCGAATGAATTTAAATTTTAAAAAGTCGTATTTTATAAATACTTTAAGGGTATGTTATGTAACTTATAATTAATAATTTCTATCATGTCGTTTTCATGTGAATAGTAAATTAATTAATTTTATTTCATGTACTATTCATATGAATAGTAAATGAATTAATTTCGATTCAACTATTTAAGTTACATTGTTGTACGTTGTGCTTTACAGCTTGTACATCTTTGATTTAATTGTGTTTTTCTTATAAATTAAGAAAAATTACATCATAAAAATAAAACGATTAAATACGTAAAATTTTTAATTTGAAAATTGCATCATTCAATAGTAAATTTTTATCATTTCATATATAAATATTATTCGCATGTTTCCGTATATATATATATATATATATATATATATATATATATATATACACACACACACACACACAATTATATAGTTATCACAAGTTATGACGTTCGTGAATCGTTGGACAAACAAGGTGGTCAATCGTTATATAAAACTCATTTACAAAAGTTTTAAAACTTGTCAAAATGCATTGCTTATCATGACGAAAATATTAAATCATATAGAGAATTGGTTTAAGTTGAAATTTTCTGGGTCATCACAGTCTCCTATCGTTATTGATGAGGGGGATGAGGTAAGTGCAAGTAATGACCAAGGGAATGGGGTAAAAACAAAAGAACCAATCGTTGATGAAATTGAGAAATCAGAAACGGGACCAAATCAATTCCCTTATGGGAAGAAGGGACCACAACCGGAGGATATGTGGGAAACGTTTAAGCAAGTTAAGAGTAATTTACCCCTTCTTGATGCTATTAAGCAATTCCCGTCCTAAGCTAAGTTTTTGAAAGACCTTTGCACTCAAAAGAGGAAGCAAAGGGCATCTTTACCCAAAAAGGTGGAGTTAACCGAGCACTTAAGTGCGGTTGTTTCCGGTACACTTCCACCTAAGTTTAAGGACCCAGGGACCCCATTAATAGCAGTGATTGTAGGTAATGTGAATGTAAATAAAGGTGTTGTTGGACCTAGGAGCGAGTATTAACATCCTACCTTTTTGTCTAGTTGACCGTTTTGAATTAGGTTTAATGAAAAGAACTGACATAATCATTCAACTAGCGGACCAGTCAATTAAAATGCCTAGAGGAATGTCTGAAGATGTGATTGTGAAAGTAGAAGATTTCTATTACCCGGTTGATTTTGTTGTGATGGATATCGAACCTAGGAATAGAGATGCCCAGCCCACCGTAATCTTGGGGCACCCGTTTTAGGCCACAATAAATGCCCATATAAATTGTAGAACGGGTTCCATGGACATATCATTTGAAAATAGGAAAATGAGGATTAATATCTTTAATTCTCTTCATGCCCCATGTGTCCATGAATGTTACCAAGTAGACGTAATTGATGAACAGGTTGAGAAACATGTTTCCCATTTGATAACAAATGATTTAGTGGAAGTATTTTGTCTAGGTGAAGAGGATGATACTGATTGTGAGGAAGTTAGGGCAGTTGAGTTGGCTATAGCAAGTACAATGGACTCTAGGTTACCACCTTGGACTCATAAATATGAACCATTGCCTAAGTCCATAGATACGAACACAAAGCCTTCATTAGAATCACCACCGACCCTTGAGCTTAAACCATTACCATCCCATTTAAAGTGTGCATTTTTGGGTACTAATGGCACCTTGCCAATTATTATTGCATCAGATTTGATAGGTTTGCAAGAACAAGCTTTAATGGAGGTGCTTAATAAGTACAAGGCTGCGATGGGATGGACAATAGCATATTTAAAAGGGATAAGTCCCTCTGTGTATATGCATCGTATTGTTACAAATCCTGAGGTTAAACCTACTCGTGACACTCAACGAAGGTTAAACCCGAATATGCAGGAGGTTGTAAAGAAAGAAGTTTTAAAGTGGTTGGATGCAGGGATCATTTTCTCTATTTCAAATAGTCAGTGGGTGAGTCCCACTCAAATGGTGCCAAAAAAGCGGGAATCACGGCTATGGAAACAGAGGAAGGAGAGAAGATTACAACTTGTCCCGTGACGGGTTGGAGGGTTAAGCATTATATTTGGGAGGACCCAGTTCTTTACCGAATTGGACCCAACCAAATCATACGGAGGTGTGTAGCGGAAGACGAGCATAACGACATTCTAGCTCATTGTCATACTTTTGCATGTGCAGGGCAATATGGAATAAAGAAGAGCGGGTACAAAGTACTCGACTCAGGTTTCTTTTGGCCTCCTATTTTCAAAGATGCATGTGAGTATGTTAAAAATTGTGCTAGGTGTCAACGGATGGGGGGAATTTATAGATGCAATGAAATGCCCATGAACCCAATTATGATTTGTGAAATTTTTGAAGTTTGGGGTCGAGATTTTCCATAATGCGCTTATTACCAAATTTTAGCTACAATGTGGTGCATTTACTAATTATCCTATTAGTTATAAAACTAAAAATTATATAAGTTATCAAATTAATAGACTTTTCTGATTTTGTCCACATTTCGAATAGCCAATAGATGCAGCAGGTAGCCAGGACCCTTTAAATCGGAAGCCCACAACTCGCCTCTAACAAATCCAACTATTACTACGAACCAGAAAATTTGGATGTATATCAATTTAACCGCTTAAAATAATTTTTCGTTTGGAATTTAAAGAAATTTTAGAGAAGAAATAGAAAATTCTATGTCCTAAAAACTAGAGCGGCGAAAAATAAGAAAGAAAAAGATCGCGTCGGAAAACGTCGAAAAATAATAAAAAGAACGTAGTGCGTCGAAACTTAAAAGTCTAAAACTAAGAATTAAAGGTTGCGTCTAAAGGTATTAAAGCTTAAAAGAAATTATATATCCAAAACGGCAATTACTTAAAAAGGTACTAAAATATTAAAACGGCGTCGTAAAATTCTAAAGCACCTAAATCTTAGTCTAAAGAAAAAGCACTTAAGAGATTTTACGATAAAGCCTAAAAATCTAGAAATAAAAATAACTATGGCAAAAACTATGACATAAAACTAATTACGAGCGAAAAATACAAATATTACGAATAAATGATAAAAATACAAATTGTAATTAAAATGATAAAAATACAAATTTTATAAAAATATTATTTTTATATTAAATATTTTAAAAAAGTATTAATTTTTTTATAATTATAAAACTAATTAAAACTTAAATTACAAATTAAATTAAAACTAAAACTAAATATTAAAATAAATAACCCTAAATAATAATAATAATAATAATAATAATAATGATAATAATAATAATAAATAATACCCTGTAATAAATGCTGAATAAGGGTTTCTGGCGTGTCAGATCAGGCCATGCGACCGCATGGTTTTAAGGCTCCCAGCTCATGCGACCGCATGGGCCTGGATTTCAGGTTTTTTTTTTATATTGTTTTTCTAAAAATTATATATAAATATATTTACACAAATATATATCAAAAATATAGCGTTTCGCCGAGTCCCCGGCAGCGACGCCAAAAACTTGGTGATGTAGCGTGGGGGTACGAAATATACTATATATTTTTATTACAAAATACGTTACGAATTACACAAGTTTTAATTATTTATTTACAGATGGGATATACCTAAACCTTGCTACAACACTATAGGCAGTGTACCTAATCGTAGAGTAGTATAGTTTTTAGTAAGTCCGGTTCGTTCCACAGGGAGACGACTTATTTTACACTATATTTTTAAACAATTATATTTGTACAAAATATATTATATATAGTAATAATATATAAAAGGGGGTTTACCGTTTAATGACCGGTTTGTCGATTTTAAAACTTAAGCGTAAATATAAATGACAATAATTAAAGTGCGTAAAATAAATAACAATATAATAATTATGCTTATTTAAACTTTCGTAACCATGATGTTTGACGTTTTGATTATTTATTACCCTGGGTTAATTGTCCTTTGTCCTGCATGTATTTGAAACCTATCTGGTTTTTGTCCATAATAGTTCATCGGTCATAATTATAAAATGCTCGGCAAATTTAACCTTATACCCGAAGTCAAATATTCCAACTAATTGGGGATTCGAACTGTAAAAAGGTCTTAATACTTTGTTTAATGAATACACCAGGTTATCGACTGTGTGTAAACCAAGGTTTTAATACTTTGTTAACAATTACACCAATTACCCTTGAATGTAATCCACCCCTGTTTTAATGAGTCCATTGACTATTAATCCATCCCCGTGTCCGGTTAAATGAACAATAATTTGTATTTATAAATATCCCGCCCATCGTATCCGATTAAGCGTATGTGGTTATATATAGATACGTAAAATTGTAACCTTTATATTAAATTAACGAGTAACGTTAATTTAATATAAAGCCCATTAATAGCCTATAGTCTAATTTCCGCAAGTGTCGTTCTTTTGTCCAAACCCCAATTATGGTCCAAAGCCCAATTACCCCATCTTAATATTTAGCCTAACATCACGATTACTTCGGCTAAAATAAGCATAATAATAACTTAAGTACGAGACATTAATTTAAAAAGGAGAACATAGCTTACATTGATTATTTATCACGTAGTGTTACATGGGCAGAGCTTTGACTTCAAAACCCGTAAAATAACCTTTACATAACCCAAACTAATCTAATATAAAACTAACCTATACTATATATATATATATATATATATATATATATATATATATATATATATATATATATATATATATATATATATATATATATATATATATATTATATATATTTATTATATTACAGAGGGAGTATGATAAAAATTGGTGTGTTTAAACTGGCCAAACTCGTTGCCTTTTATAGATGTGGCCTGATTTCTGAAGCCATGCGATCGCATGGAATTTACTCTTCCAGGCCATGCGATCGCATGGCCAGCTGGATCCAGCCACATTGCTTTGTTTTCTTCTTTGTCGACGTTATTTAATATAATATATAATATATAAATAATTTATATAATTATTTAAATATTATATTATATTCTTGTGCATAGTAGACTTGTAATTTTTGGTCCGTTGAGTCGGGCGTTGATAGTTGGCTCAGGTCCCTGTTCCGGATTTTCGAACGTCCTTTCGTATAATTTAATATCTTGTACTTTGCGTTCCGCAACTTGTACTCTTGTCATTTTTAGACGTTTCTCATCAATAATTTGAACCACTTGGATTGTATCTTGTACATTTGAGCTTTTTAGACGTTTGCGTCTTCAAATCTTCGTTTTTGCCTTTTGTCTTCGCACTTATTTATTTAAACGAATATTACTTGAAAATAGAACAATTGCAACTGAAAACTTTTCATATTGGAAGGATATTGCGCCTAAATATATGTTCATTTGGAGCACTATCAATTACATTACTAGTTCTTAGGGTTAGATGAGTGGGAAAAGGGTTCACAAAAACATCTGAACTAGGAAAGATAAATTTTCCAAGTCGGTACAGCGAATAGCAGACATGTAGCAAGAAACAGCATCAACAATAACCTAGGTAGTCTATTGCAGTACACAAAACTATAGTAGATAGTAGTGTCATGCAGTAGTATCTGGTAACCAGTAGCATGCAGTAGTAATAAGCAGTAACATGCAGTAATATATAACAGTAGCATACAGCAGTTTCGCAGAAACAAGTAAACGAGAAAGTTGTAGATTAGCCCTATTAGTGAATCCTACTCGACTCGGTCAAGACTCACTAATGCAACCTAATTCCCTAAAACCAATGCTCTGATACCAAATGTGACGCCCTGTACAATATCAACTGTACGGATCATCAACAACAGGATCATTACACGGTTACAACACTATATGCTGTTTAAAAACAATTTTTGCATTCATGAAAAGATAACGTCTTTACCAACGTCAAATGTTTTACAAAAGATAACGTGCTTCTACGAATAGAAAGCATTAACATAAGTACGTGACACAAAGGTCATTACAAAGCCATTGTTCAAATATAACATAAGTTGTGAATGCTAAATAAAAGTTCCATAATTGAGACAACTCTAAACAATGCAGCGGAAGTCTAACACAGCGAGTCTGTAACAGCAAGTCTATGTGTAACAACCCGACTTTTTCCGTAACTCGTTACTTGTCCGTTAAATATTTAACGGTGATTACTTAGAACCTTATGTGTTTAACAGAACTAAATGCATATTTGATCCTAGTGGATTACTTGAATTAAAATGTTATATTAGTTTATGAACTTATTTCGGATAGCGAAATAACTAGAAAACGTTACGATTAAGTTAATCGCCTAGAAAGCTTTTCAGTTTACGGAACTCGGAAAAATGACGAAATAATTATTTTCAATAATTATTGACTTTAAGAAAAACTTATTTAATTTATTATTTAATTAATGGATTAAATCCGGTGATTTCGTTTTAACGACAGTTAACGTTCCGGAGATCCGATACGGTTAACGGCACTCGAAACGGACCACGTGCACTTTTAATAATTATTTTATGCAATTATTATGTTTTAAACATACTTTCAATTTATTAGAATTTATATAGATTAAAAACGCGAGAAATTGACGTTTAACGTTTTGGTTTACGTATTCGGCTAATGACACCTAACGGGTTATACAAGGAATGCATCAACTAGTCAAGACAAGCCCATGGACTCCCTCTTGGACCCTCATGGCCTAAATTCCCCTAACCCCACCCATTTATGTGATTAATTTTAGCCCATGTGTGATTAAGTAGTGATTTAAGCCCTAACCTAATTAAGGAAATAAGTATAAAAGGTATTTAATCACATCTCTTTCACCCTAACCCTAAACCCACGACTCAAATCAGTCCCCAACACCCCCATCATCGAATTCATCATCATCATCATCCTCCATTCAATTTTGATTATTTGCTCTTGCGTTCTACACGAAAGTGCTTCCTTTGATCGTCCTCTACACGCTAGTACTAATTGATTTGTGTTTTAAGGTATAAACACTAAACCTAATCTTATTAGATCTGATTTTTATTCAATTACATAGTGTAATCAAGTCTAGTGCTCAATTGATGGTGTTATGTGATGTAATTTATCGTTTGGTTGCGTAATTAACGTTGTATGTACGAAAAATGAATTTGTATTTTAATGATCTAATTTAATTAACATGATATCTGAAGTTGTAATATGTTTAAATAGAAATATATCAAAAAGTTTTTAATTTTAGACTCCGATTTTGCGTGATTTCGTTATCGTATGCTTAAGATATGCTTAATCGAAGTTTTCGTTAGGGTTTGCATGATATCCGAATTTTCTGAGTTACATGTTTTGTGTTTTAGATTATATAAAGTGTACTATCGTATTCCTTGTGAAAAGTTATTCAATTTAGACTTAAGATTTCGTCAAAAGGTTATGTAATGTTACTGTTATGTCAAAACGAAGATTTGGTTTTTAAAGTGAGCTGAATCGTTTTTCAAAGTTACATAAAAATTTTTAGAGTGAACTAGGGATTGTTTGAGAATTTTATCTTCTAGAATATGTTAGTTTAAGTGTTCCTTGACATGTTTTATTTGTATGCAAACTTGCAACAACATGATTTGCCATGAGATATATGCTCGTCTAAATGATATGTATGTTTGATGAACAAAACTGGAAGGTCTGTAAATGTTTGCAAATCTGTACAAATTGACTTAAGAGATGTCTTTGGTTATTTTATCACCAATATTTTGAGATGTCTGGAGTAATCTCCAATTAGCCTTTCATCAAAATCTATTTTCTATATTTTTTTGAGAAATATTAAAAAACTGGTGCGCATGCTGAAACTGATTTGATAAACTATGACAAGACCCTTTCTGATATTGGACTTTTATTTATTGTATGAGGCTTTGGCCGGACTTTTTAGAATCTATTTTAAGTGTAGTTAAGATCTGAAGTTGTTCATGATTTAATGATTTATGTGCTATGAGCTATAGTTGGATCTTTCTACGACGTACGAATTTCTAAGACGTGCTTTAAAGTGTGAAAGTGCAATATGCTTAATTATGACTTGTAAAGTGATACTTGACCTAGGTTTGACTTGTTGACCATGTTTGCATGATGAACTGAGATGTTTGACTTTAGTTAACCACTTTGACCGAGTTGACTTTAGGGTTGACTTTGGTTGACTTGCTTGGATTAGTTGACTTTTACTTGTTCATTGAGTCAGTCTGAGCACTAAGACTTTCCGTACACTATGGGTTGACATGTTTTAACCTATAAGTGTATACTTAAGATGATTTACTTATTTAGGTTGCGTTTTTCAGTCGAGATTGTTCAACAATCGTACGTTTTGCTAAGAAATTACAAGTGCTTTTGTTAAGGTGAGTCTACAGTCCCTTTTTCTTTAACATTTTTGGGATGAAACTTGACATCTTACAAACAGTTTATTACTTAGCATTTGCTATACGCAAACTTTTGAGATTAAACCTTAGCGGTTTATTCAGATAAATGATTTTCATAAATGATTTTCGACAAACGATTTATGAAAACTGTTTTATGAAACATACGAGAACTATTTACTCAAACCTGCATATTCACTCAACTTTATGTTGATCCGTTTTGCAAGTTTTATATCAGGTATTAGTTGCTTCCGCTGTAGAACATTGCTGTTATGTAGAAGTCGAGCCAAGCATTGGGACCAGAGTTAATACGCCGTTTAATTAGAGAGATCCTAAATTCCTAATTTGCCGAAGAATCAAATCTTTTAGATTTCGAAGATTTTCTTTAAATCTCTTAAATTCCGGAATTCAACCCTGTTTACGTCAAAAGCTAAGGAAAATCTTATTTTCTTCAATTCACTCTTTTGTGATAGCTTCATTCGTATTCTTAGAATAATCTAATTATTTTATCATTATTATTCAATGATGATGAACCTCTAATTAGCAACTCATATTGGTCATGAAAACATTTTTATTGTTATCCATGACCACCTCACTCAAATTTCGGGACGAAATTTCTTTAACGGGTAGGTACTGTGACGACCCGGACATTTTCGAACAAATTTAAACTTAATCTTCATATGTGTTCGATACGATAAGCAAAGTCTGTGATGTTGAGTCTCAAAAATTCTGAACTCTTTTATATATTAAATTACCCTGTGACTATTTTCAATGATTCACGAATCTTTAATCGTAAATAAGAATGTACATATATAAATAACTATACCTATAACTAATTATATATTATAAATTAAATATATTAATGAACTATTATAGGATTTAGTTATTTGAGAGAAAACTTAAACTGATTAATCAAAACTATTTATTTAAATATAGAGAGTAGATTTGTCAATGATAACCAAGTATTAGATGATATATTCTAAGATTATTTGTTTCAATATATATATGAATAATATATTTATCTACTTGATAATTAAATTATGGTTATATATATAATAGTTAAAATATATATACATACACATATACATATGATATCCATACATAATTATTAATTATATGTACATTGTAAAATATTAAGATGAATAAATATTCAATATGTGTTAATATATAATATAATATATATTATATAAGTAGTAAATATTATAAAATTAATAATATGAAAAGTTAATATATTAATAAGTTAAAATATAGTTGTTATAGTAATATTATTATTACTTTCATTAATATTAATTATATTATTATAGATTAGATATAAATATGAAAGTTGATATACATAAATTGATATATTATTATTGTTATAAATATGATTTTTATTATTAATATGATTATTATTATTATTATTAGTATTATTTTGATATTATTAATTAATATCTTTATTATTGGTTCTATTAATATTTAAAAGTATTATAAATATTAAGAATTAATTACAAAAATTAAAAAAAAAATATATATAAACAGATAGAGATCGAATTAAGCTGGCAATCTCCATCAAACTGTATTTATCTCTTGTCATTGTCTCTAATTCCAGTACCAACTACGATTGAATTCACAATAACATCCAAGAATCAGTTAAGGGTACCTATCGATTTTATTTTTTTTATTTCATCCTTTACACAGTATTAGTACTTCTTGTCTGTTACAGCTAAGCATCCTAATCCAGCCAATGCAGACTAATTTGGAACTATTATAAATAATACAATTTAGTAAATGATTGAGAGTAATTCAAACATCACAGTAATTCATGAATTAAACAGAAAGAAACCCATATCGACCCTGTTCTTCATCCAATTTTTCAAAACAGCGAAATTGAATTTAACTTCAAAATCCTTTAATGCAGTTTCGTTACAAATCTTTCAATTAAACTTTCTGGAAAGTTACAAATCCCAATTTATCATATTGAATCCAAATTTTGAGGTCAAACATAATTTTTCAAAAGTCAAACGTTTCGTTTTAGAAGAAATTCGAGTTGTGTGTTATGATTTGAGTTAAATTGATAATTTGTAAAGTTTCTATGAATCAATTAGCACCTTTTTCATGTTTTAATAATTGTCTAAAACACACTTAAATTTCGAAATTGAAACTGAGTTTATATCGGGTTTTATGTTTCCTGTTACAGCAAAAGTTATTTTTTTTTGTGTTCTGTTGATCCCAAATCATTTTAATCGGGTCGTATCTGTTGTTTATTGAAGTCCAAAAACCGATCAAATAATTAAACGTATTGATTTTTGATTACGGGCAATTTTATAAATGAAGAAGAAGAAAAGGAATTAAATAAAATACGGGATATATATTAATCGGTTCTGTAAATATTCAGAAACTGGGCAACAGCCCAACTGGTGTGAGGTGCTTTCGGGTTTATGAGGCATCACGGGTTCGATCCTCACTTGGTTCAATTCTTTTTAATATGGCTCCTTTGATAAGGTAGCCTATCTCTTTTAATAATAATAATAATAATAATAATAATAATAATAATTATTATTATTATTATTATTATTATTATTATTATTATTATTATTATTATTATTATTATTGTTATTATTATCATCATCATTAATGTTATTATTACGATTATGAGTATTATTATTTTTGTTAGTATTATGATTATAATTATTATCTCATTCATATTTATAAGTATTATAATTAATATTAGTGTTAGTATTATAATTACCATGATTATTAATAATATCAAAATCATTATTGTTATTATTATTATTATTATTATCATTATCATTATTATTGCTATAAGTAATATTAATATGTTGATTATTGTTAAATTGTATCATTTATGAAATATAGATAGTGTTACTAATATATGTATTAATATTATTATGATTAGTGTTATTATTATTATTATTATGGAATATAATACAAGTTATCATTTTCTCATTAATATTAGTACTAGTAACACTTTTGTAACTTTTATTATTATTATTATTATTATTATTATTATTATTATTATTATTATTATTATTATTATTATTATTATTATTATTATTATTAAATCATTAATATCATAACTACCATAAACAGTAAAATTAATACTGTTACAAGTACCATTATTAATATCATTGTTATATTCACTAATAGGGTTATTATTAACATATGTATATTATTAATGTTATTATCATTATTTATTTTTACTAATATTAACTTAGTATAATAGAATTACTATTTTGATAAACAAATTAAATACATACATAAATATATATATTTAACACATAAAATATAACAAAATTTAATATTTTTATATATATATAAACATATAAAACCTATATATATATATATATATATATATATATATATATATATATATATATATATATATATATATATATATATATATATATATATATATATATATATATATATTATTAACATAAAAATGATATAACTAATACATTCATATATATGTATATATATATATGTACTCAATTACAATTATGAATATTAATAAATACACAAATGATATAGGTTCGTGAATCCAAGGCCAATCCTGCATTGTTCAGTTGTTTAATGTCGTTATATGTATTTTTACTACAAAATACATAAGGTGAGTTTCATTTGTCTTTTTACCCTTTATATTTTTGGGCTGAGAATACATGCGCAATTTTTATAAATGTTTTACGAAATAGACACAAGTTATCGAAACTACATTCTATGGTTGAATTATCGAAATCGAATATGCCCCTTTTTATTAAGTCTGGTAATCTAAGAATTAGGGAACAGACACCCTAATTGACGCGAATCCTAAAGATAGATCTATCGGGCCCAACAAGCCCCATCCAAAGTACCGGATGCTTTAGTACTTCGAAATTTATATCATGTCCGAAGGAGGATCCCGGAATGATGGGGATATTCTTATATGCATATTGTGAATATCGGTTACCAGGTGTTCAATCCATATGAATGATATTTTTGTCTCTATGCATGGGACGTATGTTTATGAGAAATGGAAATATGAAATCTTGTGGTCTATTAAAATGATGGAAATTATTATTTATGTTAAACTAATGAGCTCACCAACCTTTTGGTTGACACTTTAAAGCATGTTTATTCTCAGGTACGAAAGAAATCTTCTGCTGTGCATTTGCTCATCTTAGAGATATTACTTGGAGTCATTCATGACATATTTCAAAAGACATTTCATTCGAGTTGTTGAGTTCAACAAGATTATTATTAAGTCAATTATAGTAAGATATATTACGAAATGGTATGCATGTTGTCAACTTTCGATGTAATGAAAGATTGTCTTTTCAAAAATGAATGCAATGTTTGTAAAATGTATCATATAGAGGTCAAGTACCTCGCAATGTAATCAACTGTTGTGAATCGTTTATAATCGATATGGACTTCGTCCGGATGGATTAGGACGGGTCTCTACACCAGGAGTCTGATCAGACCCCGAAAAACATAAACAAGTGCTCCGGTGGGTTTCTTGGTGCTTGATACTTATCACGGTTCTCATCCTTGATGCGTATAAGCCTCAAGTGTACAACTCTTTGATGTTTTAGCATCATTATGACCAAGTTTTAACCATCAACACACAACTAAAAGTAAAAGCTAACTTACTACAAGTTTTGAACATCAAGGTTGTCTCTTTATTGTATAATCACAATAAAGCTTCAACCTTTGTCCTTTTGATACAAGTTTATACATCTTCATCATATGAGATGATGAAGACTTGATTTTTATCACCATAAAACTCATAAAAAGGTTCCAAGTAAGTGAGAACTACAATAATAACTTAGATCTCAAGTGTTAAGAAACCCTAAGCTAGAAAGCTTGGATCTTTACAAGATTAATGAGACCATAAGCTAGAAAGCTAAGATCTAGTAAAAGTAATGAGATCATAAACTTAAAAATCTTAGATCTAAACAAAATAATGAAATCCTAAGTTAGAAAGCTTGGATCTTTAATGTTCTTGAAGATCCTTAAAGCAAAAAGCTAGATCTACAAGTTACATGAAGATTATAAACACAAGTTTTGATCTTTTAACAAAATAAAGTGATCTTAATCTTCAAAACTTAGATCCAAAAAAATAATGAAGATTCAAGCTTTAAAATAATGAAGATTCAAAGCTAAAAAGCTTGAATCTTTCATGTTCTTGAAGATTTCAAATCAAAGTTTGAATCTACAAGATGTACAAGATCAAAAGGCTAAAAAGCTTGATCTCATGATGATGATGATGATGATGATGATGTCGAAATTAAAGAAGAAAAAGAAGAAGAAATAAAATTCAAGAACTTACAATTTTAGTGTGAGAAAGACTAGAGAGAAAATTAGAGAGCAAGTGTGTGTAAAATGAGAATGAGATCAAGTATGAAATGAGAGAATAAGGCTTGTATTTATAGTGGTGGAGGTGGGGGTTTGGCCGTGGGTTTAGGGGACAAGGGGGGAGACAAACTTTACTTTTTGCATGGTGGTGGTCTAAAGGTGGTGCTTGTTGTTGGGATCCCATGCAACATGTGTAGTAATGGTTAACAAAAATGCTAGTATGTTGGCTCATCTTAATGGGTTTTTGTCCTAGATCCTAATGGATTATAAATCTATTAATATTTGGCTAATTTAATGGTCCATTAACTAGAGTAGGGCGGGCCTAAGTTCATTAAGGTAAAAAGTCCATTAAGACTAATTAGTGTGCATTAGTAAATTACTAAGCATAATTAAGCAACCAATAGGCCAAGTAATTGTCATTAGAAAATAACAATTAGTATTACGTAGTCATAGTATTCCAATTATGACAAAAGTTTAACGTGTACAAAGTACATAGCTCGTTTTAAACGACAAGTGATGCTAACGGTCGTAAAAGCATTCGGGGATCAAATTAAGTGATTAAGCACTTAATAACACACTGTAAGGTATTAACGAAAGTAATTAATCATGAATAAAGATCCCAGAGCATAAACTAGCTCAGTACGTACATATACACAGATTCGTGAAAGTATAGAGCTCAAAAATATAAGTCGAAAAAGTCGGGTCGTTATAGTGGGATGTGGCTTTATTGCAATCGCGGGTGGTAAATTAGATCTGGTGGCGGGTGCTATCACTTTTGAAGGAGGAAATGGAATTTTCAGATTTTGTAATTCGGAGAACATGAGATTTCCTTCGGCATATATAGTTGAAAGAGAGTTCATTGATGATTATGCTATGATGCTCGGAGTGCAAGAGGGTGAAACGAATGAAGTGTTTGATGAAAAAGTGGTTAATAATACTATAGAAATGGAGGAGGTTTATCAAAGTGTTGAGTGTGGGGGAAATCTACCCTATCAACGCTTAAATTTTGAATTGAGTGAAGATGAAAAAGGTGAGATTTGTATGATTCAATGAAATGAAAATACAAAGAATTCAAGAAATCTAAAGGTGACCATAAGTTGACCGAGAGAATGTTGTTTGAATTAAAACTGGAGGAACGAGACGTGCTTCTAGAACTTATTGAAGAAGAAAAGTCGTTTCAATTTTGTTTGGAAAGACAATTAAAGCGGAAGAGTGATGGAAGTTCAAGCAAAGTTGAAACCGTTCGGGTGAAAACAATAGAAGAAGCACCTAAAGAAGAAAAGGAACCGGATATAAATGTGGATGAGATTTGAGAAACACTCGAGCATATGTGGGGAAAAGAACAAACGGACAAGTTTATGAAACCCGCTAAGACTTCTTTTGTCGATGATGAAGGGTGGACAATTGAAGAGGTTGAGTATACGAAGCCCGTACCGCAATGTCAATTTAAGCCTCGGAGAAGGTTGAGAGATCCGGGTGAGTTCTTGGTAGTATGTCGGTTTTGGAATGAAAATACTTACTCGAAATTGTTAGATTCGGGTGCAAGTGTTAATACTATGCCGGCTATAATTGCTAAGTCTTTGGGTATTCGGGAGTTAGTTCGTACCAACACGGGTATTCGTTTTGGGAATCAAACTGTTGATAAGCCAATCAGAATCGAGAAAGATGTTGCTCTTATTATTCACGGTGTCGGTTACAAAGAAGACTTTTTCATAATGGATTGTGCACCGGATGAGAAAACTCCAATTGTGTTGGGGCGCGTTTTCTTGGCAACTGCGTGAATGTCATTAGATTTCGATATGGGAACATTGGTGATAAAAGATGAAGACATGATGATCACTCTCAATGATCGATTTGGATATGGATTTGACTTTAGCAACATCGAAGTTGAGGAGTCGAAGATTGATAGCTAAGGAGGAAGAGTCGAGTGCACGACTCTTAAAATAAAGACCGCACACATTTGTAAAGTTTGTAAGTTGTAGGGTAGTTTATTTTGCTTTTGTACATGCGGGCGGGGCAAGGAATCATTTTCAAGGAAGTAATTCGGGTTGGTTTAATGACTATCTCTAATTTTGAGCATTGAGGACAATGCATTGCTCAAAGTGTGGGAGGGGGTCAGGTTTTTAGTCCCGAAAAACGAGTTTGTGCGAAAAGGCGAAAAAATAAAAAATTGAAATTTTCCATCAGGTCAGTAACAAAGGCGTAAATTAAGCCAGGCTGGCGTAATTTACGCCAGGCAAGTTTCAAAATCAGGAAAAAAGACATTTTTGGGCGTACAATTACGCCAGTACAAGTATGGGCGTAATTTACGCCAGCACAGCGTAAATTACGCCAGTGTAAATTCGCTGGCAGTCGGGTAGGGTATTTTAAATAGCCGAAAATTAAAACAATATATACTCCCTCCAAGTGTAGCCACTACCATGACCACCAATACCCAAAACCCTAATTTTACAAAGTCTAAACAACACATCGAAGCTTAAACATCATCAATTCGTCATTACACGTCCTTCAAACACCCTAATCTTTACAAAATCAAACAAATTGGGTGTTGATTTGTGTTCTTGAACAAAAACTTAAGTTTTAGGGTTTCGATTTTGGGGTTTAATTCTTCAAGCATTCATCTAAATCAAGTAATATAACATCAAGGTAGTCATCATTCTCATGTTTTCATTGTGTTTTGATTATTAATTTTGAGTTTTAGTGATTTTTCATGTTTATGTGTTAGGGTTAATCCGAATTAGTGATGTTTACGCATTGTTTATGTTTTAGTTAGTATTACTTATGCTTAAACATGTGAATAGAATATGTATGCATGATCAATTTGGGGATTGATGTCAAAGCTAAGGGGTATAAAATACTATTAAATTTTAGCAGGAAATACTATTAAATACGATACAATTTTACACAAGATATTTATTTATTTATAGAATGGATATACTTAAACCTTGCTACAACACTTATAGGCAGTGTACCTAATCGTACAGTAGTGTAGTTTTTAGTAAGTCCGGTTCGTTCCACAGGGAATCTTTTTAAACAAAGCTTAACGCTATATTAGTTTACTTTTATAAAAATACAAATATATATATATATATATATATATATATATATATATATATATATATATATATATATATATATATATATATATATATATATATATATATATATATATATAAGTAATATTATTATTATAAAGGGGGTTTTTACCGTTTAATGACCGGTTTGTCGATTTTAAAACTTTAGTCGCAGTTAAAACCAAATGTAAAATATTAAAAATAAATACAAGACTTAAATTAAAGCATAAAGTAAATAACGATAATGAAATTGCGAATAATAAAAGTGCGATGAAATAAACTTGCGATAATTAAAAAAGTACGATAATTTAAAGTGCAATTAAATACAATAACAATAAATAAAAATGCGATAATTAGAAGTGCAATTAAATATAAAATAAAGAAAATTAAATATGAAATAAAATAATTATGCTTAATTAAACTTCCGTAATCATGATGTTTGACGTGTTGATTTTAGTTTTATGCCCATGGGTTAATTGTCCTTTGTCCTGGATTATTTAATATGTCCATACGGATTTGTCCATAATAGTCCATCGGTCATAAATATAAAGAGCGAAAGCCTTCGTCAAATTATTCTTATTTCCGAAGTCAAATATTCCAACTAATTGGGGATTCGAATTGTAACAAGGTTTTAATACTTTGTTTAATGAATACACCAGGTTATCGACTGCGTGTAAACCAAGGTTTTACTACTTTGTTAACAATTACACCAATTACCCTTGAATGTAATTCACCCCTGTTTCAACAAGTCTATTAACTATTAATCCAGTTCCGTATCCGGTAAAATGAATAATTATTGGTATTTATAGATATCCCCCCACCGTACCCAGTCAAGCGTATGTGGTTATATATAAATACGTCGAATTATAAGTTTGTATATTAAATTAACAAGGTATTGTTTAGTTAATATAAAACCCATTAATAGCCCATAGTCTAATTTCCACAAGTGTCGTTCTTTTGTCCAAACCCCAATTATGGTACAAAGCCCAATTACCCAATTTTAGTAATTAGCCCAACATCATGATTACTTCGGATTAAATAAGCATAATAATAACTTAGCTACGAGACATTAATGTAAAAAGGTTGAACATAACTTACAATGATTAAAAATAGCGTAGCGTTACACGGACAGAATTTCGACTTACACCCTTACAACATTCGCTAACATACCCTTATTATTAGGATTAAAATTAAAATTAAAATATAAATATAAATATATACGATATAGATAGAGAGATGGATATATTTTTGTAAATTTTTACGATCAGAATGCGCGAGCTTTATAGGGAGTTTCAGAAATTGGGGCTCCGCGACTCGCGGCCAATTTTGCCTTCAAACTCCGCGAGTCGCGGAGTTTACTTTTACAGCTCACCCATGTTTGGAGTCTTTCTTGCCGACGATTTATTTTATATATATAATATATATATAATTAATATAATTAATTATATATTATATTATATTTATATACATAGTTAACTTGTAATTTTTAGTCCGTTGCGTCGAGCGTTAAGAGTTGACTCTGGTCCCGGTTCCGGATTTTCGAACGTCCTTGCGTACAATTTAATATCTTGTACTTTGCGTTTTGAATCTTGTACTCTTGTAATTTCGAGACGTTTCTTATCAATAATTTGAATCTCTTTGATTGTCTTTTGTACTTTTGAGCTTTTTGGTCGTTTGCGTCTTCAATTCGTCGAATCTGTCTTTTGTCTTCACCTTTTATTATTTAAACGAATATCACTTGTAAATAGAACAATTGCAACTAAAAGCTTGTCTTTCTTGAGGAATAATGCTATGAAATATATGTTCGTTTTTAGCATTATCAAATATTCCCACACTTGAGCGTTGCTTGTCCTCAAGCAATATCGTCTTGAAATACTAGAATCACTTCTTTATTCTTCACACTTTGTACATCAGTGATTTCTATACGGCAGTATAAACAATGGTAGTAACGATATGGTTTACAGTCCCACATGACTATAAAATTTAGATCCATTAAGGAAATTGGATCTTTATGAAAACATTTGATCTTTTGAAAATTAAATCTAGTTTTTACCCTAGATAAGTTTTCCGGAATAACCCTTTACCGGTGTTTGCAAAATATTTTTGTGGGTTTGGTGGGTTTCAGTTTTGAAAATTTTAGCTCAAAACTTGCGGTTTTGTGTCACCCACTTGCTAACCTTGTATTTGGAAAGCAACACGTCCAGTTTACTTGTCCCGTATATTACCTTTCGGTAAACTACCGTCCGGTTGTAAAGGAAAGCGTTGAACAAGCAACTGTTAAGGCAATGTCCCCTGACATGCTTTTAATTATGGTCTATAACGTGTCGGATGCAATTACTATCCTTGGTAGGAGCAATAGTAAAGCTCACCCTTATAATTTTTCGGTCTGGCACAAGGTCCTGTCTTTGACCACTATACAACCACCGTTCTTACGGTTGACACCCGATTTAGTTCAGGTGACCTAATGAATTCCAGGTGAATTCCTAGGATTTTACGTTCAATGGTAATGAACGCATTGAAAATAGGGTTTTCAGAAAACAAATCGGTTTGTAATTTTGATCAAAATATTTTCTCGTTCAAGCTCGAGTTTAGATATCATTGAATTCCATGAGTTTGTAATTCTCAATCTTTAAGGTCAATCTCTAGGATTGAGTAATATCAGTCTTAAAAGATGATTTTTTGATCTTTTAAGGAGATTATCCTTTCTGGGGATCTGATTCATTAGTCTTATCAAGCTAATTTGCATGGTGCCCCCCATTGTACGAGATAAATCCTTCTCATGGTTAGGATAAATCTGACCACTTGGCGACCCTGTTTAATGCTGAGGTCCGTGGATTTCCTGCTGATTTTAGTGATGACTTTTCTAGATTTTTCGTCAACCTACAGCTGGTCTGGACGACAACTTTATGACCTAAATCAAGAAGCGCGTGTCTTTTTCGGAAGACTTTACTTCCTTTTAATGATGGAATTGATTCATCGTGTAGATCCATCTTTCTTACAGTAAATCAGGTAAAACAGTTTAGTTTAGTCCAAAGCAAAAGTATTTTCAGTTATTTGTTACAGATATATGTGACATATGTTTAAGATAACTTGGTAAATTTTCTCACACTTGGCTTTTATTTTCCTTTTTATCGTCCTCTATTCCATTTTAAATGAATTTTAACATTTTGGTTTGTTTCTCAATTTATGTCCTTTCCGAGGAAACAATAATTTCGGTGTTAAAACCTAGTTTTATCGTTCATAAATATGTATAAACATGATTTTGAGTTCATTTAATTGAAAAAAAAAATTTTAAAATTTTACTAGAATTGGGTAGTCAGTATATAAGACTATGGCTGTTCTTTATTATCAGAGAGCACTAGATTCTAATACAACTACTGCTTTACAAGTATTTTTAATGGTAACCAAGTGTATAAAGTAAAAAATTTTAAAATCCGAAAGAATTTAACCCCTTCCCACACTTAAGATCTTGCAATGCCCTCATTTGCAAGAAATCAGTAATAATTTAAATTATTGAGGGTGATTTGTGTGAAAATGATTAAATTTTTACCAAAGTTTCCAAATATATTGGCGTTTGTTTGCTGAATGATAAATGGTGCACATCATTTGTTCATTCCGTCTTGTTGTTATTTCACATATATTTTGCATCTTGTCGTCAAAATTAGTTGCTTTTGCTGAACTTAATGCCAGTCTTTGAAAATGCGTTGTTTTACCCTGTTGTGTACATAAGATAAACTGCAAACATATATACATATTTTTGAAGTTTGGTATATTACCCCACATTCAAAAATTATTAAAATCTAAGAATAAAAGTTAGACAATTATAAAAATGATTACAATATTAACAAAAGTATTAAACGTATCAATCATTACAAATTACAAAATAAAAAAAATAATAAGTAGACTAGGGATGATATTGATACCAATAGGGGTTCCAGGCATAACCATAGGTGCTATAGAATGCTTCGGCAGGGTTATACGTAGGATACGGTGGCTGCATCTCTATAGACCAGGGAGGGAAGATGGGTTTCGGTGTAGGAATATAGTTTCTACCTATATGTTGGCAATGAGCTATGATTTGGTTCTGATGAACTTGCCAATCTTCAAATGCTCTCTGTCTAGCATTTTCGTACTCCTGAGAAGCTATAAACCTTTGCATTTCTT
The DNA here is from genome assembly GCF_046630445.1 of Rutidosis leptorrhynchoides. Taxonomy (NCBI): domain Eukaryota; kingdom Viridiplantae; phylum Streptophyta; class Magnoliopsida; order Asterales; family Asteraceae; genus Rutidosis; species Rutidosis leptorrhynchoides. Next base: position 456,888,346 of record NC_092334.1, read on the forward strand.
GCATCTCATTCCCCCCTCCTACATTACCTTGCTGTTGGTTTCTCTCAACCTGTGGATGTCTACCATGGTATTGTACTGCGGCGTTATTTCGCCTCTTCAAAACTTTCGCACCATGGTATACATTTAAACCTATAGTATCTCGGGGTTCTGGTTCTTCTACTAATAATCCCCCCCGACTTATATCCACACCGAGATATTCACCAATCAAAGTAATAAAAATACCACCTCCTATTATGCTATGCGGTCTCATCCCCCGAACCATAGCTGATAAATAATAACCCACACAATACGGTATACTTACAGCGCTTTGTGGGTCTCGAATACACATATGGTAAAACAAATCCTGTTCATTTACCTTTTCCTTGTTCTTACCTCTTTGTGTAATCGAATTAGCTAAAAACCTATGAATCACTCTTAATTCGGCTCTATCTATATCCAAATAAGAGTAATTTCCCCTTTGAAACGGTGATGGCTTGTCATTTGACTCCACACACCGTGTGTATCAAAATTTTCATCTATCTTTCTACCGTTTAGTATCAACCCTCTACAATCGGCAGATGCTAACTCCTCAGGCGTATATATACGTAAAGCCTGAGCCATGTCCAGTAAAGACATGTGGCGCATCGAACCGCCTAACAAAAATCTAATAAAAGAACGATCGGTTAAACTAGCTACCCGATCATTCAACTCTATACTACACAACAATTCTTCACACCATACTTTATATACAGGTCTACGCATGGTGAATAAACGTACCCAGTCATTAAAAGTAGAATTACCATACCTCTGTACAAGTAATTCCCTAATTGGTCCGGCCAATTCTACAGCTTCTAAGGGTCCCCATTCTATGACCCTCAGTACCTCAACAACCTTAGAATGAAGAGTATGCAAACCCCTTTGATATTTTGGATAATCTATCCAAAGTCTGTCAAATCTCAGGTTCGGGTGCAACTCTTCCAAGTGCATATCAGAAAAGGTCATGACTGGAAAAGGTATATCCTGCTTATAGTAGTTATCCACCTCCTGTTGTTCCGCATTCTCAGCAGGAGCATTGCGGGCTTGGGATGAAGATTCACCCCTTTCAGTCTGCAAAACACATCAAACACAATTTTTGTGCATCCAAATATGCATTAGTGTCAGCAAAATCATCAATCAAAATAATTACAATGACATGATCAATTTATATCAAACTTAAGCTCATTTTCATATTTTCATCAAATCTACACTTTTTCAAATAAGCATATACGAAAATGTTCGTCAGGTTCATAAGCATTCAATTCAAATAACATGTCAAAATAATCATTACTAGCAATTAAACAAGTTTCAAATGGCATTATCTTTGAAAAATCAAGTTCATGAATTTTAGACTTGAAAAAGTCCACTTTAATTCTCAAAATCATGTTTAGGCTCAAAGTTTGGATCATTTAACTACCTAAACATGTTACACTACTTAATTTAGCAACAATTCATGACAAAAATCGGCCATAACCTGTTTATATCAAAAAGCCCCAAATTTGCTCAAGAACACAAACCCTAGATTACTCTAAATTTGAAGTTTAAGGCTTCTAATCATGTTAAATAGCATCAATCTAGGTTATACAAGCATAATACATAAACAATTTAATCATAATTACACTAAAAAGCATCAAAATCAAATTGGGGAAAAAATTGCTCAAGAACACTAATTTCGGATTAAATGGTGTTTAGGTGTAGAAATTTACCGTTTTTCTTAAGTAATTCCTAGATAGCATCCTTCTCAACATGATTTTAGTAAAAAATTTGGTGATTAACGGTTAAAAATTGTGATTTTGGGGTGTATTTTTCGGGTTTTTGCGTGTTTATGTTCGCAGTATTTGTGTGTTTTGTGGGTTGGGACTGATCTGTTCCAGCTCTTTATTTTTTTCTGATTTTCGGTCCTCCCGCGACTCGCGGGGATTAAACCTCCAAACTCCGCGAGTCGCGGAGTTTGGTATATTTTTTTTTTTTTATATAATCTTTAACTTATAAAACAATTAAGTAAATAATTTTTAAAATTTTGTTTTCCTTATTATTGAGGACGAGGTCGTTTCGGATCGATGTCCTAGTCCGTCCCTCGACAAAATTTTAAAATTTGTCTTTTTGTAGCGATTGTTTTAAAAGCTAAGATTTTTGGTTTTTTTATGTTTTTGGCATACTTTAATTCAATAAGATTAAAAATAATGATAATAAAAGTTCTCGTCCCTCCCTTGGGTAAAGCAATTTCGGTTCAAAGACCTAGTCTTCAACTTACGACGAATTTTAAAAATCATATTTTTAACTTAATGAGATAAAGTAAATTTTTGTTTTTAAATTCACACAACTTAAATATAAAATTCAAAATTAATATTAAAAATTCATACCAAACTTAAAATTTGAAATGCATAAAATTAAAAATTCATATTTTAAAAATTAAAAATTCACACCAAACTTAATTTTAAAAATTCATATTATAAATTCACACCAAACTTATATTAATTTTTCAAATATTTACAATTTTAAAAATATTGTTTTTACAAAGTTTACAATATTAATTTAAGATTTAAATATTAATTTTAAAAACATGGTAAAAATAAAATTAAAAATCTTTTTGGCTTTTTATCCCACTTTAATTAATTAAATATTATCAAAAATATGCGCCCCTCTTTTCGGTAAAGTAATTTCGGTTCCAAGACCTAATTTAACTCATGACGAATTTTTAAAATATTTTGGGTTGATTGATTAAAGATATTTATACCTTAAGAATAAACGTTAAATTTCGCAGTGATGTAATAAATTTTTGAATGATATCAATAATTTCGGTCGCCAAACCTAATTTTATTCAATACCAATTTAATACTTTTTAGCGAACAAATTAGCGTTTATTATCAAAAGGTTAAAAATAAAAATAAAAATAAAAACTGTACATACTTACCTGTGAAATAGATTTCTTAGTTATATGATCTATCCCATTCATAAGATAGTCGGTTTAATTGGTTTTCCATGGCTACATAGGCGTAACCTCGAGCATTCAGTGTCTTTTCTTCTAAACATATGAACGGTCCGTCTCTGCATAAAGTAACAAATTCGGTATTTGAATAGGTTTGATTATTTGAACATTTACCTTCATGTGATCATTTTCCGCATTTGTGACATCGTTCTAGGTGTCGTGCTCTTCTTTTCGCTGCGGATTTTGATTTTCCTTTACCAAATTGTAACTTATTATCTTCGCATCTGGATTCTTTTCTAACTCCGTCCATTCTTTCTCTGATTACTGATACTAATTCACTCGGTAGTATGTCATTATTTCGTTTAGTGATCAAAGCGTGTAGCATTAGACCATGGTTTAGTTCACAGGCAGTCTTCATTTTGTAAAAACCTAAAAAAAAATAAAAATTCAGAATGGGGGGAGAAGAGTAGTTCTTTAGGGTCTGCTAGGGAAAGATCATTCGGGTTCCATTTTCGAGAACTACACGAAAATAGACAATCTAACTCTAACAGAAATACATAAACCCCTTTGATTCTCCCCACACTTAGTTGGCTGTGGTATCGAAATTGTGATTAACATTATTTTCAATTGAATCATCAACAACTTGTATATCTTTGACTTTTACTTCAATCCATTTGTTGATTTTCTCCGTAACTTTCACAAATTCAACTAACATTGCCTTTTCTTTTGACGATAAATTGGATATTAATCGGTTATATAACTTAAAGTTTCCTTTAATCTTAGCATCGTGAATCCGTTTATAAAGTTTCTTCATTGAACTGTTAAAAATGGATTCATCTAATTTCGTATCATCAACGGCATTCTTTGTGATTGGATCATCATTAAGTGTTTCTTCATCTTCCCCACACTTATGCATTTTTATTGGTCTAACAGTTTTGGTTTGTGGAGATCTAAACTTTCGGTTCACAAAGGTGATCGATGTATCACCATTCCTAAGTGTTATTCTACCTTCTCTTACATCAATGAATGCCTCGGTGGTTGCTAAAAATGGGCGACCTAGAATTAGAGGAATATCAAGGTTTTCCTCCATATTAATCACTATGAAGTTTGCAACAAAGATCAAACTTCCCACGTTAACAAGTAAATTATTTGCTATTCCAACCGGGTGTTTAATGGTTTGGTCAAATGATTGAACACCTATTTTGGTTGGTTTTAATTTACCCATGCCTAATCTTTTGTATAAGGAAAGAGGCATAATATTTGCACTTGCTCCTAAATCTGCGAGTCCATTATATACAGCACCATCATTAAGTAAGCAAGAAATGATAAATTCACCCGGGTCTCCTGCTTTAGTAAGTCGAGTTGGTTTGTAAACCTTTTTCGGGTGTTCTTTCCTTGGTTCTTTCATTTCTATTTGAATTTCTTGTTCACATTTTTCTTCGTTTCTTGGAATGGGAGGTTTGTATAGGAATTCTTCTTCATCACTCAAATTTGAATCCTCCCTATATTCCAGTTTTGATTTTTCATATGTTGTTGATAACATATTTATGTTTTCATTTTGAAGGTTTTCTTGGGTGGTGAAATTATGATTAACTTCATTGTCAACTTCCATCGGACCATGTATGTAATGTTTAACTCTGTGACCATTAACTTTAAATTCAATCCCATTTGAATTTATCAATTCTATCATTCCGTATGGGAAAACTCTTTTGACTATGAATGGTCCAGACCATCTTGATTTCAATTTTCCAGGAAATAGCTTGAATCGTGAATTGAAAAGAAGAACTCTGTCTCCTTCCTTAAATTCTTTTGAACTTCTGATTCTTTTATCATGCCATTTCTTCGTTCTTTCTTTATAGATTAACGAATTATCGTATGCTTCATGTCTTAATTCTTCTAATTCGTTTAGTTGACTTAATCGTAGACGTCCGGCTTCATGTAAATTAAGATTACATGTCTTTAAAGCCCAAAATGCTTTATGTTCAATTTCTACTGGAAGATGACATGCTTTTCCATAAACAAGTCTAAAAGGTGTGGTTCCAATTGGAGTTTTGTAGGCTCTTCTAAAAGCCCAGAGTGCATCCTCCAATTTAATGGACCATTCCTTCGGATTTGATCCTACGGTTTTCTCTAGAATACGTTTTAAAGCTCGGTTGGTATTTTCAACTTGTCCACTTGTTTGTGGATGATATGCGGTGGAGATTTTATGAGTTACTCCATATCTTTTAAGAACTTTCTCAAGTTGATTATTACAGAAATGAGTACCCCGATCACTTATTAAAGCTTTTGGTGTTCCAAACCTTGCAAAAAGACGTTTTAAAAAGTTGACTACAACTCGTGCATCGTTAGTTGGGAGAGCTTGTGAAAGGACCCGTTCATATACATTATAAACGATTCACAATAGTTGATTACATTGCGAGGTATTTGACCTCTATATGATACATTTTACAAACATTGCATTAGTTTTTAAAAGACAAACTTTCTTTACATCGAAAATTGACAGGCATGCATACCATTTCATAATATCCACTATCCAACTATAAATTGATTTAATAATAATCTTTGATGAACTCAATGACTCGAATGCAACGTTCTTCGAAATATGCTATGAAAGACTCCAAGTAATATCTTTAAAATGAGCAAATGCACAGCGGAAGATTTCTTTAACACCTGAGAATAAACATGCTTTAAAGTGTCAACCAAAAGGTTGGTGAGTTCATTAGTTTATCATAATCATTTATTTCCATCATTTTAATAGACCACAAGAATTTCATTTTCAGTTCTCATAAATATACGTCCCATGCATAGAGACAAAAATAATCATTCATATGGTGAACACCTGGTAACCGACATTAACTAGATACATATAAGAATATCCCCTATCATTCCGGGATCCTCCTTCGAACATGATATAAATTTCGAAGTACTAAAGCATCCGGTACTTTGGATGGGGTTTGTTAGGCCCAATAGATCTATCTTTAGGATTCACGTCAATTAGGGTGTCTGTTCCCTAATTCTTAGATTACCAGAATTAATAAAAAGGGGCATATTCGATTTCGATAATTCAACCATAGAATGTAGTTTCACGTACTTGTGTCTATTTCGTAAAACATTTATAAAAGTTGCGCATGTATTCTCAGCCCAAAAATATAAAGGGTAAAAAGGCAAATGAAACTCACCATACTGTATTTCGTAGTAAAAATACATATAACGTCATTGAACAAGTGCAAGGTTGGCCTCGGATTCACGAACCTAAATTAATTATATATATTTATATGTTGGTCAATATTTGTCTAACAAATTAGGTCAAGTCATAGTGTACCACAATCCTAATGCTCGAGACTAATATGCAAAAGTCAACAAAAGTAAATTTGACTCAAAATAATTTCCAAAAATCTATACATGATTAGTATATAGTTTAAATATCGTCGTTTTATATTTTTAAATATTTTTAAATGATTTATTAGAGTAAATAATATAATTTATTTATTAATAAATAAAATTTTATATTAAATTTATATAATAAAATATACTTTTATATATATTAAGTAATAAAATTTATAGGGTTCATTTAATATCATAAAGATAATATGATAGGTATTATTAAAGTAAGTTATTACACGTAGTAAAATATGTTTGTATCACATATTTATTTGATAAAATAATATCTATAATGATAGTAAGTAAAAGTTGTATTATTTTGTAATAATAATTATTATTATAAAAATATCAATATTTATAATTACTAAGATGACATTATGATAAAACGATAATTCTAATTATGATAACTTTAATATTTACGATAATTTTTAATATTATCTTTAAAATAATAATTCTATTTAAAATAATAATAATAATGATATTTTATAGTAACAATGACATTTCTATTAAAATGATAATTTTTGTTAAAATGATAGTTTTAATACTAACGATACTTTTAATAATAATAGTAATGATAAAAATAATAAGAACGATAATTTTATCTAAATTAATATCTTATAATATTTTAATTTCATCATGATACTCTTACTCATTATTTCCTAATCGTTTCGTTTAATAGCTTTTAATCGTCTTTTATATCGTGTTCATAATAATGATAATAATAGTAATCAAAATATTTAGGTGTTACAATTATTTGTTTTAATTACACTAATATTAATAATGATAGTTACTATAATATTATTAACGATAATACTAATAATTATCTTAATGATAATATAGTAATAATAATAATAACAATAACAATAACCATTTTTAAATAATGATATATATATATATATATTAATAATGATAATAATAAAAATAATACTAATAATAATAATAATAATAATAATAATAATAATGATAATTGGATAATAATAATAATAATAATAATAATTATAACTTTAACGATAATAACGATAGTAATAAAAAAAAAAATTTTTAATGATAAATCCCTTTTATTGATAAAGATAATAATAATGATAATAATAAAATAAAACTAGAATGACGATAAAAACGACGATAATAATAATCATTTTTAATAAAAATATCGAAAATTCAATTGATTATAACTTCTAATCCGTTCATCGAAACCATTAGATATCTAAAGGAAAAGTTCTTAATTTTTCGCTAGCTTTCCAAGGACATGCATATCTTATACCTTATCTCAACCGGAAGTGTAACTAATTCAAGATTCAACCTAACCTGTCTAAGGGCAATATCAAAAGTACAAGCATGCATAATCCTAAATACTCGAGCACTAGTCAGGGATACACTATTAGTATGTAAAAGTTAAATTATGAGTACTCACGTATCAATATTAAGATTCAATATTGCAGGAAAGGTACGTAGACGCAACGGAAATGATAAACACTATATTGACCTCACGAGCATACCCATGAACCATACTCAATCACCTCCATAGCTATAACCCATAATTTCCTTAATCCTATCCTACTCGAAAAACAATTTCGAAATCACTCGGACAACACTCCGTCGTAATATTTTATGTATACTAATAATATCTTGAAATAATACGGAGTAAATATATATATGTAAATCGATTGAGAGAGTTTAGAGAAAAATATTTTCAAGTTTCTATGAAATAATGAAACCTATTGAATTCTATTTATAATAGATTTTTGAATTATTAAAGTGAATTATTAAAGTATGAATTATTAAAGTGAATTATTAAAGTATGAATTATTAAAGTGAATTATTAAAGTATGAATTATTAAAGTGAATTATTAAAGTATAAATTATTAAAGTATGAATTATTAAAGTGAATTATTAAAGTTAAAGTAAAGTAAAAATAAAGTAAAGGTAAAGTTTAAGTATAGTAAAAGTATAAAACTATGTACGTATTATACGCGTATAAATATATATAATATTAATTTAAATCGTTATATATATTTAATAAAATAAAATATAAATATCGTTATCTTTATCATACTAGTTAAATAATGAGTTGTCAAAAGTGGTTCTAGATATTTATAAAAGTTATATACGTTTTAATAATAAAGTTCTTTTTAAACTGAAAACGTTTTTGTACGTTTGAAACTAAATAGATCAATCGAGTCTTTATGAGATTCAATCTTCCACTATCCTTTGTCTAGTTCTCAATGATTGACAATTTGTTCTTATTTATAAATTACTTTACCATTTTCCGAATATTGTTAAAATGGAAAGATTTCTCAAATCAACGTGGGCCTTTCAACAGAGACTTGTAATCATAATTTAATATATCTGATAATTCAATCATTTGATCTTATCTTCTAATTCCATTGATAAACATTTTGAAACAGATACAATCATATAAAGTATTTAATCTAATATTTTGTTTACGTTTCAAGTTATAATATATATACACATATACATATATAATCATATTCGTTTAATGGTTCGTGAATCGTTGGAACTTGGTCGAGGTTGAATGAATGTATGAACATAGTTTAAAATTCTTGAAATTTAACTTAACAAATATTGCTTATTGTGTCGAAAACATATAAAGATTAAAGTTTAAATTTGGTTGGAAATTTCCGGGTTGTCACAGTACCTACCCGTTAAAGAAATTTCGTCCCGAAATTTAAGTGGAAAGGTCGTGAATGATAATAAGTATGTTTTCATGATACATACGGGCTGAAAATTAGAGTTTTATCATCAGCGAATAATTTGAATAAACAATCCATTTATATGAAGAGTACGAATGAAGCTAACATAGAAGAGTGAAATGAGTAAGTGTAGATTCATCTTATCATTTGACGTAGATATGATTGATTCCCAGATTTCAAGGGATTTGAAGAAAATCTTCTTAATAGATTTGACTCTCCGGTAATCAAGGAAATTAGGATCCGCTTTAAATGCGATCGTCCATTTTAATTATTCTGTCGGAGATTTTCTTATAAATTCACCTCCTTCGTTTCCTTACAACTCACACCTTCTGTTGATGCATTTTATGCAAGTCCCTAGACATCTACCCACGTCCATTGCAGGTACAACAGTTTACAGGCCACCATGATTGCTCATTATTATCCTGTGTTTGTATGTGGTTCCTCTGCAGGAACGAGATTTAGATTTTTTGACTATGTTAGACTTAGTAAGACGTACGAGTGAAGCCTCACTAGTACGGCTGACAGGCTCATACGCACGGTTGATGCTGAGCTAAGTCACAATTACAACCTAAATGAGAAGACACGAGTGAGTGATCACCCGTACGGCTGATGAAGCCAACTTGTACGTGTGATGAATGAATCGTATGGGTGAGTCAACAGCAGGGGTATATAAAGTCTTATGCTCTTCATTTTAGGTTAAGCCTCTTATTTGTTACACACACTCAGATCTAGTGAGCTCCTCCGATTCTCTCTCAGTCCAAATCACCCATGTGGTGAATAATAGCTCTAGGTGTTGATCTAATCACACTTGATTTAGTTGCGGTTTGACTAAATTAATCAAAAAAAAAACTTAACCTATTCACTAGAGGGTTTGATTCACTTATTCTGCCATTGTGTGAGTTAAATCTGTTGATTTCTAAGTTCCTAGTCATGTTTCATCACCTTCTATTCTTTTCCCCTCAACTCATATTTTAAAGTATTCATCAATATGCTCCATCCAGCTCTGATTCTCGATATACTTCTAACTTTCATATCGGTCATTCTTCTTTTTCATCTACCGCCGGAAGAATCTATTTACTTCTACTATACTCTTGGGTTTATAGTGTTTCTAGTTCTCCCGTGTCTTTATATTGCTATATGCATCGATATATGGTTTATAATTTCTGGTTTGTCGTTGGGCTTTATATGTTCCCTTATATTTCAAAGTCTCTGCTTCTGTCTTCTATAATCATTATCATTCACAGTTAATGCTCTCTTTTATTTGCTGCAATTTATACCCCAATTTCTATTTCAGAGTTTTGTCCTTTCGTTTCTTCTTCTTGCGATTAAGCACCGCTTGTAATGGTCTAGAATTCACAGATATGAATTTCGGAATGAACATTGTTAATGTTCTAGGAAGGAAATTGTGATGGCACGATCTTGACTTGTCAAATTACTAGAATACCTTGGAAAAGGCCGAATCATCAAGAAATATTTTCTTGATATTTTAGAGGTTAAATAGAATACAAGAGTCGTATAACATGGCACATGATGATGTTATGATCTGTGAATCATCACGTTCCATTTAGAAACTCAGCATGACTTACTGTAATATAATCACATTGATCAAGTGTCATTATATTATACTAATTCATGCTTCAGTTCTCAACACTACTTCAAAATATTCCTATTTTAAACTTGAATCTTTCAGAATTTAGAAACTAAAATAGTTTCTTTTATGATGTAATACAGATAGCGCGAAGTGGTAAATGATTTCAAACAAGAAAAATTAAGAAAATATCTTCAGAAATATGGAGGATATTTATAATGAAAGATATGATGATATTTTTAGAATTTCTAATATCAGAGGATGATGAAGAATATTGTTCGCAGGGGTTTAGAGTCAGGAGCAAGGTATTCGTTAATGACTTCAGCAGGTACTGAATCATTTGGATCCTTTAAAGTCAGGTTCAGTCTTTGTAATTTGTCCACAGCCTCCTTCCTACTTTGCTCAATCCGTTTTCCAGTTCCAAAACTTCTCTTTTTCTGCGCTTTGCCAGCACACTTCATCATTATCATCCAGCTTTTACCATTTAAAGTCGTTTATAGTTTTTGCTGCTTCATCAGCATTTTTTCCATTTTCGGAGAACCAATTCGTAGTTCGGAGTGTTTTTCAGAAACTTCACGTTCAAATTAAGTCCAGAAGATAGACGTTATATATACGCATATAACTGTTGGCGCAGACATGCTGCAAGATTTCAAAATACTGATTGCTAATTTCCAATGATTCGTATGGCAATTCTCATTACAAGATGCGAATGAGTAAATGATGGGGTTTCAATGAATAATTATGATGACTTTTTGGAGAGGCTAAAGTCAAAGGGTAATGAAGTTGTTGGTACATCTGCTAATAATATGGTGGAATGTAAAAGGTTCCCTGGTAACGATGGTGTATATCTCAAGGTTATAATAAAGTTAGTCTGACTGAAAAGTCGAAGTTGACTTGCTGGAACTGTGACAAGACTGGCTACTTTGAATAGGAGTCGCAAAGTTATTTTTGCTAATAAATGCCAAAGAATCTGACGCGGATATGTTGTTTAAACTTTTACTTTGGTTTCAAGAATTTTTCGGGTACATAACTGTGGGTAACATGTGGTTGGATCATCATCTCGATTGCTCATCATTCGAAGTGTCTTCAGAAATTTTTGAAGGGTTTGAACACAGATTGTAATCGTTAACATACATTTGATGTTCTAACACAGTTTTGAAGTCAAAATATAGCTTGTGAAAGATGTAAGGATCTAAGAGTGATGATTTTGGTCATATCTCAAGTTAAATTTTGAGATTTCAAAATCAGAATATGTAATTAAATTTTGAATGAGTATGGTTGTTTTGATTTCTATAAAAGAATGTATATTGTTGTGAAAGTAGGGAGTATAATGGATGATTTTCTGAATCAGATTCGAAGAATGTAACATATTAATTGTGAATTTATATATCTCTCGGGTATTACCTACCCGTTAAAAAAAAAATTCACAATTAATATTTTGTACAAAAGAATTTTATTACAGTCTTTATGAAAATATATATATGTATATTTTCTTCAGATGTAACATAGATTTAATGAGTTAATGTTAAATTAAACTCATTTGATTTACGGTTGAAACTAGAATTGAATAATCCCTAAAGGCTTTAAAAAGTACATAACTTTTACGCAGTATTTCTTTAATGACATTGAAATTATGAATCAATACTTCGTTATTTGTTGATGTATGGTGTTCGGTTCGTGGAATTCTTGTGAATTTCGCAAAGTACGAATGATGTTATCTGAAAAGTTTCGGGTACATTGATGATGAAAGTGTAAAATCAAATATATACTTGATTTATTATGAATTGGAATTTGTTGAATTGCGACAGAGATTGTAGTTAACGCTGGTTAAGTTGCGGCCGAAGGACGTACATTATTGCATATTTGTAATATGAATTAACCGAGTAGTTAAGATTCACACACAATAGCTTAGCACTGAAAGATTTATTTCAATATATATATATATATATATATATATATATATATATATATATATATATATATATATATATATATATATATATATATATATAATATACATATAATTTCTTCAGAGGAAATGAGTTAATTCTTCATAACTCGTTGATACAATATAAACGTTATTGATTCGTAATGATGTCCACAGTGATTCTTGAACTGACGGAGTTTGTGATGTTATCGGTGTTGTTGATTCGGATGTTGACTGTACTGACGATGCTGGTAACGCTGATGGTACTATTGATGTTGTTGGTAAAGCAAGTTTAGCTTGTTAATCACACACCATTTTTGTCAGGGTTTCTACTCTTCCTTCCATCATTTTGGTTCGCTTAACTGATTTATGGTTATGGCTAGATTAAATCATCTCTAAGACTTTAGAGATTACATAATCACCGCGGAATATTTCTCCAATGAAGTTATGAATTAATACTTCGTCTGTTATTGTTGTTGGTACTCCTTGGTATCTATGGTGCGTATGACGTTGATGCTCGTGGGACAGATTGTGAAGTTGAGGTTTACGACGCGGTTGTGGTTGGAGGTGGTATTGTTACTGTTGGCATTGATGATGGTGGTACTGGTTATGTTGCTGATGCTGCTGCTGGTGTTTGTAATCTCTGCACCATATTCTCCAAAGCCACTACCCGAGCGCGAAGCTCGTTGACTTCTTCTATTACACCGGGGTGATTGTCGGTTCGGACGAGCGGATAAATAAAATCTAAAATTTGATGTAATATATAACCGTGACGAGATACTCTGGAAATGAGCGAGAAAATGGTGTTTCGGACAGGTTCGTCGGTAAGTGCTTCAGGTTCTTCATCAAGAGGGCAATGTGGTGGATGGAAGGGATCACCTTCTTCTTGTCTCCAATGATTGAGGAGGCTACGAACCCATCCCTAATTCATCCAGAATAGGTGATGACTGATTGGTTGATCTATTCCAGTCACACTGCTTTCGGAGCTTGAATGGGATTCCATTTCGGAATCTGAGTGACTTGAACTGATGACGAATTCCATTTCGTACGATTGGATAAAGGATTTTTTTTTTCGATATGAAATGATTTTGGCTAACGGATGGTATTCTAATTACATAGAATATATATATATATATATATATATATATATATATATATATATATATATATATATATATATATATATATATATATATATATAGATCAAAAGATTTCGTAGATTACGGAGGACTTTGCGGGATATGTCAGGCAAAGTTTAAAGTAACAGATACGATAAGATATGATTTAGCAGATATGCTAAGATATGAATTTTTGTCTATACACTATTCATGCAATCAATACAGCAAGACGTGTCTTAGACTAAAAATGATAAGCAGGTAATTTCCTGAGGATGATAAGTAGTTAATTTTTGACACAAAATGATAAGCAAAACTTTTGACATGCAGATACGGTCGAAGTCCAGACTCACTAATGCATCCTATCGACTTATCAGTTAGACACACTAATGCAGACCTGGTTCGCTAAGAACCTGGCTCTGATACCAACTAAAAGGACCCGTTCATATACATTATAAACGATTCACAATAGTTGATTACATTGCGAGGTATTTGACCTCTATATGATACATTTTACAAACATTGCATTCGTTTTTAAAAGACAAACTTTCTTTACATCGAAAATTGACAGGCATGCATACCATTTCATAATATCCACTATCCAACTATAAATTGATTTAATAATAATCTTTGATGAACTCAATGACTCGAATGCAACGTTCTTCGAAATATGCTATGAAAGACTCCAAGTAATATCTTTAAAATGAGCAAATGCACAGCGGAAGATTTCTTTAACACCTGAGAATAAACATGCTTTAAAGTGTCAACCAAAAGGTTGGTGAGTTCATTAGTTTATCATAATCATTTATTTCCATCATTTTAATAGACCACAAGAATTTCATTTTCAGTTCTCATAAATATACGTCCCATGCATAAAGACAAAAATAATCATTCATATGGTGAACACCTGGTAACCGACATTAACTAGATACATATAAGAATATCCCCTATCATTCCGGGATCCTCCTTCGGACATGATATAAATTTCGAAGTACTAAAGCATCCGGTACTTTGGATGGGGTTTGTTAGGCCCAATAGATCTATCTTTAGGATTCGCGTCAATTAGGGTGTCTGTTCCCTAATTCTTAGATTACCAGAATTAATAAAAAGGGGCATATTCGATTTCGATAATTCAACCATAGAATGTAGTTTCACGTACTTGTGTCTATTTCGTAAAACATTTATAAAAGTTGCGCATGTATTCTCAGCCCAAAAATATAAAGGGTAAAAAGGCAAATGAAACTCACCATACTGTATTTCGTAGTAAAAATACATATAACGTCATTGAACAAGTGCAAGGTTGGCCTCGGATTCACGAACCTAAATTAATTATATATATTTATATGTTGGTCAATATTTGTCTAACAAATTAAGTCAAGTCATAGTGTACCACAATCCTAATGCTCGAGACTAATATGCAAAAGTCAACAAAAGTAAATTTGACTCAAAATAATTTCCAAAAATCTATACATGATTAGTATATAGTTTAAATATCGTCGTTTTATATTTTTAAATATTTTTAAATGATTTATTAGAGTAAATAATATAATTTATTTATTAATAAATAAAATTTTATATTAAATTTATATAATAAAATATACTTTTATATATATTAAGTAATAAAATTTATAGGGTTCATTTAATATCATAAAGATAATATGATAGGTATTATTAAAGTAAGTTATTACACGTAGTAAAATATGTTTGTATCACATATTTATTTGATAAAATAATATCTATAATGATAGTAAGTAAAAGTTGTATTATTTTGTAATAATAATTATTATTATAAAAATATCAATATTTATAATTACTAAGATGACATTATGATAAAACGATAATTCTAATTATGATAACTTTAATATTTACGATAATTTTTAATATTATCTTTAAAATAATAATTCTATTTAAAATAATAATAATAATGATATTTTATAGTAACAATGACATTTCTATTAAAATGATAATTTTTGTTAAAATGATAGTTTTAATACTAACGATACTTTTAATAATAATAGTAATGATAAAAATAATAAGAACGATAATTTTATCTAAATTAATATCTTATAATATTTTAATTTCATCATGATACTCTTACTCATTATTTCCTAATCGTTTCGTTTAATAGCTTTTAATCGTCTTTTATATCGTGTTCATAATAATGATAATAATAGTAATCAAAATATTTAGGTGTTACAATTATTTGTTTTAATTACACTAATATTAATAATGATAGTTACTATAATATTATTAACGATAATACTAATAATTATCTTAATGATAATATAGTAATAATAATAATAACAATAACAATAACCATTTTTAAATAATGATATATATATATATATTAATAATGATAATAATAAAAATAATACTAATAATAATAATAATAATAATAATAATAATAATAATAATGATAATTGGATAATAATAATAATAATAATAATAATTATAACTTTAACGATAATAACGATAGTAATAAAAAAAACAATTTTTAATGATAAATCCCTTTTATTGATAAAGATAATAATAATGATAATAATAAAATAAAACTAGAATGACGATAAAAACGACGATAATAATAATCATTTTTAATAAAAATATCGAAAATTCAATTGATTATAACTTCTAATCCGTTCATCGAAACCATTAGATATCTAAAGGAAAAGTTCTTAATTTTTCGCTAGCTTTCCAAGGACATGCATATCTTATACCTTATCTCAACCGGAAGTGTAACTAATTCAAGATTCAACCTAACCTGTCTAAGGGCAATATCAAAAGTACAAGCATGCATAATCCTAAATACTCGAGCACTAGTCAGGGATACACTATTAGTATGTAAAAGTTAAATTATGAGTACTCACGTATCAATATTGAGATTCAATATTGCAGGAAAGGTACGTAGACGCAACGGAAATGATAAACACTATATTGACCTCACGAGCATACCCATGAACCATACTCAATCACCTCCATAGCTATAACCCATAATTTCCTTAATCCTATCCTACTCGAAAAACAATTTCGAAATCACTCGGACAACACTCCGTCGTAATATTTTATGTATACTAATAATATCTTGAAATAATACGGAGTAAATATATATATGTAAATCGATTGAGAGAGTTTAGAGAAAAATATTTTCAAGTTTCTATGAAATAATGAAACCTATTGAATTCTATTTATAATAGATTTTTGAATTATTAAAGTGAATTATTAAAGTATGAATTATTAAAGTGAATTATTAAAGTATGAATTATTAAAGTGAATTATTAAAGTATGAATTATTAAAGTGAATTATTAAAGTATAAATTATTAAAGTATGAATTATTAAAGTGAATTATTAAAGTTAAAGTAAAGTAAAAATAAAGTAAAGGTAAAGTTTAAGTATAGTAAAAGTATAAAACTATGTACGTATTATACGCGTATAAATATATATAATATTAATTTAAATCGTTATATATATTTAATAAAATAAAATATAAATATCGTTATCTTTATCATACTAGTTAAATAATGAGTTGTCAAAAGTGGTTCTAGATATTTATAAAAGTTATATACGTTTTAATAATAAAGTTCTTTTTAAACTGAAAACGTTTTTGTACGTTTGAAACTAAATAGATCAATCGAGTCTTTATGAGATTCAATCTTCCACTATCCTTTGTCTAGTTCTCAATGATTGACAATTTGTCCTTATTTATAAATTACTTTACCATTTTCCGAATATTGTTAAAATGGAAAGATTTCTCAAATCAACGTGGGCCTTTCAACAGAGACTTGTAATCATAATTTAATATATCTGATAATTCAATCATTTGATCTTATCTTCTAATTCCATTGATAAACATTTTGAAACATATACAATCATATAAAGTATTTAATCTAATATTTTGTTTACGTTTCAAGTTATAATATATATACACATATACATATATAATCATATTCGTTTAATGGTTCGTGAATCGTTGGAACTTGGTCGAGGTTGAATGAATGTATGAACATAGTTTAAAATTCTTGAAATTTAACTTAACAAATATTGCTTATTGTGTCGAAAACATATAAAGATTAAAGTTTAAATTTGGTTGGAAATTTCCGGGTTGTCACAGCTTGTGCTTCCGCCCATTTAGATACATAATCAATGGCTACGAGTATATATAGATTATTATGAGATTTTGGAAATGGACCCATAAAGTCAATACCCCAAATGTCAAATACTTCACATACTTGGATGACATTTTGTGGCATTTCATCACGTTGACTTATTTTTCCGGCCCTTTGACAAGCATCAAAGGATTTGCAAAGAAGGTGTGCGTCTTTGTAAATTGTAGGCCAATAGAATCCAGCATCATAAACTTTTCTTGCTGTTAGTTGAGGCCCATAATGCCCTCCTGTTGGTCCTGTGTGACAATGGTTTAAAATTTTACTAGCTTCATCTCCAAATACACATCGGCGTATTATTCCATCGGGACAACTTTTAAACAGATGTGGATCTTCCCAAAAATAGTGTTTTATATCACTGAAGAATTTATTTCGTCTTTGGTACGATAATCCTTTTTCAAGGAATCTACAAACTAAGTAGTTTGCATAGTCTGCAAACCATGGAATTTCATTATAATCTATCTTCAATAGATATTCGTCAGGAAAGTTGTCTTGTATGGCCGATTCATTTAGAACTTCTAATTCAGGATTTTCAAGACGAGAAAGATGATCAGCGGCGAGATTTTCTGCTCCTCTTTTATCTCGGATTTCAATATCAAACTCTTGTAAGAGTAAGATCCAACGGATTAATCTTGGTTTAGCATCTTGTTTCGAAAATAGGTATCTAAGAGCATAATGGTCGGTATAGACCACCGTTTTTGCTAGAACGAGATAT
Source organism: Rutidosis leptorrhynchoides (assembly GCF_046630445.1). Lineage (NCBI taxonomy): Eukaryota > Viridiplantae > Streptophyta > Magnoliopsida > Asterales > Asteraceae > Rutidosis > Rutidosis leptorrhynchoides. Next base: position 456,906,885 of record NC_092334.1, read on the forward strand.
GATCGAAATTTGTCAAAAGCAAAGACAATAGCAAGGAGTTCTTTTTCAGTAGTTGTATAGTTCGTTTGTGCTCCTTGTAACGTCTTACTAGCATAATATATAGGTTGAAATCGTTTTTCAATCCTTTGTCCTAAAACGGCTCCCATTGCAAAATCACTTGCATCGCACATTAGTTCAAATGGTAGATTCCAATTTGGTGTTATCATGATCGGCGCATTAGTGAGTTTCTCTTTAAGAATATTAAAAGATTTGATACACTCTTCTGAAAAAATGAATGGAGCATCCTTTTCTAGGAGTTTATTCATAGGAGTGGCAATTTTAGAAAAATCTTTTATGAAACGTCGGTAAAAACCGGCATGCCCTAGAAAACTCCTAACTCCTCTAACATTGGTGGGATGTGGAAGTTTAGCAATTACATCTACTTTAGCTCTATCCACTTCAATTCCTTCTTTTGAAATTTTATGACCAAGAACGATGCCTTCTTTAACCATGAAATGGCATTTCTCCCAATTAAGAACTAGATTTGATTGTTCGCATCTAATTAGCATTCGTTCCAGATTAACTAGACATGATTCAAATGTATCACCGAAGACTGAAAAGTCATCCATGAAAACTTCCATGCATTCTTCTATCATGTCGTGAAAAATCGCCATCATACACCTTTGAAAGGTTGCAGGGGCATTGCAAAGTCCAAATGGCATGCGTTTGTAAGCAAAAGTACCATAAGGGCATGTGAATGTGGTTTTCTCTTGATCTTCGGGTGCTATTGGAATTTGAAAATATCCGGAAAATCCATCTAGAAAACAATAGTAACTATTTCCGGCTAATCTTTCCAACATTTGATCTATGAAAGGTAAGGGAAAGTGATCTTTTCTGGTGGCGTCATTTAATTTTCTATAATCAATACACACACGCCATCCTGTTACAGTCCTAGTAGGAATAAGCTCATTTTTCTCATTTGTAATGACAGTCATGCCACCCTTCTTAGGCACGCATTGAACTGGGTTTACCCATGGACTATCAGAGATTGGATAAATTAAACCTGCATCTAGCAATTTAATAATCTCTTTCTTAACTACATCTTGCATATTAGGATTTAGTCTTCGTTGGCGTTGCACATACGTTTTATGACCTTCTTCCATAAGGATTTTATGTGTGCAATACGAAGGACTTATTCCTTTAATATCATGAATCTTCCATGCAATGGCTGGTTTATGGGCTTTCAACACAGAAATGAGTTGTGATTTCTCATTTTTAGTAAGAGAAGACGATATTATTACAGGTAATTCAGATTCACCATGTAAATAAGCGTATTCCAAATGGTTTGGAAGTGGCTTTAACTCTAATTTCGGAGGTTCTTCTATCGATGATTTGTATCGAAATCTGTCTTCTTCTTTTAGGATTTGAATTTCTTCTGTTGTTGGTTCATATCCATTAGCTATTAGTGTAGCTAACATTTCAGCTTCATCAATTGGTTCATTACCTTCTCCTAAAGAACATTCTCCTGTTCCTTGTAATTCTGGAAATTCTTCTAATAATTCTGCATGTGCATCTATAGTTTGAATATAATAACATGTATCATCTGCAGATTGCGGTTGTTGCATTGCTCTATCAACTGAAAAGGTAACACTCTCATCCTCTATACTTAGGGTCAATTTCTTACCGAACACGTCTATCATTGCTTTAGCCGTGTTTAAGAATGGTCTTCCTAATATGAGAGGAACTTGAGAATCTTCTTCCATGTCCAGAACAACAAAATCTACTGGAAATACTAAAGTACCAACTTTAACTAGCATGTTCTCCATTATCCCTCTAGGATATTTTATTGATCTATCGGCTAGTTGTATGCTTATTCTGGTTGGTTTCAATTCTCCAAGGTCTAGTTTAGCGTATAGTGAATACGGCATTAGATTTATACTAGCACCTAAGTCTGCCAATGCTTCTATTGAACTAAGACTACCCAGAAAACATGGAATTGTGAAACTTCCTGGATCAGATAGTTTTTCTGGTATCTTATTCAACAGCACTGCTGAACAATTAGCATTCATAGTAACAGCCGAGAGTTCTTCCATTTTCTTTCTATTTGAGATTAGATCTTTCAAGAATTTAGCATATCTAGGAATTCCTGAAATCACATCAATGAAAGGAAGATTTACATTTATCTGTTTAAACATATCCAAGAATTTGGATTGCTCGGCTTCAAGTTTCTCTTTCTTCATTTTACTCGGGTAAGGAAGTGGTGGTTGGTATGGTTTAACATAAGGTTTAGCATTAACTGTGTTATCTTCATTAACCTTCTCAACTACCGGTTCTTTTTCCTTATCTTGATTAGGTTGTGGTTCTTGTGGAGTAGGAATAGCTTCATCAGAAGTTACAGGTATTTCAGGTGGTTTAAGTGTTGTACCACTTCTTGTGGTAATGGCTTTAGCTGTTTCATTCCGGGGGTTAGCATTTGTATCACTAGGTAGACTTCCCGGTTTTCTTTCACCTATTAACCTTGCTAGGTTACTTACTTCTTGTTCCAGATTTTGAATAGAAGCTTGTTGATTTCTAAATGCTTGAGCATTTTGTTCATTGGTTTGTTTTTGAGATGTGAAAAACTGCGTTTGAGTTTCAACTAGCTTCGTCATCATATCTTCTAAATTCTGCTTTTTATCATCGGTTTGTTGTGGTGGTTTGTTTTGAAAATTAGGTCTTTGCTGATTGTAAGTATTATTGGATACTTGTTGATTGCTAGGACCTTGTTGGTTGTTGTATGGAATATTTCTGTTATAATTCTGGTTTTGATTGTAAATTGGTCTTGTCGGTTGATAATTATTCTGATAATTATTTCCAGGCCTTTGGTTTATGTATGAAATATTCTCTCTTTGTTCCATTGTTAATTCAATACTGAGACAATCTTTTGTCAAATGTGGTCCTCCACACTGCTCACAACTAATTCGTATTGAGTGAATATCTTTAGTCATCTTTTCCATTCGTCTCTCCACAGCATCTATCTTTGCGAAAATGGAATCTAAGTCATGGCTAGAATCGGCTCTAGCTGCTTTAGATGATCTAACAATATCTTTTTCTTGGTGCCACTCATGTGAGTGGGAAGCAGTGTTATCAATAATTTTGTAAGCATCAGTTTCGGTTTTCTTCATAATAGAACCACCAGCTGCTATATCTATGTCTTTCCTTGTAGTGATGTCGCATCCTTGGTAGAATATTTGTACTATTTGACAGGTGTCTAAACCATGTTGCGGACATCCTCTTAATAACTTTCCATATCTTGTCCACGCCTCATATAGAGTTTCATTCGGCTTCTGTGTGAATGTAACAATTTCTGCTTGAAGTCTTACGGCTTTAGATGCCGGAAAGAATTGTTTCAGAAATTTTTCAACTAAAACGTCCCATGTATCGATCGCCCCTTCAGGTAACGATTCCAACCAATCTTTGGCTTCTCCCTTTAAAGTCCAGGGAAATAACATGAGATATATCTGTTCATCCTCCACTTCTCGGATTTTAAATAGTGTGCAGATCCTATTAAAGGTACGTAGATGTTCATTTGGATCTTCCTTCGGCGCACCACTAAATTGGCATTGATTAGTCACCATGTGTAGAATTTGTCCTTTGATTTCATAATCTGGCGCATTAATGTCTGGATGAGTAATTGCGTGACCTTGGCCAGTGCGTTTAGCTCTCATTCGGTCTTCCATACTTAAAGGTTCCAGATTCTCCATAATTGAATTTGTTGAATCGGAATCACTAGAGGATTCTGATTTAATGGTTCGTTCCTCAACAATCTCTGTTTGAATGATTGGTGGTTCCAGAGGAAAGTTTAATGGTTCAGGATCTACGAACCATTCCTGAATATTCTCCGGATTCTCAATTGTGAGGTCGGGTTCAAAAAATGGATTATCGGAAATTTGAACTGAAGTACTTGGTTGACTGGATGACGATTCTAAAGAAAAATCAACGGCGGTTATATTTGCTAAATGTCTTGATCTAGTTACAGGTGGTGAACGTACAAAAGGTGGTGATCGTCTTGCTCGGTGCATTCACTGAATATCCTATTAGTTTTAAAAGGAAAGAAAAATTATAATAAGTTATCCAACCAATAGACTTTTCTGATTTTGCCCACGTTTTGAATAGCCAAAAGATGCAGCAGAGGGGCAGGATTCGTTTGGTCTCAATATAATTGAGGACTGTTTGGCTTCAATAACCCGGTCCACGTACAAATCCAACTATTACTACGAACCAGAAAATTTTGATGTCTATCAATTTAACCACTTAAAATAAATTTTCGTAATTTTAAGAAAATTAGATAAGAAGTAGAATAAAAATCTATGTCCTAAAACTAGAATAGCGAGAAATAAGAAAGAAAAAGAGTTCGTCGAAAAAGATCGAAAAAGAAAAATGGTTGAAAAATAAAAGGTGACGGAAAAATAAAAGAAACTTATAAAACTTAAAAATACTTGACTAACCTAACCTTATTACTACAACTAACTTAAAATTATAATCGCAAATTGAGATTACTAATTGGAATGATAATTGATACATAGGTAAAAGTCGTCTAAAAATATTAAAGCTTACAAGTAAAACTATATTCCAAATGGAAATAACTTAAAAAGAAACTAAAACTTAAAAAGGCGTCGCAAAATTCTAAAGTACCTAAATCTTAGTCTAAAGAAAAAGCACTTAAGGAATTCTACGGCAAAGCCTAAAAATCTAGGAGCAAAAATAACTATGGCAAAAACTAAGTTTAAAACTAAATATGAGCTAAAAATACAAATATTATGCTAAAACAATTAAAAAGGGACAAAATATAAAAATATACAAAAAGTTGTAAAAATTACAATTTTTATAAAAATATTATTTTTATATTATTTATTTTATAAAACTATTAATTTTATAATTTAATTAAACTAATTTACTAAATAAAACAAATTAAATAAAAAGTAAAACTTAAAATAAAACTAATAATAATAATAATAATAATAATTAGGGTTAAATAATAATAATAATAATTAATTACTCGTATTTAATGCAGAATTAGGGTTCTGTCGCGTGTCAGGTACCCTCCGCGAGTTGCGGTATTCAAGGCATCAAACCCCGCGAGTCGCGGGGTTCCAGTTTTCAACTGACAGGTTATTTAAATTCGACGCGTTTTTCTTTATTTATTTTTTTTTCTTATTTTCTGTTTTTAATTTTTCTGTTTAAAAAAAAAATATGTGTATAATAAAAACTTATATTTAAAACTTAAATAAATAGAATTACTTTATAATTTTATAAATAAAAATCTTAAAACTAGATTTATATATATATTTTTTTTGTTTATATGTTTTTAAATAAAAACAAAATACTTAAATAAAACTTATATAAAAATAAAGAAACTTTATAAAACTTAAATATTTAACAAAATCTTAAAAATACTTATATTTTTGTTTTTCTTTTTATATTTTTGAATAATTAAAAAAAACGTAAATTTTTTTTTTTTATATTAGCGTTGCGCTTCCGGCATTTAAGAGTCCCCGGCAGCGGCGCCAAAAATACTTGATGTCAAAGCTAAGGGGTATAAAATACTATTAAATTTTAGCAGGAAATACTATTAAATACGATACAATTTTACACAAGATATTTATTTATTTATAGAATGGATATACTTAAACCTTGCTACAACACTTATAGGCAGTGTACCTAATCGTACAGTAGTGTAGTTTTTAGTAAGTCCGGTTCGTTCCACAGGGAATCTTTTTAAACAAAGCTTAACGCTATATTAGTTTACTTTTATAAAAATACAATATATATATATATATATATATATATATATATATATATATATATATATATATATATATATATATATAAGTAATATTATTATTATAAAGGGGGGTTTTTACCTTTTAATGACCGGTTTGTCGATTTTAAAACTTTAGTCGCAGTTAAAACCAAATGTAAAATATTAAAAATAAATACAAGACTTAAATTAAAGCATAAAGTAAATAACGATAATGAAATTGCGAATAATAAAAGTGCGATGAAATAAACTTGCGATAATTAAAAAAGTACGATAATTAAAAGTGCAATTAAATACAATAACAATAAATAAAAATGCGATAATTAGAAGTGCAATTAAATATAAAATAAAGAAAATTAAATATGAAATAAAATAATTATGCTTAATTAAACTTCCGTAATCATGATGTTTGACGTGTTGATTTTAGTTTTATGCCCATGGGTTAATTGTCCTTTGTCCTGGATTATTTAATATGTCCATACGGATTTGTCCATAATAGTCCATCGGTCATAAATATAAAGAGCGAAAGCCTTCGTCAAATTATTCTTATTCCCGAAGTCAAATATTCCAACTAATTGGGGATTCGAATTGTAACAAGGTTTTAATACTTTATTAAATGAATACACCAGGTTATCGACTGCGTGTAAACCAAGGTTTTACTACTTTGTTAACAATTACACCAATTACCCTTGAATCTAATTCACCCCTGTTTCAACAAGTCTATTAACTATTAATCCAGTTCCGTATCCGGTAAAATGAATAATTATTGGTATTTATAGATATCCCGCCCACCGTACCCAGTCAAGCGTATGTGGTTATATATAAATACGTCGAATTATAAGTTTGTATATTAAATTAACAAGGTATTGTTTAGTTAATATAAAACCCATTAATAGCCCATAGTCTAATTTCCACAAGTGTCGTTCTTTTGTCCAAACCTCAATTATGGTACAAAGCCCAATTACCCAATTTTAGTAATTAGCCCAACATCATGATTACTTCGGATTAAATAAGCATAATAATAACATAGCTACGAGACATTAATGTAAAAAGGTTGAACATAACTTACAATGATTAAAAATAGCGTAGCGTTACACGGACAGAATTTCGACTTACACCCTTACAACATTCGCTAACATACCCTTATTATTAGGATTAAAATTAAAATTAAAATTAAAATATAAATATAAATATATACGATATAGATAGAGAGATGGATATATTTTTGTAAATTTTTACGATCAGAATGCGCGAGCTTTATAGGGAGTTTCAGAAATTAGGGCTCCGCGACTCGCGGCCAATTTTGCCTTCAAACTCCGCGAGTCGCGGAGTTTACTTTTACAGCTCACCCATGTTTGGAGTCTTTCTTGCCGACGATTTATTTTATATATATAATTAATATAATTAATTATATATTATATTATATTTATATACATAGTTAACTTGTAATTTTTAGTCCGTTGCGTCGAGCGTTAAGAGTTGACTCTGGTCCCGGTTCCGGATTTTCGAACGTCCTTGCGTACAATTTAATATCTTGTACTTTACGTTTTGAATCTTGTACTCTTGTAATTTTGAGACGTTTCTTATCAATAATTTGAATCTCTTTGATTGTCTTTTGTACTTTTGAGCTTTTTGGTCGTTTGCGTCTTCAATTCGTCGAATCTGTCTTTTGTCTTCACCTTTTATTATTTAAACGAATATCACTTGTAAATAGAACAATTGCAACTAAAAGCTTGTCTTTCTTGAGGAATAATGCTATGAAATATATGTTCATTTTTGGCATTATCAGAGATTTAAGTTAAAACTTGTTGATTGCTTACTAGTAGTTGACTAGAGTTGACTTTTTGACCAAAGTTGATGATGTCTTGTGATTAGAATGATTTTCTTTAGTTTTAAGTGTTGATTCGGATTAATGTTTGCTATGTGATGAGGTTAGTGTTTGTTTTGTTTACGGATGATGATTGCAATTGCTTATGATGATTAAGATGAATTGGGTTGGCTTATAGTAATGGGTGATTTAAGAAGATTAAATTAAGTGGCCTTTAAGTTAATAAATGCAAGAGTAGGTTGTTAAGATTAAGCACATTGATATTTGTGGACTTTGTTGAGAATCTAGTGTACAAGCTTAAGATTTACATGTATTGCTATGTGTTTGTAAATGCTATTTGTCATGTAATAACATGTAAAGTGTTTTATTCAAGTACTAAAGCGCTTTTTGAGCTTGTGTGATTGCAGAAAATGTTTGGAAGAGGGCGAGCTAAGAGAATACGTGGTAACCAACAATAAGAAGCTACCTCAAATTAGATGAATAAGAAATGGTTGAGCGAGTTACCTTATGATTGGCAGGTGCATTTATACACGGAAAAGAAGGAGAAACTTCTGAGAAATGCCTTTTATGAGCGGTACATAACTACAAGTGTTTGGAGGAATTATGGGGTTTTTCAGGTATTCACAGATTGGGGTTGGGAAGCTGCATTGCAACAAGTTCAGATGGGATTTTCGAAAACTCAGTTGAGTTGTACTTGGGACATGAGTTACCTTACTCAAGTGTTTAAATGGATGTCGACGTTAAAATGGATTCCGAGGGATAATTTTCCACAAACGTTGATTTTGGAGGGTAAAGTGGGGAACAATGTGGTTCTGATGACAATGGAATCTTTTAATCATTTAGCACATCCAGGTATTCCATATGATGCGGGGATATCGATTGCGGGAAAGAATGAGTATGATTATCCGACTTCTAAACAACTGTTCGAGGTACAGGCTAATATGTATGTCACCATGGTTGAAACACTGCTTCATGTTGATCGACCCGATATTGAAAACTTTGAGCTTTCGAGAAGTAAGTTAAGGATTATTTCGAGGTTGTTGTCAATAGTAATCCACTACAACATACTTCCAAGGAGGAGTGATCTTACTTTGATTCGGATTCATGAGTTACCTCTACTGTATACTATGGTAACTAATTCGATGGTACCTTCATTGCGACTGGTTACGATGAGTTGGATTTAGGAATGTAGAGAGCAGTTGAAGACAAGGGCGGTGATCCCTTATATGAGGTTTTTATCCTTCTTTTTATGGAGGAATGGGTGGATTGTGAACAACCCAACGATAAAGAAAGAAGCTATTGCAAAAGTGAAAGAAACTGTACCCGACCTTGAGTTTATGAAGCATGGATTAGGGTTTGTGATTGAGGATCTGTCTCACTTAGAGCGACATACATTTGGGGTAGAGGATGATGATCTTCCTGTCGAGGAAGAAGATTATGATACGGCAGATACATTTGAGCGGATTGATCGGGCTGTGGATGATACAGTTGACGGGGATAGCGATCCGGATTATAACCCTCATGATGAGGGAACAAGTAGCGGTAGGAGGTTTATTCAGGTGGATGAACAGAGGTGAGTCTGGATTTCCACCCTTCTTGATGCAGCTAGAGCTCAGATTTATTTGACTGAGCGATATCAGCAGGATATTTTTGTTAGGGATAATCGGAGACGTCAGTATGAGGATATTATTTAGCAACAACCAGTTACACCATACGATGAGCCGGTTGATTATACGACTTATACGTCCGGGTTTGCAGCAGGTGTTGAGTATGTTGATCCACCTGCGCCATCTGTTGCATCACCGTTATTCTATCAGCAACCAACACCGTTACCGCCAGATATGGAGAGAGCAAGGGAGGAAGGCAGGAAGTCGGTGTTCGACATGGCACCATTATCGAGGAGTTTGTTTGAGAGCATATTTGGTCTCGATCCTAGGATGTGATGAGCCTCTCTGATTTTAATCGGGTCCTGTGCTCCGTTTGTAATAACTACATGTACACTTTCTTTTCTTTTTATTTTTTATTTTCTTTGTAGTTAAATAAACTTTGTGGGTATATTCACTGCAAGCCCTCACGAGACAAAACTCGTTCATCCGAGGGAATCGGGTGGTTTAAATGCTTCTTGCACACGCTAAGTGCAAGCGGGATCCCTACGAAAGTGGGCTAGTTAGATTTTATGTTTTCGTGTTGTTTTTGTTTTGTAAGAATAAAGATTGATGGATGGAAGGAAACATATTATGTGATGAAATGGGAAGTTCGTGTGCTTGTTATGGTTGTTATGGAAGTTGATTTTATCCCTGGGTAATATTGTTTCTTTTTCTTCTTCTTTTTGTTTAATTTCCTCACTTGTGTCAAAAATTATTTTAACAAGCACACGAGGACGTAGCATGACTTAAGTGTGGGGGGAGAAAGGAAATTTGCACATTTATCTTAGCTTAAAAATGATTGTTGTTCAAAGGTTTTCTGAAATAAATGGTTTTTAATTGCCTAGGTTGTCAAAATTTTTAATTTTAAGATAATTGAGATGTTGACCCATGAGAGTACCCATAGTGATTAAGAATTAAATTTGAAGTTTTCGAACTTGGCCGGTGAGGAATGATAGTGTTAGGCACTTTATTGAATGCATTTGACCTTGTTGACCTCGGCTGATTAACTTTAAGAATTCGTATTCTCATGGAGAAAAGAAAGGATGAAAATGAGACCCCATTGTTGTGCTCTAGGTAAGATGAATGATAAAGAAACACCTTAGGATTTTATTTGTAAGCCATTTTTTATTTTAAACCATTTTTAAGTCAGTCCACCCAGGTCGTTAGTACACAATTGTGTACTAGAATCAACTAGTTACCATTAGCAGCCTGAGCCTTTAGATTGAAAACCAAAGAAGAACCAATTTCCCATTCCTACCCTTATTTTTGGTTATTAATGTCGAATTTAATCTTACTTTATCTTATTTAGACTTAGTAACAATAAGTGACAACGCAACTCATTTTTGCTAGGACATAATTGGTTTAAATTAGAATCGCAATTATAACTAGCTATCATATTATAGTGTTTGTGGCTTGACGATTAGTTTGACTCATAGTGGGTTTCTAGGTTTCACATTGGAATCCACGATTTACTCACTAGTATGAATGTGCATAATAATGATGATTGTCATCAATGCAACACTTGTAGAGTTTACTCTTCCCTAAGCAAAGGTCGAAAGGAAGTACTTTATATCACAAGTTATGACAATGATATTCACCACATCCTACACCCATCACCTACATCATACATATATCTATATATCATAGTCACCATCACCATACATTCACTGTTACATCCTAAATGTTCCAAATGTGTATATGTTGTGCTATCATTAAAAAAGAAATGGAGGAAGTTGAAAGAGACGAATTTAAAAAAAAAAGTAGAATAAGAGTATGCCAAAAATTGTGAAACGAGTGCCTTATAAAGCATGGACCACTGAGGCATAAAATTCGTTCTCATTGAAGTGTAAAGTCAAAATCAAAGTAAGACTTCTCATACCCTCACAAAAGTGCCTATACCTTTCATATGATGCCTCGTACAAATGGGCAATGTAACCAAAATACGCTTCACCTAGCTTGTGGTATGGGGTATTTCTAACTAGACTTAGGGGGTTCATTGGTGTCGGGACTTAAAACCTATGCACTTAGTACTACTGTAGACAAGGGCATGAGTTTGGCTAGTTGAAAAGTTAAGGTGGATAAAAACACAAATATGTGTATGATTCTAGTTACGATTAACATTACGATTTGAATTTAATTTATCTTTGTACGAATGAGGGTCACGTTAAAATTTCTAAACCTTATAAAGTTTGATTGATTCCACATTCATAACGACTTTACACCAATTTTTATCCGAGTCATGACCAACCTGATTAACCCAACCGGATGTAATTTAATCCATTTTTGTGTTTCTTTTGACATGCGACCTAGGTACATTTGTATTTGTTATTTAAAAGATCAAGTATGGATCATGAGAAAGTTTGTGAAGAATATATGCTTCAACTTAGTTCTAAGTGTTGATCCATTTGATGAATTTGGGAAATGATTGAGGTTTATAATGTTATACATAGCGTTGGAATTAGTAAGTTAAGGAAATGTGCTACGAGGAAAAGCTTTGTGGTTGATGTATTAGAGGTGAAAGAAAGTGTTCAAGGTATTGAGTGATTGACCCAAATTGCCTTTACATCTCAATTAATAGTCAAAATTGTTTTGCGGAAAGTTGTTTGAATGGTACAAGGGAGATCACCTAGGTGTAGTTGTTTTGTAGTTAAAAACAGATTTGCTTGAGGACAAGCAAAAGCCAAGTGTGAGGGATTTGATCGGTCATTATTTGACACGCTCGTTTATACTTAAACAGGGTAAAAGTGGTCACATTTAAGTGAAAAACAAGATACTTTGATGTGATTTTGTGTTTTACAGGTGAGAAAAGGAGTTGGTGCAAAACGATGCGGAAAACAACATTTGAAGTCGAATTGCGGAAAAGATTGGAAAAATCAGAAAAATGAATCAGCTTTCTAACACTGGTGTAATTTACGCCAGGTGGGCGTAAATTACGCCCATAGTCAGCTCAAGATCAGAAATTTGGGGACTTCCTGGCGTAGAAATACGCCCAACACTTCACAAGCGGCGTAATTTACGCCAGGCTGACGTAAATTACGCCAATGTATTTTTGTTGATGCCGGAAATTTTAAGTTTTTGCTTTGGGAACAAGTTAGCTAACCCCTATATAAAGGGAGCCTTAGGGTTACGAAAACAACACTTTTCCAGCAGTTTTTAGAGCAGAGATCAACACTAACATCCAAAAATTCACCATCTTTCAAGAATCAAAGGCAAGGATTCCATGTTTCATCATCAAATCACCATGATCATCATCACCAACATGTGCGGCTAGTCTCCTTCACTTTATTCCTTGCATGAATAATTATTGTATGCTTAGTTCTTCATGTACTTAGGTGATTCTTGATCTTGTAATCCTTATGTCTTTTGGTTTATGATTTCATTGAATCTCTTGAATTATCAATTAATGCAAGTTTAAGTTTATTGATTGTTGCAAGACAAGTGATTGTTATTTGACATATTGTGCTTAATCCAACCTAGTGATAATTTAGTATATGGATAAAGAGAACCTGTGTAGGTAACATTGTTTGTGCTCAAGATAATCATATATCGTAAAACTGAAGAAATCTTTTCTGTGAGGTTTAGTTGATAATTCGATAGCATAAAGACTTGTTTGAACTAGTGCATGCATAATTGGGTTTGTAAAGAAAAAAAAGCTTTAAAACTGTTTACAACTTTTCCATTTAGTTTATTGTTTTATGCTCTTAATCTTTAATCATTTCAAGTTGCGTTTTGCTTAGTAATCGTTAAATTAGTAGCCACTTTAGTTAATCTTAGTTAATTACCACAAACTAATTCCTGAAAATTGATTGCTTTTAACCACTATTTTCCGTGGAACGAATCCTGTTTATCCTATCTAAAGTAGAGTAATTAGGTTCATTTTTGACCTGTCCTTCGACACTGATCACCTTGCGATTTGTCTTGTTCTACAATTACTTTTGTAGCGTAACCACTAAAATTAAAATTATCTAATAGAATCAAACAAAATATCTTTCTTCATTCTTAAAGATCCTAAAGAACGCTATTAAGAAATCTCTAAATATGTCATACTAACAAAGCGATAATGATCTACAACCGAATTTTGTCAATGATACAATGAAGTAACATATTTCAAATGATAAAATGAAAAATATTGCTATTGTAATTCACCTTCTTACACTAAGGAATCGACTCTTAGAGGTTGTGAGTTGTGGAATATCGTTATTCTTTGGTATGTTTGTTCTTGGTACATTCAACGTTGACAAAAAATAAGTTGAATTAGATTGGTTTTTTTTTGGTAGTTTTATTTCTGTAAAAATTAATTAAATATTTAAATTACCATATTGAAAAGATATTTTATGTCACAAAAAAGTATAATATTCTACTACTATATTCGTTTCAAACAAATTATTATTTGTAAAAAAATAACTAAACACAATTATCAGAGTTCACCGCGTAAAGTTTTTTTTTGAAAAGCAAACACTCATCCTACACGAACTTCACTTGTATATTTACAAATGTTCATCACTGAAGTCAAACCCACAACCTCTTGTTTGGAGGAGTTTTTCGATATCGTTAGGCTAAAGGCCCTGTGGTTCACTGCTTCAGCTTGATTTGGATGAAGAAAATGTTTTTATTATGTTTTTCAAATTCAAGTGGTTTGACACAATGCTTTGTAAACTAGTCGAGTCGAATATAATGTTGAAGGTGTGAAGAATTTGATCAAAGGAACAAGTCGAAGAAAGCTTGACTTGGTGAACAAGTCGTAGGAAGCTTGACTTGATGAATAAGTTGTAGGGAGCTTGACTTGGTGAACAAGTTGTAGGGAGCTTGACTTGGTGAACAAGTCGTAGAGATTATGTTGCCTTAATTAAATCTTCTAGTAGGAATGGAGTATGGAGCAAGTAATAGATATTTATGGAATGTCTTTTGTTTGAAGGACAAGTTTAACTTGGTGGACAAGTTTAACCATTCCTATAAATTGCAACCCCTAGCCTCATTGTAATGTGTGCACAAAATGAATAGTAGAAAATCTCTGGTTTGCGCCCGTGGAGTAAACCATTCTCCGTGTTTTGGAGTTGGGATATAACCACGTTAAATACCCGTGTCGTTTGTACTTTATTTATCGTCGTTATACTTTAATTATTCGTTTGTCGTTTGTGGGTTAGTGATTATGTTTAATCACTTGTCTTGTTGGGGCCTACCAATTCCTATCAGAGCTCAAGGTTCGAGTATGGGCACGATGGCGAATTGAAAGTATGGTGATCGAACGACGGGTATATGATGTAATGCAACATGTATCAAGATCATGGGATCAGTCAACGGGGTCGATGATCGGATAGATGCGTTTTGTTGCACAAAGATTTTCGAGTGAGATCCGGGTGTTGGATCTAAGTTATCATTCCTTGTAGTCCCGTTCGAGGGAATGATGAACTTTTCAAAATTCGGATTCTATTGTGCAGCCGGAGAAGAAAAATTGTAGCGCGTTCGTTAACCGTTGGATCGGTTTGAAATTTTTAACGAAGTTGCTGGAGGCATAGATCTAGTAGCTATAAAAATTTTAGGAACATCGGACCGTTAAATTTCAAGATGTTATTTTTCGAATGCTTCTGTTCAAGGTTAAGTTACAGAGCTGTTAAAGAAGAAAAATTACTACGGGTTCGTTAACCGTTGGATCGCCTTGAAAATTTTACTGTAGATGTTAGACTCATAGATCTAGTAGTGATCAAAATTGGACAGTTATCGGACCGTTAAATCTTGAGTAATGTTTTTTCGAAGTTGCAGTCGTTCGGGTTTAAAGCAGCTGAACGAGAAAATTCATAGAGGGTTCGTCTACTGTTGGATCGACTTGAAACTTGGGCTGTATGTTTCAAATTTATTGATCTAAGAGTGGTAAAATTTTGGTGATAATCGGACCGTTGGATCTTGAGATACGATTTTTTAAGAGGCAGCAGTTTTTTTTGGAAGAGTTCTGGTTTTGATGTTGCGAGTGGCGAGACGTTTTGTCTTGCGAATCTTCGGGCGATAAAGGCTGTGATTTTTTTTAGAGATGTAGGTTTGTTACGGGAGCCAAATATATTCCAGATGTGATGGACGGCGTCGTGGGCGCACCTCTCATCGCGCGTGTGTTCTCCTGGTAACGTTGAGTTGATCCTGGAGTCTTGTATCGAAATATCACTGGTCCGCACACATACAGTTGGAAGTTCCGTTTGGCGGCGGTAAAGATTGGGTCCGAACTATCGTTGAAAGGGAGGCTCATATGGATTTGGGTTTGAGAGGAGGTTTGTTTTGGGTACAAACCTTAGTCATACATCGAATATTGGGAAGAAACAAGTGTGTGTGCTTAAAAAGTTGGTTTCTCTCAGGTTTGGGCGGTAAGGTAGCAAATAGTGGGACATTCGTTTGAAAATCAACAGTGAGAGTTATTGTGAAGGTTGGATACTCGCAGGTTGTAGTCTGGATGTGTGGATAGCGCAACGTGACATTTGCAGCATGTCGACGGTTGGCTTAACCCCTTGATTGGCACACGCGGTTGTGCATCCTCGGTTGATGAGTTGATCTTGGAGCCTTGTATCGTAAGTAGACTTGATGTGGTCCCATTCAAGTTGTGTTCCGAGGTTGCGGCAGGTAATAAAGAAGGTCGAATCTTGTCTATCATTGGAGGAAGACCTAGTTGAACTTAGGTTTGCAAACCAAAGTCCAACATCATATTATTAAACGGGTCGACCAATGTATTTGTTTGAATATTCCATAGTATTTTGGAGTATGTGGGCAGGGTTAAAGCTTCTCTCACTGAAAAATTGGTTTGAAGTTGTCGGATAGGAAGGGTTCGACTGTGGCTCGGGTTTGGGTGATGGTTTGTTCAACAAAGCAAGCAGTTTCTTCGGGTGGACCAACTAGGAATCTTTGGGTGATGGAGAAAGTGGATAATCTTGTAAGTCCTGGAACTTGAGCTTTCTAGAGGGTGTCGGGAACTCAGTTGGAGTTTGATAGCCGACGGAAGTACCGAGCTAGTGGGAGTTTGAAGACTAGTGGGAGTTATGGAGATGATTATGCGACGTGTGTTGTCATAACCCGTCCTTAACCGTAAGAACGTGTTAGATAACGTATGATTTCATTGCGAGGTATTGACCTCTATATGCGACATTTTTAAAAGAAAAACTGCATATATTATACATTACAAACCATGATTCTTATTTTTGATACAAGCTTTGGACGAAATAAAGATGATTATCGTTTAGCGATAATCTTCGACTTACAAACTTTACAAATGATGATAACAACACGATTTCTAGCATATTTTACAACACAAGTTCTTGGATATGCAGTCTTATTTTTGACACAAATATGCGTACGCAAGATCCTGCTCAAATTCAACATAATGCAGCGGAAACTTCTAATTATCACCTGAGAATAAACATGTTTAAAATATCAACATAAAGTTGGTGAGATATAGGTTTAGTGCCGGCAGCAATATATATATAGACCACAAGATTTCGTATATAAACAGTTTAATAAAAATATTCTAAGTGGTTGAGCACTTGGTAACCATACTTAACATTTAATCACGTCGCATATTCCCTTTAATATGAAATCTTACTACACCGTACCAAGTGTAGTCACGAAATGAAGTACTGTGCAACCGTTGAATACTGGTCGTCCAGTCCGGTTGGGGTTGTCAGGCCCGATAGATCTATCAACAGGATTCGCGTTTACAATACCGCTGTAAATAACAGTTACCAAGCTACAGGGAAGTATGCCAGTGGTACAACTCAACGTAGAATATATTTTTCAGTTACTTGTGTCCATAACGTAAAACATAAAATACATGTATTCTCATCCCGAAATATTTAAAGTTTAAAAGTGGGACTATATACTCACTTTCGTCTTGAAGATATATATATAATTTGACTTGGTCTCCGGTTGATATCACGAACCTATCCATATATAGTTTATCAATATATTTCTATTTTAAACAATCGTCACATATATATACTTTTTATACTTTTAATAGTTTTAATAATTTCTTAGTCCGTAGTTAGCAGTCCGATGTTAGTAATTCAATTTTAATGGTTCATTTTTAGGTGTTTAATAAACCCCCAATGAAATAAATAAAAACCCCCATCGTATATGTATTGGTCGAGATTAATCTTGACCCATGGTACCGGTGTTGTCAAATGACGTGTTGCGTACATAAAGTACCGGTGTTGTCAAATGACGTGTTGCGTACAATCATGGGATCTTATGATTAATCTTCTCGTATTGTTTACGGGTGATCCTGAACCATATAAAATTAAATTATGAGTACATATATATAAAATATCATGTTATTTTAAAAAGATGTGATTTATTTAATTTTCTCCAATTATTTTCGTAGCCAAACTAGTCTTAGATATCCGATCTCGTTTTGGTCATAGTTTCTTCGTTACAACTCCGTTTTCGTTGATTCAACTTGCCACTTCCTTGGATCGAGTCCCTCTTTAAGACTATGAACTGTAAATACCTTAGTTTGTATTCGAAATCACAGGTCATAGGTCAAACTTTAGTGAAACTTATGAAGTTAATCATTTTCCATCATGTAAACAACCTTAAATGATTATTTTCCTAAAAATACTTATACTTTGAGTTAAATCATGAAATTTTTATGTGTTATCATATTCATAGTAAAAATCATTTTTCCAGAAAATAAACCTCCAATTCAAAGTTTAAGATGGTTTTTAATTATCCAACCCAAAACAGCCCCCGGTTGCACTCCGACGTCATAAAAACAGTTTTTAAGGTGTTCTTTGAAAAACCAAGTTATACCTTGTTAAATTAGCATATTTTTAAGTTATATTACAGGTCTTGAAGTATTTTAAAAGTTAAGTTAGAAGGATCTATTTAGTTTGCGAACAAGTTTGAAATCATTCAAACTATGTTCTAGTTTATAAACTCTTATATATATAGCTATAAATATATGAATTGAAAAAGAGTTGAAGTAGAGTTTTTACCTCAAGTTTAAAATGTAAAGTTGCTGGAAAGAAGTAGTAAAATAAAAGTTGAGAGAGTTCTTGCAAGTGTGTGTGAAAATTGAAAGTAAAATTTGGAAAATGAATGTGTAAAAATGAGTTAGAAATGGTGCTTATTTATAGGCTTGAAAATTTGGTTTTTAGTGAAAATATCTAAGATAAGTTAAAATTTATTATGTCATGAATGACATATTATTCCAATAATTGAAGATTTCTATTGGTATATACCAATAGTAAATACTTCTAGAAGCTGTGTATAGTACCATAGATATACGTATAGGATTATTGAGGAAACAGAACGAGAATTCAAATATAACTATATTTTGTAAATATACTTATATTGTTTTATGTATAAAAGCCCTTTAAAAATGATTAAATACATTACTTATACGATATATGTATAAACATTATAAATCATCAGTATTTATGTCAAATAACGTTACGTAGGTTATTGTTTTGAAAACTTAAGTTAGTAGTTTCAAAATATACTTATGACTTTTTGTTATTAATACAAAATGAGATATTAAAACATCCTTAGATCATGTTAAATATGTATGTATAATTATCATATATTGTATAGTTCGTGATATCATCGGTCAAACTAGACGATCAAACGTTGTGTAAAACTCTTTTCAAAAACATAAGTCTCAACAATTTGGATTGCTTATCATGTTGGTAAGGTTTAATTTATGTAAATATTAATCTCATAAGTATAGAACGATCGGAAAAGTGCAGGTCGTTACAGTACCTACCCGTTAAATAAATTTCGTCCCGAAATTTTAAAATTGTACCTATTTTGCGTCATCGAGAAACAAGTGTGGATACTTTTGTTTCATCTGATCCTCTCGTTCCCAAGTAAACTCAGGACCTCTTCGAGCATTCCAACGAACCTTAACGATTGGTATGTTGCTCTGCTTGAGCTGTTTAACTTCACGATCCATGATTTCGATTGGTTCTTCGATGAATTGTAGTTTCTCATCGACATGGATTTCTTCAAGAGGAATGGTGAGGTCTTCCTTTGCAAGACACTTCTTAAGGTTTGAGACGTGAAAGGTATTGTGTACTCCGGCGAGTTGTTGCGGTAACTCGAGTCGATAAGCTACCGGTCCAATGCGTTCGACGATCTTGAACGGGCCTACATATCTTGGGTTCAGTTTACCTCTTTTACCGAAACGTATTACACCTTTCCAAGGTGACACCTTTAACATAACCATGTCACCGATCTGAAACTCTAATGGTTTCCTTCGAACATCGGCGTAGCTCTTTTGGCGACTACGGGCTGTTTTCAATCTCTCCTTGATTTGTACTATCTTCTCAGTCGTTTCGTGTATGATCTCGGGACCAGTTAATTGTCGATCTCCTACTTCATTCCAACAAATAGGAGATCTACACTTCCTTCCATACAATGCTTCGAATGGTGCAGCTTTAATGCTCGCATGATAACTATTATTATACGAGAATTCTGCTAATGGTAGATATTTATCCCATCCGTTTCCAAAATCGATCACACATGCCCTGAGCATGTCTTCAAGAGTCTGAATCGTTCTTTCACTCTGCCCGTCGGTTTGCAGATGATATGCGGTACTCATATCTAAACGAGTTCCTAGTGCCTCCTGCAGTGATTGCCAGAACTTTGATGTAAATCTACTATCACGATCGGATATAATGGAAATAGGTATTCCATGCCTTGAAACAACTTCCTTTATATACAATCGTAATAGTTTCTCCATTCTATCCGTTTCCTTTATAGGCAAGAAATGGGCAGATTTGGTAAGACGATCAACAATCACCCAAATGGTGTCGTATCCCCAGGCAGTCTTTGGTAACTTCGTGATGAAATCCATGGTAATACCATCCCATTTCCATTCTGGGATTTCTGGTTGTTGAAGTAACCCTGACGGCTTCTGGTGTTCTGCTTTGACTTTGGAACAAGTTAAACATTCCCCAACATATGTTGCAACGTCTGTCTTTAAGTTAGGCCACCAATAATGTGTCTTAAGATCTTGATACATCTTTCCAACTCCAGGATGTATCGAGTATCTTGTCTTATGTGCCTCGTTCAATATCAACTTCCTTAATCCACCCAACTTCGGTACCCAAATACGATTTGCAAAATATCGAATTCCATCTTCCCGCATAACGAGTTGCTTCTCATACTTCTTCATTATTTCATTTCCTATATTTTCTTTAGTAAGTGCTTCTCGTTGAACTTCTTTGATTTGTGAGTTGAGATTCATGCGAATTTTTATGTTCATCGCTCGTACTCGAATTGGTTCTCGTTCCTTTCTGCTTAAAGCATCGGCCACCACGTTCGCCTTCCCGGGATGATAACGAATTTCACAATCATAGTCGTTTATTAACTCGACCCACCTACGTTGTCTCATGTTCAGCTGTTTCTGATCAAAAATATGTTGAAGGCTTTTATGATCAGTAAACACAGTGAATTTAACCCCATACAAATAGTGTCTCCACATCTTCAGTGCAAACACAACTGCTCCCAATTCTAGATCATGCGTCGTATAATTCCGCTCGTGAATCTTTAATTGTCGGGATGCATATGCAATAACTTTCTTCCGTTGCATAAGAACGCAACCAAAACCTTGTCGCGAAGCGTCACAATATATTTCAAAATCATCGTTCCCTTCTGGTAACGATAAAATAGGCGCCGTAGTCAACTTCTTTTTCAGTAATTGAAATGCACTCTCCTGCTCAGAAGTCCATTCATATTTCTTCCCTTTTTGCGTTAACGCTGTCAACGGCTTAGCTATTCGGGAAAAATCTTGAATAAACCTTCTATAATAACCGGCTAATCCCAAAAATTGGCGTATCTGCATTGGTGTCTTAGGAGTCTCCCATTTTTCAATGGCTTCAATTTTTGCTGGATCAACCTGAATTCCTTTGCTACTAACAACGTGGCCAAGAAATTGCACTTCTTTCAACCAGAAAGCACATTTAGAAAATTTAGCATATAGCTGTTCTTTTCTCAACAACTCTAATATCAACCTTAAATGCTGCTCATGTTCTTGCTCACTCTTGGAATAGATAAGAATATCATCAATGAAAACGATAACAAACTTATCTAAATATGGACTACAAACTCGATTCATGAGGTCCATGAATACAGCTGGCGCATTCGTCAATCCAAACGGCATGACCAAAAATTCGTAATGACCGTAGCGTGTCCGAAAAGCAGTTTTCGGTATATCTTCTTCTTTGACACGTAATTGATGATAGCCCGATCTTAGGTCAATTTTCGAGTACACACATGATCCTTGGAGTTGATCAAATAAGTCGTCAATTCTCGGTAGTGGATACCGATTCTTGATAGTTAACTTATTTAATTCACGATAATCTATACACATCCTAAAAGATCCATCTTTCTTTTTAACAAATAGAATCGGAGCTCCCCACGGTGAAGTACTTGGTCGTATGAATCCATGATCCAGTAATTCTTTTAACTGACTCTGAAGTTCTTTTAACTCGGACGGTGCAAGTCTATATGGAGTACGAGCCACTGGTGCAGCTCCTGGTACTAAATCTATTTGAAATTCTACATATCTAAATGGAGGTAATCCCGGCAACTTTTCCGGAAAGACTTCAGGAAAATCTCTTGCCACAGGCACGTCATTGATGCTCTTCACTTTTTCCTTTGTTTCGACTTTATTAACATGTGCTAAGATAGCATAGCACCCTTTCTTCAAGCACTTTTGAGCTTTCAAATAACTAATGAGTTTTAGCTTTGAGTTACCCTTCTCTCCATAAATCATTACTGGCGTTTTATCCTTACGAGGAATGCGAATTGCCTTCTTGGCGCACACAACTTCAGCTCCTATTTTGGACATCCAGTCCATGCCGACTATTACATCAAAACTTCCTAATTCTACGGGTATCAAGTCAATTTTAAACGTTTCTCCGGCTAAATTTATTTTACAATCACGGCAAATTTTATCAGCTTTAATTAGTTTACCATTAGCTAACTCAATCATGTACTTAGCATCGAGAGGTAATGATGAACAATTCAATTTAGCGTGAAAGTCTCTACACACGTAACTTCTATCAGCACCAGTATCAAATATAATAGATGCGGATAAGTTATTAATGGTAAACGTACCCGTAACAAGCTCCGGGTCTTCACATGCCTCTTTAGCATTAATAACAAATGCTCTTCCACGTGCAGGTCCGATATTCTTCTCTGGATTCGGGCACTGGCTCTTATAGTGGCCTTGTTTTCCACACCCAAAACAAGTAATGGTAGCCAAAGCAGTTCTATTTGCGTTGGTGGCAGGAGTCTTGGCACCATTTGTATTTGTAACGAGAGCCCTACAATCTTCAGCAAGATGACCCTTTCGATTACATTTGTTGCATACCACATTACAGTAGCCAGAGTGATGTTTGTGGCATCGGTTGCATAAAGGATTTTGTCCTTTGTAACCAAAGCTTGAACCACCACCTGCACCTTGTATGGTTTCTTGTTTCTTAAAAGATTGTTGTTGGTTACCTCGATCATAATTTCCATTCCACTTTCTTTTGTTACCTGATACCTTCACATCAGTATTGGATGCTTTCTTATCCATGATGACCTGATCCATTAGCTCGTTTGCCATGGTTATAGCTTCATGAATTGTCTTAGGTTTCGATGCTGTAACGTTTGCCTTGACCTTTTTGGGCAAACCATCTTTGTACATTTCAATCTTCCGTTCTTCGGTTGGAACCAATTCAGGACATAGCAAAACTAATTCCATGAATCGCTGATTGTAGTTGGTGATTTCAGTACCAATAACCTTCAGACTTCGTAACTCATCTTCCAACTTCCTAACCTCGTTCCTTGGACAATATTCATTGATTAACATTGTTTTGAATTCTTCCCACGGAGTATCATAAGCTACATCTCCTCCTACAGCCTTCACATAATTTTTCCACCACGTGAGTGCACTATCTTGTAAAGTGCACGATGCGTATTTGGTCATGTCCTTTTCAACACAACCACTGATTTTGAACACAGTTTCCATCTTTTCTATCCACCGGGTTAAACCGATCGGTCCTTCTGTTCCACTGAATGATGAGGGCTTGCAAGCTTGAAAAGTTTTGTAAGTGCACCCCACACGAGGATTTGGGTTAACTGCAGCACCTCTTGCAGCCTCGACCCATAACATTCTGTCGTTCACTCGCTGATTGATGAGTTCCTGGATTTCTTGTTCCGTCATTCGGTTCAATCGCGCCATATTCTTCTATAAGAATGAAAAGAAAATAATTATTCACATGGAATATTATAGATGTAGTGTATATTTACAGTACATTATAGCTTATTAATAATATGAACCAGGTATTATTATAAAAGCCTTTTCTTCTTATTAGCGTTTTATAATTATATCTAGGGTAGTACCTACCCGTTAATGTTCATACTTAATAGCTTAGTACCGAACCAATTACTACAATCTAAATAATACTTAACCATGGAAAATTATTGCATTTCACACTTCACTATTTTACATATACTTATCTTACATCGAACATTAAGCAAACCACACTAATAATATTATACAAAACATTATATGATCCCATGGTTTAATACGGCAGCGCATCGTTTGGTCTATTTTCTAGGACGTTTAGTTCCAATGAATGGCCTAACGCTTATCCTAGCTGTCTGCCTATATTTTGGCGGTGGGGCTGAAGAACTAGATGCCGGGACAGCACGAATAGGAATAGCGGGAATAAGGGTGGTAGTGTTTAGTGGAGTTGGTGCCACATCATCCTCCCTAAACTCGGGATTTGAATTTTCTAATTCATTAGCCTTTCGTTTCTTTCCTAGTTCGAACTCGTCTTTTGTAATTTCCTGTATTTCTTCCTCGGGTTCACTTTCCTCCTCGGGTTCACTTTCCTCCTCGGGTTCACTTTCCGGGTTCTCTATAGTCGGTTCATCCGGAATTTGTGAGTCTTCCCCAAAGATATTATTTTCGTCATCGGATAGGTTAATGACTGGAACACCATCTGAAGATTCTGATTCGGAGTCGCTGAATGTGATAATAAGTTTTGAGCCCGACATCTATCACACCACAACTAACTCATTAGTACTACATAATATTTACATATAAATTTTAACCAACAGTGATAAGCAATGGTTTTTGAAATCAGACCCGGTCAAAGTCCAGACTTACTAATGTATCCTAACGACTTATCAGTTAGACACACTAATGCAAACCTGGTTCGCTAAGACCACCGCTCTGATACCACATGTCATAACCCGTCCTTAACCGTAAGAACGTGTTAGATAACGTATGATTTCATTGCGAGGTATTGACCTCTATATGCGACATTTTTAAAAGAAAAACTGCATATATTATACATTACAAACCATGATTCTTATTTTTGATACAAGCTTTGGACGAAATAAAGATGATTATCGTTTAGCGATAATCTTCGACTTACAAACTTTACAAATGATGATAACAACACGATTTCTAGCATATTTTACAACACAAGTTCTTGGATATGCAGTCTTATTTTTGACACAAATATGCGTACGCAAGATCCTGCTCAAATTCAACATAATGCAGCGGAAACTTCTAATTATCACCTGAGAATAAACATGTTTAAAATATCAACATAAAGTTGGTGAGATATAGGTTTAGTGCCGGCAGCAATATATATATAGACCACAAGATTTCGTATATAAACAGTTTAATAAAAATATTCTAAGTGGTTGAGCACTTGGTAACCATACTTAACATTTAATCACGTCGCATATTCCCTTTAATATGAAATCTTACTACACCGTACCAAGTGTAGTCACGAAATGAAGTACTGTGCAACCGTTGAATACTGGTCGTCCAGTCCGGTTGGGGTTGTCAGGCCCGATAGATCTATCAACAGGATTCGCGTTTACAATACCGCTGTAAATAACAGTTACCAAGCTACAGGGAAGTATGCCAGTGGTACAACTCAACGTAGAATATATTTTTCAGTTACTTGTGTCCATAACGTAAAACATAAAATACATGTATTCTCATCCCGAAATATTTAAAGTTTAAAAGTGGGACTATATACTCACTTTCGTCTTGAAGATATATATATAATTTGACTTGGTCTCCGGTTGATATCACGAACCTATCCATATATAGTTTATCAATATATTTCTATTTTAAACAATCGTCACATATATATACTTTTTATACTTTTAATAGTTTTAATAATTTCTTAGTCCGTAGTTAGCAGTCCGATGTTAGTAATTCAATTTTAATGGTTCATTTTTAGGTGTTTAATAAACCCCCAATGAAATAAATAAAAACCCCCATCGTATATGTATTGGTCGAGATTAATCTTGACCCATGGTACCGGTGTTGTCAAATGACGTGTTGCGTACATAAAGTACCGGTGTTGTCAAATGACGTGTTGCGTACAATCATGGGATCTTATGATTAATCTTCTCGTATTGTTTACGGGTGATCCTGAACCATATAAAATTAAATTATGAGTACATATATATAAAATATCATGTTATTTTAAAAAGATGTGATTTATTTAATTTTCTCCAATTATTTTCGTAGCCAAACTAGTCTTAGATATCCGATCTCGTTTTGGTCATAGTTTCTTCGTTACAACTCCGTTTTCGTTGATTCAACTTGCCACTTCCTTGGATCGAGTCCCTCTTTAAGACTATGAACTGTAAATACCTTAGTTTGTATTCGAAATCACAGGTCATAGGTCAAACTTTAGTGAAACTTATGAAGTTAATCATTTTCCATCATGTAAACAACCTTAAATGATTATTTTCCTAAAAATACTTATACTTTGAGTTAAATCATGAAATTTTTATGTGTTATCATATTCATAGTAAAAATCATTTTTCCAGAAAATAAACCTCCAATTCAAAGTTTAAGATGGTTTTTAATTATCCAACCCAAAACAGCCCCCGGTTGCACTCCGACGTCATAAAAACAGTTTTTAAGGTGTTCTTTGAAAAACCAAGTTATACCTTGTTAAATTAGCATATTTTTAAGTTATATTACAGGTCTTGAAGTATTTTAAAAGTTAAGTTAGAAGGATCTATTTAGTTTGCGAACAAGTTTGAAATCATTCAAACTATGTTCTAGTTTATAAACTCTTATATATATAGCTATAAATATATGAATTGAAAAAGAGTTGAAGTAGAGTTTTTACCTCAAGTTTAAAATGTAAAGTTGCTGGAAAGAAGTAGTAAAATAAAAGTTGAGAGAGTTCTTGCAAGTGTGTGTGAAAATTGAAAGTAAAATTTGGAAAATGAATGTGTAAAAATGAGTTAGAAATGGTGCTTATTTATAGGCTTGAAAATTTGGTTTTTAGTGAAAATATCTAAGATAAGTTAAAATTTATTATGTCATGAATGACATATTATTCCAATAATTGAAGATTTCTATTGGTATATACCAATAGTAAATACTTCTAGAAGCTGTGTATAGTACCCTAGATATACGTATAGGATTATTGAGGAAACAGAACGAGAATTCAAATATAACTATATTTTGTAAATATACTTATATTGTTTTATGTATAAAAGCCCTTTAAAAATGATTAAATACATTACTTATACGATATATATATAAACATTATAAATCATCAGTATTTATGTCAAATAACGTTACGTAGGTTATTGTTTTGAAAACTTAAGTTAGTAGTTTCAAAATATACTTATGACTTTTTGTTATTAATACAAAATGAGATATTAAAACATCCTTAGATCATGTTAAATATGTATGTATAATTATCATATATTGTATAGTTCGTGATATCATCGGTCAAACTAGACGATCAAACGTTGTGTAAAACTCTTTTCAAAAACATAAGTCTCAACAATTTGGATTGCTTATCATGTTGGTAAGGTTTAATTTATGTAAATATTAATCTCATAAGTATAGAACGATCGGAAAAGTGCGGGTCGTTACATGTGTCTTCAGTTCTCATAGGACTAGTGCGTATAACACTAGGGTACTTGTATGCTGCAAGTATACCCTCGAATGGTAAAGAGATTTGCAACTGGCCAGTTGTATGAACCAGATTCTTCTCGGGTAGCCACAAATTATTTCTTATTCGTACAGTGGGAGTGTGCTTAGGAATGAGAAGATGAGTTTGTGAAATTCAGAGTTATAACGATGGGCCAGTATACCAACGTGAAAGCGGGAATAAGTTCAAAGTAGTAGATTTCAAGGTTGTGATAGCGTTCTCATTGGAGCCTTGATAAATAGTCTACAAAGGCGTCTATTAGGTTTTCTGATTGTTGGTAAAAGGAAATCATAGATAGACGGAAATTCTGTACGAATGATCGTTGACACGGTCTTCTGGATTGGACGTGTCTAGAGCGATAGGTGAGGCGGTGTTTGTCTCATGGAAGAATCCTGTAATTGAAGTGTCGCATTCTTCAATTGATCTTGTTGTGTAAGAAGATGATGGTGCGGGAAACCGAGAGTACCCAAGTTAGTAACTGGAGATCGGGTTGAAGCTTAGCGGTTTTGATGTCGAAAGACTTCCTTCCCTCAGGTGTGGAAGAGCGGCGTGACCCGGATGTTTGATTTATGCGGTATCAAAAGTCGTAGCGGGGAGGAGATCGGGAGTTGCTATTTGTGTTTGAACAACATTGACAGTTGAGGTGGTTATTGGTTTCTAGTTCCGACAAGTAGTGTTGAAGACCTTGTATCGAAAGTCTACTCATTCGACGTATGTGATGAGTGTGCGTGTCCCAAATGGAGTTTGGCGGTATGATGGTGGTTTGACTTTCTTGGATGGAATGGAGATTAATGTTCGGGTTTGTTCAAAATCTTCTAGTAGGAATGGAGTATGGAGCAAGTAATAGATATTTATGGAATGTCTTTTGCTTGAAGGACAAGTTTAACTTGGTGGACAAGTTTAACCCTTCCTATAAATTGTAACCCCTAGCCTCATTGTAATGTGTGCACAAAATTAATAGTAGAAAATCTCTGGTTTGCGCCCGTGGAGTAAACTCTTCTCCGTGTTTTGGAGTTGAGGTATAACCACGTTAAATACCTTTGTCATTTGTACTTTATTTATCGTCGTTATGCTTTAATTATTCATTTGTCGTTTGTGGGTTAGTGATTATGTTTAATCACTTGTCTTGTTGAGGCCTACCGAATTCCTAACATGTAACTCAAGCTCAACTCGTTTAAAGTTTTAAGAGTTCAATATATGCTTGTGTTATATAATTATATATTATATTATAATTATAATAATGAGTATGATTTTATACTTAATTTGTTCTAAAATAATTGTCATGTTTAATTTTTCAAAGTGTTTATCTAAAATTTTGACTTCAAATATTTTATTTATATTATATAATATTTGATACAATTTATATGAATGGATTTAGTTTTAAAATCTTTTTTACTGATGTAACTTTCAACAAATATTATGACACAAAAATATTTAAAGTCAAAGTTAGACAAAGAAATATTCAAAAAGTCAAAACGGAATAATAATTTTAAAATGTAGAAAGTATTATATTATTATAAAATTCATGATTAATCCATATAAATCAAGTAGTATTTTTTTAGGTTTACAAGTTTGTTAATTTGAGCTCGTTATAAGAAACAAAAACACAGGTACTGAATAATCTTCAAAATATGTTCAATAATGGGCTTAAGCTCGTCTAAACACACCTCAAATCGAAATGAGTCAACAAAATACTCATTTAAGCTCACGAACCGCTTCAAACTCGATATAAAAGTTAAATTCATCATAAAAGTGATAAAACCCATGCTATAATAAATAATCTTTACAATATGTTCAAGTACCAGAACAAAATCATTTAAATCAGTTCAAAATTAAACTTTTAAGAGTCGACATCTAATAGAGTAGCTAGTTAACTATGCTCATTTACACTTCCATATACATGGGGAAAGAAGCTTGTGACTGCAAACAATTGAGTTGAGTGTAAAATAAATCACCTCTACCTCTACCTTTTTCCATTTCCATTTAATAACAACATTTACTCCTCACCTCTCTATTCCCACCACATTTTTTCTTCAAAATCTCACTCAAACATTTCACCAATACCAACATTACTACTAGTACATCATATGATATCTTTGTTCTAGGGTTAGGTTTTTTTTTTTTTTTAATATATATAAATAAGCTTCTTGTTTACATCTAAAAGTCTTCAAACTTCCGTAATCTTCGCCCAAGTTTTTCAATAAGTTTTCAGGTACGTGTGATTCTGGTAATGTACATTATAAACTATGCATTTTCATTTGTCGTTTTACACATTGTTTGTTTTTATTTTTGCACTTAGTACTATTATTTTTATCATCCCCAAAGTCTTTAATTTTGAGCTCCGTGAAACTTCATTTTTTCTTTCTTTCTATTTTTGTTGTTAAAATTCCGTGAAATTGAAGTACTTATTGTTTTTATTTGGGGCTACATTTTTGTTACTGTTGTTTTCCTTGTTTTTGGTTACAGGTAAATAGGGGAATGTGGGTTACTTTTACTACTGTTTTTGCTGCTGTTGCTTACTGATGATTAAAAAGGTAACTACATTTTGCTATTTTTGGTGTTTTTGGCATTGGTGTTTATATGATTTTTTAGTGTTGTTATATTCCCATTTTAAATGTTAAATATGATAGATGATAGATTAAATGTGGTATTCCTTTTTCTTTTTTCTTCTTTAATTTGACATTGTAACTAAATGGGTATCTTGAAAATGATGTGGGTATCAGGGTATATGAAAAGAAACATGAAAAAAATTACATTTTTTATAAAATATTTGTTAATTGGTGATCTGGGTAGGAATCTTTTTCAGGAATAAAGATGAAAGTTTGTTGCTTTTTGATCTTTATAGGAGACAGGATACTGTTTTATAATTATTTAAATGTTTTCACCCCTTTTCAGGTTTAAAATTGATTGATTTTGGGTGGGTTTAAGGTTAAAAACCTGAACTGTTTTGAAGATAATGGATGGGCGTCGACATTCGGTTGACCTTCCTATATCGAAAACATTGATAGCTCTTCGAAGAGTAAGATCACTTAGAGACCCTGATACTAATTCACTAAGCAGGTTACCTAATTTTGCTGATAATTTGAATTGGGAAATAAATTCAACTAATGGGATTGTTCTTGAAAATGTAAATAACCATCTCCATGGAATCGACATTTCTGACCCGAACGATTTAGGGTTAATTAGGCGAAGTGTGGATCATGCTCCTTTTTGGGAGATGCATCATGGTCAAAATACACATAAACCTAAATTAGGATTGTGTAGAAAAACCGATCGATCAGGCCTACTTGCTCCACATGAAACGGTTGATTGTGAGAACAAATCACTTAGTAAGAGATATTGTAATAATTACAATGATTTACCATGTACGATGCCTACGAGTGATTATTTGGAGGGTGCGGGTTCATGTAATGAACAAATGGAGTTGTTCCTTGCGGCAGAACGACAAGATTTCCATCGTGATGAATATAAAAGAAGATCAAGATGTAAGAAAAATTATCGATCATCTAAAGTTGTAGGAGGTGATATCATGAGTTGTGTAAGCAGTCCATGTTTATCCATTAGTGGGCCGTCGTTTGAGGGGTCGAGTTGTGGGACCCCATTATATGAGAATAATGATGCTGATCGTCAAGATTATGATAATGGCGGATGTGGTATCGGTTCTTGTTGGTCAAGTACTCCTCGATTTCAAGAACTCGGTGTTTCTAAACACTACGCATGTGAAACTACTCCATTTAGCGAGAGTCCGAGGTGTCTAAGTCAAAAGTTTAGACCGAAGTCGTTTGATGAGTTGGTGGGACAAAATGTGGTATCGAAATCTCTTTTGAGTGTGATCTCAAGTCAAAAGATTACGTCTTTTTATCTCTTTCATGGGCCCCGGGGAACGGGTAAAACGTCTGCAGCGAGAGTATTCGCTGCAGCGTTGAATTGTTTATCGTTTGAGGGAGAAAAACAAAAACCTTGTGGCGAATGTCAAGAATGTGCGCTTTTCTTTGCCGGAAGGAGTCGAGACGTTAAGGAGGTAGATTCGGTCAGTATGAATCAATCCGAAAATCTTCGATACCTTATCAAGAACGCTATGCTCCCTCCCGTTTCTTCTAGTTATAAAGTTTTCATAATCGATGAATGCCAGCTAATGCACGGGTCAACATGGTCAACGCTTATGAATTGTCTTGAAGAAGTATCTCGTCACATTGTGTTTATAATGATCACTCCTGACCTCAGCACGCTACCTCGAACTGCAGTATCGAGGTCCTTAAAGTTCCAGTTTCAAAACATTAACGAAGCAGATATTGTTTGTAAGTTAAGGAAAATTTGTTCAGACGAAGGTTTCAATTATGATTTGGATGCTTTAAATTTCGTCGCTACAAGATCAAATGGATCACTTCGAGATGCAGAAATGACTTTAGAGCAATTAAGTTTGCTTGGAAAAAGAATAACCATGTCATTAACTAATGAGTTTGTAAGTAATTTTATAATTTTACTCACTCCCTTTTGATCTTAATTTAACTGGTTAATATTAAGTTTTATTTTTTTATATATATATATATATATATATATTTTTTTTTTTGCAGATTGGTATTGTTTCTGATGAGGAGTTATTCGAGTTACTGGCTATGGCTTTATCATCCGACACTTCGAATACAGTTAAACGGGCAAGGGAGCTGATGCGATCAAGAATCGATCCAATGCAATTAATATCACAATTAGCGAATCTCATTATGGATATTCTTTCTGGGAAGGTTCTAGAAGGCGCTTCGGAAGTTAAAAGACAATTTTTCGAAAAGCATACATGTGAGTTTATTTCATTATTGCAAACACTAACTGTTTCACAACACGTTTGTCGTAATACTGATGACTAATTTCTCGTTATTTTAGCTGAAGCCGATTTGCAGCTACTTAATAACGCGTTGAAGATACTATCTGAAACTGAGAAACAACTTCGAGTATCTAAGAACCAGACAACATGGCTTACGGTTGCTTTATTACAGTTGAGCTCTGCGCCTTCTTTTAATGCAAACGATCCAAATTTCTGTGTTAGGTCAGAGCAGCCAAGAGGTATGAAATCTCTTATCAGTACTAAATAATGATGTTCTTATGTAAACAAATCATATATTTAAGATAATTCTCTGTTCAAATATTAGTTTCTGCTGATGAGAGCGTAAAACATCTCGTGCCGTCTCAATGCGGCCACAATAACGGATGCGAATCGGAATTACTTAAAGATAAAGTGGCACTAGAGTTAATATGGACTAGAGCTATGGAATTATGCAAATCGGTTTCACTCAGTAACTTTCTTAGAAGACATGGGAACTTAGCTTCTGTTTGTTTTCACCAAGGTATTATATTATGTTTTATAAGGTACATGTTCAAAAACGAACAGTTGTCTGATTGCCGATTATAGTAATCAAACGATAGTTCGTTTCTTATGGTAGTTGATTTCTAACATCGGATATTCGCACTGTTGTAAAAGTCGGGCGACGCATCGGTATTGAGACTAGCCCATCCCGACTCGCCCAAAAACGCCTTAAAAATCGGTCAACGCTAAAAAGTCGGTCAAAGTCGACGTGAGTCGGTCGAGTCGGGTCTGTGTTGGTCAAAGTCGAAGTTAGGCCAAAATTTTTATATTTTTTATAATTAGAGTTTGTTCCATATATCTATGTTCTATATTTGTTTAATATATTTATGTGTAATAGTCAATTTTGTAAAACTCGGCTGAGTTTTCGGTTTAGATCACCAACCGAGTTCTCGGTGCGCAGCTCGGTCAATTACTTGGAGAGTTCTCAGTCAACTTGGCCAACTTGGGGAGTTCTCGGTCTACTGCAACTCGGTCAAAAACGGAAATTCGATCAAAAACTCAGCAAATTGGTCAAAGTCTATTAGAATATATATATATATATATATATATATATATATATATATATATATATATATATATATATATATATATATATATATATATATATATATATATATATATGTCAACATCCGAGTTCTCCTCGAGTTCTCCCTGAGTTGCAGAGAACTCCCCAAAAATTTTTGACCGAGTTCTTTCCGAGTTCTGAGTTCTCCAACCTTGGTTATAGTATATGTTTTATTTGTTTATTACTAAAATTCAACGTTCGTCAACCCCCGACTGGTCTCTCCAAGGTCTTGACCGACTCGTCCACAACTCATGACTTTTGCAACCTTGATAATTAGATAATAGTTCGTTTCATATTTGTGCATTTACCTTTTTTCTTATAAGAGTGTTTCTATAATTTTCTATTCTATACCCTATGTTTCCTGAAAGTAGTTGCTTATGAGAATGTTCTCTATACATAGGATCGGCGGTAGTCGAACTCGAATTCCAGCATCAAAATTCTGTATTGAAAGCTGAGAAGTCATGGAAACCAATAGCAAGTGCGTTACAGGCTGCATTGGGTTGCAATGTTGAGATCAGGATCAAGCGATCAGATTGTCATCACGCCAAAAATCATCCAAAAGTCAAAAAGTTCCCGTTCTGCTTATTCCGTCGTGCACGGAGAACCAAGATGTCGAACCAGAACGACACCAGTGTATCTGAAAATGTTAATAATCCTGCAAGAACGATAAGAAACACTGATGGAAATGCCCTGAGTATTGACTTTACTGGTCAAGAACCAGGGAAGACTTCATGTTGTTTTCTTCGAAGTGCGAAACTTCATAAGAAGATTCGTTCATTAGAGACGTTTACAACCAGTGAAACGGATCATAATCTTGGTTTGCCTGTTTCTGGAACCGCAACTACTAGAACATGTTTGTGCGTTGATGATACTCATGTTAGATGCTGCTTCTGCAAAGAAATTGCTTGCTGCAATGCGGTTGACAGGTCAGATGCTTGTTAATCGTCTGTATTTGTAGATATTCACTAGATTATATAAAGTATTTAGGACCAACTACTTAATCCCTTAATAAAAAACTGTACATTGCACAATAAAAATATAAATATCTTTATAAATGCAACATGATTATCGATGGTGCAGGCAAAAAAAGGACTCGAAAGTACACTGTTGGAAATCTCCCTTGAAGAAGGTAATTTCATATTGTCCGTTAACAATGAATTAGCTCCTATTGGTTTGGTTGTACTAGATTTCATTGTTTTTTTCATTAAACTTTATCACGGACAATTAATCGAACATGGTGCACAAAATATGAGCTAAGGGTTAAAACTTGTTATTTTTAGGTTTGGCAGCATAGAGTCCGACAACAAGGAGCAGCATAGTCGGTTGTTGTAGATGATCAAATCTGATGATCGTGTAAGTATTAACATGAGTAGATTAACATATAAGAGCTTCATTATATATAATCTGTTGTTTTAGTGTTTATCATGAGACTTGTTTCAGCATATGTAATGTTTATGGATTAGTAAAAAAAATATGATTATGATGAATTTATATCATTTTGGAAGATTTTAATCCACTTGATGGATGCACAATTGCTATTTGAAATATCGAAATTCATATAAGGGGGTTTAAGGACTTAAGATGCCTCAAATTATTGTAACTATGAATCCTGGCTTGACGAGAAAAATTGTATGATGGTGTCAACATAAATCATAAATGGATTCAGGTATAAGTTAATTACCACTTATTCTTGAAGTCTGAAGTCTAAGCCATGTGGGGGGTATTTTTGCTGACGTGGCATTGTTGTGGGATGGAAGAGGCGCTGTGGTAAATGTTGTGTTGCGGGTGTTTGAGAGTGTTGTGAGTAATGTGGTAAAATATAATTAGTATTGAATTAATAAAAAAATAAAAACTGCTAGCCAATCAAAATTAGGCATCATCGTTGTAATAAATATTGTTCGCCCCACAACAATGACAACGATGGCCACCACAACAGCCTCACAACGCCCGTTGTGATGTTGTGGGGGTTGCCACCTCAACAACGATGGTTTCGTTGTTCACCACAGCATGTGGTCTAATAAAAATGAGCATGGATTGCAAGAAACATAAATCATACCATGATTATGTGTGTGTTTTTTTTCTTCATGGAGTGGATCTCAAAAATTAGTACTCATACCTCATATACTCCATCCATTTCATTTTAGGTGTTCATCTAGAAAATGTAGGCAACTTTGGAGTGTACAATTATTATACTGTTATCCAATAAATTATCTTTACTTCTTACAAACTTATTTTAATTGGTTAAATTATAAAAACGAAAGCTTACTTTGAAATTATTCGAGATAGTAATGTGTACATTTAGAATGGAATGTAGAGAGTAGTATTTAAGATGTAGATGAAATACTCCGTAAGTAATAAACTTCATGATTAAACTGTACAAAATTTGATGGTAAATACATGTATTACTGATGTTAATTTTATTCTGCATTACAATTTTGTTTTAGCAATATGCGCTGGAAGTACAGAATAATTTCCGACACGAAGAATGTAATCGTACTTGATTTGAAGAAAGTGATGTAATAAAAGTTGCAAGTACTCCTTGTGCATGAGTAATAAACCGACAACCTACTTTTCAAGAATTTTGTGCATGAGTACTGATTTTTCTTTGTACATATAGATTAGCTTATAAACAAGCTAAAAACACCAAAATACAATAAACGATTGATGCTCACGTTTTTATAGAATAGACATGATATAAAGATCAAACTGAACGCATTAAGACCATTTGTATCGGACCCCTTTCAACCCCGTTGTTGCCGACGTGTCTAGCCAAAAACGCCAACTCGCTGCCGTATCGCGGCGTTGGTGAGACTCCAACGGAGCTTTCAATGGACGTTTTGTCCACATGTTGCGTTTTGGTTGGCCAGCAAAAATTGATCCGTTGGAGGGGAGGGAGCCGTTGGGGATTAAAAAAAAAAAATTTAATTATTTTTACTATTATATATATCCCTATTTTACTCAACAAAAATACACACAATTTACCTCAAACACTCCCAATTTCATCTTTATTTACAAAAAAAATGGCTAACACTCCAAGCAATTCACAAAACGCAAATGTTGATGATCATGATGCACCACTCTCAAGCACCCGTCCGTTATCAAATCTTTTGGCGTTTGGGACTCCTAATAGTCCCGGGTTAAACCGACCTCTTCATACACCAAGTCCACAACAATTGCTATCCGGCACTAGAAATTTATTTGGGTTCAATCAACCACCACAAATCGTTCCGCCATTAACTCATGAACAACAACAACAATGGGCATTTTTACAACACCAACAAATGATGCAAAATCAACAAATGTTCTAAAACCAATCACAACAATTGTTCCAAAGCCAACAAATGTTCCAAAACCAACCACAACATAATATTCAAACCCAACAAGCAACTTCTCAAA
This sequence comes from Rutidosis leptorrhynchoides, assembly GCF_046630445.1. NCBI lineage: Eukaryota > Viridiplantae > Streptophyta > Magnoliopsida > Asterales > Asteraceae > Rutidosis > Rutidosis leptorrhynchoides. The sequence continues at coordinate 456,943,418 of NC_092334.1, forward strand.
CCCAATCGCAAGAATCGCAAAAAGTGCAAGAACATCGAGCTACTCGCAAACACGAAAAAAAGAAAAAAGGTATATAACTTATTGTTTATTTTTATTTTATATATATATATATATATATATATATATATATATATATATATATATATATATATATATATATATATATATATATATATATATATAGGGGTAGGATCAAAAGGGAAGTAACCAATCGGGGGAAGCAAAAACTTTTTTTTTTTCGTTTTTTGAAAAAACTTTGTTCACGAACATTATAGATTGGATGAAAATATGAACATTTAATAAAGACACTTTGTGATAAATGTTTTTATTTTGGCGGGAAAATGCTCGAAGAAGTAATATATAACAATTATCGTGTTTTTCGAGCGTATGTTGAGGTTTTAGCTATTAGGGTTTAGATATTAGGGTTTAGATATTAGGATTTATAGGGTTTAGATATTAGGGTTTAGAAACATAGGGTTTAGATTTAGGATTTAGATTGAGTTTTTAACACGAACGGTTTAGAGTTTAGGGTTTAGGGTTTGGTGCCAAACCCTAAACCCTATACCATAAACCCTAAACTCTAAATCGGACTAAATTTTACTTCAGAAAACATGAAGAAAAAAAAAACGTTTATATTCTTCACGAACAATATTATCTTGAATGTTATTTTTGTCGATCGTTTTCCCGCATAAATAATAACATTCATCACGAAGTGTCTTTTCTAAATGTTCATATTTTCGTGTGATCTTGATGCCGGAAAAAAAAATTCCAAAAAAAAGAAAAAATAAAAAATTTGCTTCCCCCCATTTCCCCCCGATTGGTTACTTCCCCATTGATCCTGCCCATATATATATATATATATATATATATATATATATATATATATATATATATATATATATATATATATATATATATATATATATATATATATATATATATATATATATATATATATATATATATATATATATATATATCGTACTTATTATATATTATATATGTTAATATTTATAGGGAAAGCGGGAGAAGAACCAAGCAAAAAGAACGCAAGAGGGTGGTCGCAAAAAGAGCTTGAGTGGTTAGCGGAATGTTTTTGTGATACTTCGGAAAATCCTATTGTTGGGAGATCACAAAAGCGCCAAAGTTTTTGGGGCACGAGAATGGAGAAGTTTAATAATAACGAGTTTGGATGGGTACGAAACGAAGATTCTTTATCTTCAAAGTGGCGAGATTTAAACAAGTCATGTACGGAGTTTTTGCCATTTTATAAGTATATTAAAGATAATTGGCGTAGTGGAGCAAATGATGAAGACGTTTACAAATCTGCGGTGCAATCTTATTTTGATACATACGGGAAGACTTTTGGTAACAAGGATGTATTTTTTTCTTGATACAACATCCGAAGTGGATCGTGCCAAATGATCCAACTGCTAGAGCTCAACATCAAGATGATTATCACGTGGATACTACGGGTGTTGGTGGAACTCAAGGAGACCCGATAAGCCTCAGTCAAGACTTTGATGAGGCCGAGTTGTTTGGGGAAGTTCCGATGCAACGTCCAATGGGACGTGATAGAGCAAAGAAAGCCCAAAAACAGTCGGCTTCGTCGGACGCAGGAGCGTCATCTTGTGGTTAAATTTCGAGTACGTCGAGGACGGAAGAGTTTATGGACCAATGGAGTATTATGGCAAAAGAAAAGACAAGTGCAATCGGCACTTTCAAGCAGTTTTGCACTATGCAAACCGCGCTCACACAAATTGATGTGTTGGGGAGATCATCGGCTCAAATGGAAGAACCTGAAGACGTGATACGTCTTCAAAAACTCAAAAAATTGGTTCGTAAGCAGATGAAAGACAACTTGAACATCGACGCTAACCCGGATGACTAGATTCACTTTATGTTATTTCATCTTTTAATATTAAGTATTTAATTTATGTATTTTTTTTTATTTTGGATTTTTAATTATGTACTTTATTTTATTTAATGTTATTAATTTTATGTCTTTTTAATTTTTAACAAATTTTTAATTTTATTTTTAACAATAAAAATAAAATAAAACAAATAAATAAAACAGAAAAATACAAAATTAAATGCCACATCAGCATTCCACTAACACAACACCAACTCACAACACCACCACTACTCCACTCAACAACACAACACGTCATAGTCATCAAAAAAGTGCAAAATGTGCACAACACGAACTACCACTACAAATGATCTAAAGGTTCCTTGTGTTGGGAGCCAAATATGACTTCCATCGGCAATTAGGCGAGATAATATGTCCGCTGAGATTTTTGTGGCTTTCGATGTTATGATGACACGTTTGGCAAGCGACTGAGCGAGCACGCACCGGATGACGGATCCGCCGATGTCTTATCATACAAAATAGAGAATAGGTCCGGAAAGAATTCCTTGAAAGAGACAGTTAACGGTAAATTGAAAAGGACCTTCGTTTTGATAGTTAGTTTGGTGTGATTCCTCTTTTCTTGTTGTAATCGGTTTTGTTTGGTTAGTTTGTCTTTATTATTTTTCGAGTGTTAGGGAGGCTCGTTTATAGATAGTTTCGTTTAGATAGTTGCTTTCTAGAAGCGAGTTTCTTCGTTTCCCCTGTCTTTTTTGTATTCTTTGCTGAGAGCATTTTTCTTTTAAAAACGACCTCGTTTCAATATAAGTTCTCATTTTTCGCCACAAAAAAAAGACTTCCATAATCCTCAAACTCTGTACAAAAGTTACTTCAGATAAGTTCCGAATTGATATAAAGGTAAAGAAATCAAATGGGAAAAAATTAAACTTTTTCGTGTGTGTTCGAGTTGTGACATGAAAGAAAGCGAATTGTTGATATTACTCAAATTTTTAATCTAGTATTTGCTTTCAATTCGGAAGGATCTCAATTCATTCTCTTTCATTTGGATAGTGACAAATCCAATAAAGTTTATGATAAATCCACTCACATTATGATTTGTTTGTTTGTACAGTACAATATGTTAATGTACAAAGTGAGTGGATTTATTAAAAAAATCTAGTTGAATTTATCATTACCCCGTTCATTTATCTTCATTTTTCTAATCTTTTCTTACCTAATAAAACTTGGAACAGAGACCTTCAATATATATATAGGTTTATCACCAAAATGCCCAAACTAATTCAGTCTCTTGCACTGGAGTCCAAAAAAAAATTAAAAAAAATTTGACAAATTGCCCCTCGCAAGACGCAATCGACCATGCGACCTTGCGTCCTTGCGTCTTTGCTCCCTCAACTTTAAAAGTTAGGTTAAATGATAATTGTTACCTAGCACTCCACAATAGTTACACGAAAACGCAAACACACATACAAGCCGATCCGCAAAAACGCAAGCCGAAATGCAAATTTATCTTCATCACCACCTTCACTACCACCTGTTTGTCCTCCACTACCACCAAACTGTATCACACCACCAGAGACGTACGTTTCCCTCCATCACCACCTTCTGTTTCCTTCGCAACTACACCAACCGTCACGCAAAACAAGAAGGATTTTCGTTTAAAATAAATCAAGTAATCAACCTTTAAACGATGGCAAGTAACCAAGTTAGTTATTAGTTCGTTGTATATGTTCGTTTTATATGTAATTTTTGTGTACGATGGGAATTGTACAACTGTGCACACCAAGTGCTCGACGAAATGTCTCTATGAATTGTGTTTAGTGAAGTACATGTGTTTACTAATGATAATCAAGAGTGAAGCTTATATTTTGTGTGTATAAGTTGGGGTAAAACAAACATTTTTAGCTCGGAAAATTATTTTAAATGTCCAAGCGCAAGGTCAAATTTGCGTCGTTGCGTTTCGCACTTAAAAGGACGCAAGGTAGATTTTGCGACCTTGCGTCTCGCACTTAAAAGGACGCAAGGTTTAGTTTGTGTACTTGCGTCTTTGTGCTTTTTTCTGTTGATGTTCTTCTTACTTTTGCAGGGATATGTGGAAGGCAAATTGACGATGAAGAATAAGTTGAGCGTTATAGGTGATGTGAAGAAAGTCATGACTGACAATCAAATTAAAAAAAAATTACAGAAACGTGCTTTGGTCCATGGTTAGATCATGAATACGTGGGTAATGATCCCGGGCTTGTACATGTGATGCTCCAAAGGAAAAGTGTGCGGCCGGAAATAATAGATGATGTTAAGTACCCCGATGAGCATCAAGACCTATGGTTTAGTTTTCAGTCGAATTATTCAATTAGATTTGATCGCCGTGAATTTTGTCTAGTGACGGGGTTTTTGTTTAGTAGTCCGACGGACATGGCACATTACATCCCTAAGAATTATGACGTCCAAACCGCACCTATTAGATGATGTTTATTTACGACCCGTAAAGATTCTCAAAACATTTTGATTGGTGATATTGAAAAGATGCTTTTAAAATCTGACCACAGTCGTATTAGTGACGATGATGTTGAAATGTCCCGTTCATATTGATTATAAACGTTCCATATTAATTGATTTCGTCGCGAGGTTTTGACCTCTATATGAGACGTTTTTCAAAGACTGCATTCATTTTTAAAACAACCATAACCTTTATTTTATCTATAAAGGTTTAAAAGCATTACGTAGATTATCAAATAATGATAATCTAAAATATATCGTTTACACACGACCATTACATAATGGTTTACAATAAGAATATATTATATCAAAAATAAGTTTCTTGAATGCAGTTTTTACATAATATCATACAAGCATGGACTCCAAATATTGTTCTTATTTTAGTATGCAACAGCGGAAGCTCTTAATAATCACCTGAGAATAAACATGCTTAAAACGTCAACAAAAATGTTGGTGAGTTATAGGTTTAACCTATATATTATCAAATCATAATAATAGACCACAAGATTTCATATTTCAATATACATCCCATACATAGAGATAAAAATCATTCATATGGTGAACACCTGGTAACCGACATTAACAAGATACATATAAGAATATCCCCTATCATTCCGGGAAATCCTTCGGACATGATAAAAACAACATCGAAGTACTAAAGCATCCGGTACTTTGGATGGGGTTCGTTAGGCCCAATAGATCTATCTTTAGGATTCGCGTTAATTAGTAGATCGGTTTACTAATTCTTAGGTTACCAAGCAAAAGGGGCATATTCGGCTTGGATCATTCACCCATATAATGTAGTTTCATTTACTTGTGTCTATTTCGTAAAACATTTATAAAACTGCATGTATCTCATCCCAAAATATTAATTTTTAAAAGTGGGACTATAACTCACTTTCACAGATTTTTACTTCGTCGGGAAGTAAGACTTGGCCACTGATCGATTCACGAACCTATAACAAATATGTACATATATATCAAAGTATGTTCAAAATATATTTACAATATTTTTAATACGTTTTAATGTTTTAAGTTTATTAAGTCAGCTGTCCTCGTTAGTAACCTACAACTAGTTATCCACGATTAGATGTACAGAAATAAATCGATATATATTATCTTAAATCAATCCACGACCCAGTGTATATACGTCTCAGGATAGATCACAACTCAAAGTATATATATTTTTGGAATCAACCTCAACCCTGTATAGCTAACTCCAACATTACTGCATATAGAGTGTCTATGTTTGTTCCAAATAATATATAAACATGGGTCGATATGATATGTCAAAACATTTGCATACGTGTCTATGGTATCCCAAGATTACATAATATATTAGAATATATGTATAATACAATATAAGTTAGCTAGGATATGATTTGTATAGAATTGTTACAATATTCCCGTAGCTACAACAATCAAAAAATATCCAATCTTGTTTTACCCATAACTTCTTCGTTTTAAATCCGTTTTGAGTGAATCAAATTGCTATGGTTTCATATTGAACTCTATTTTATGAATCTAAACAGAAAAAGTATAGGTTTATAGTCTGAAATTTAAGTTACAAGTCATTTTTGTAAGAGGCAGTCATTTCAGTCGAAAGAACGACGTCTTGATGACCATTTTGAAAAACATACTTCCACTTTGAGTTTAACTATGATTTTTGGATATAGTTTCATGTTCATAAGAAAAAATATTTTTCCAGAAGAACAACTTTTAAATCAAAGTTTATCATAGTTTTTAATTATCAAACCCAAAACAGCCCGCGGTGTTACTATGACGGCGTATGTCCGGTTTTACGGTGTTTTTCGTGTTTCCAGGTTTTAAATCATTAAGTTAGCATATCATATAGATATAGGACATGTGTTTAGTTGATTTTAAAAGTCAAGTTAGAAGGATTAAATTTTGTTTGCGAACAAGTTTAGAATTAACTAAACTATGTTCTAGTGATTTCAAGTTTAAACCTTCGAATAAGATAGATTTATATGTATGAATCGAATGATGTTATGAACATCATTACTACCTCAAGTTTTGTGGATAAACCTACTGGAAAAGAGACAAATGGATCTAGCTTCAAAGGATCCTTGGATGGCTTGAAAGTTCTTGAAGCAGAATCATGACACGAAAACAAGTTCAAGTAAGATCATCACTCGAAATAAGATTATTATAGTTATAGAAATTGAACCAAATTTTGAATATGAGTATTACCTTGAATTAGAAAGATAACCTACTGTAAATAACAAAGATTTCTTGAGGTTGGATGATCACTTTACAAGATTGGAAGTAAGCTAGCAAACTTGGAAGTATTCTTGATTTTATGAAACTAGAACTTATAGAATTTATGAAGAACACTTAGAACTTGAAGATAGAACTTGAGAGAGATCAATTAGATGAAGAAAATTGAAGAATGAAAGTGTTTGTAGGTGTTTTTGGTCGTTGGTATATGGATTAGATATAAAGGATGTGTAATTTTGTTTACATGTAAATAAGTCATGAATGATTACTAATATTTTTGTAATTTTATGAGATATTTCATGCTAGTTGCCAAATGATGGTTCCCACATGTGTTAGGTGACTCACATAGGCTGCTAAGATCTGATCATTGGAGTGTATGTACCAATAGTACATACATCTAAAAGCTGTGTATTGTACGAGTACGAATACGGGTGCATACGAGTAGAATTGTTGATGAAACTGAACGAGGATGTAATTGTAAGCATTTTTGTTAAGTAGAAGTATTTTGATAAGTGTCTTGAAGTCTTTCAAAAGTGTATGAATACATATTAAAACACTACATGTATATACATTTTAACTGAGCCGTTAAGTCATCGTTAGTCGTTACATGTAAATGTTGATTTGAAACCTTTAGGTTAACGATCTTGTTAAATGTTGTTAACCCAATGTTTATTATATCTAATGAGATGTTAAATTATTATATTATCATGATATTATGATATATTAATATATCTTAATATGATATATATACATTTAAATGTCGTTACAACGATAATCGTTACATATATGTCTCGTTTCGAAATCATTAAGTTAGTAGTCTTGTTTTTACATATGTAGTTCATTGTTAATTTACTTAATGATATGTTTACTTATCATTATCATGTTTATATATAGTGTAACAATATCTTAAAATGATTCATATGTAATTAGTAAAACATTGTTATAACGATAATCGTTATATATATCGTTTTCAAGTTTCTTGATTCAATAGTCTCATTTTTATGTATATAACTCATTGTTAAAATACCTAATGAGATACTTACTTATCATAATATCATGTTAACTATATATATATATATATATATATATATATATATATATATATATATATATATATATATATATATATATATATATATATATATATATATATATATATATATATATATATATATATATATATATATATATATATATATATATCATCATATAGTTTTTACAAGTTTTAACGTTCGTGAATCACCGGTCAACTTGGGTGGTCAATTGACTATATGAAACCTATTTCAATTAATCAAGTCTTAACAATTTTGATTGCTTAACATGTTGGAAACACTTAATCATGTAAATAACCAAATCATTTAATATATATAAACATGGAAAAGTTCGGGTCACTACAGTACCTACCCGTTAAATAAATTTCGTCCCGAAATTTTAAGCAGTTGGATGTGTTGACGTATCTTCTAGAAATAGGTGCGGGTATTTCTTCTTCATCTGATCTTTACTCTCCCAGGTGAACTTGGGTCCTCTACGAGCATTCCATCGAACCTTAACAATTGGTATCTTGTTTTGCTTAAGTCTTTTAACCTCACGATCCATTATTTCGATGGGTTCTTCAATGAATTGAAGTTTTTCGTTGATTTGAATCTCGTCTAACGGAATAGTGAGATCTTCTTTAGCAAAACATTTCTTTAAATTCGAGACGTGGAAAGTGTTATGTACAGCTGCGAGTTGTTGGGGTAACTCAAGTCGGTAAGCTACTGGTCCGACACGTTCAATAATCTTGAATGGTCCAATATACCTTGGATTTAGTTTCCCTCGTTTACCAAATCTGTAACGACCCGTCAAAATCGCTATTGACGCGGCACATTAATCATTGATTCCACAGTGAGGTTTTGACCTCTATATGATACGTTTTGATAAAATATTGCATTCATTAAAATAAGTGACTTTCTAAACATAGAAAGTTATAAACATGTGGGCGAGTGCTTAGGTATAAGCAAAACCCCGAAATACATAAGTCTTTAATTTACAGGTTGACATCACAGTCCAATTATTTATTACACAACGCAGTTTTATTTTGAATGCAATAAACTTTGTACAAAGCATGAGAGACTCCATGCAGGCAACAAGCACATCACAGCGGAAGCATTCTAAGGACCTGAGAATAAAACATGCTAAAAAGTCAACACGAATGTTGGTGAGTTATAGGTTTAATTGCTCGAGTCATAAACATGTATAAAGATAGACCACAAGATTTCATCAAAAGTTTATCAATAGATTCTACGTAACAGAGCACCCTGGTAACTAAACTTAACGCTATAGTGATAATTACCCCATTCGTTTTAATACACGCAAACCAACGTGTCTTAAACTCAAATAACATACGTCCGTTAAAAGGCTAGCGCTCTAGCTCGGACGGGGATGTCAAGCCCTATGGATCCATATACAATTATTCGCGCCCACCAGTCCATATCCTATGTACTGGCAGCTACTAGTTACCAAAGCTAAGGGATTTCCGGTTTAACTCAGTGTAGAATTTAGTATGTACTTGTGTCTTATCGCGTTTAAAATAAATTGCATGTATTCTCAGCCCAAAAATATTTAAAGTATTTAAAAAGGGAGACTATAACTCACAGTTCAATATTGCGATTCAATATTGTAAGCAAATTGCGTAGACGTAATGATGGTAGACGACTGTATGGTTGGCCTTGGATTCAAGAACAATACCCCGAATAATACCCAATATTTCCTTAGCTTAAAGCGGTTTGAAACCCGAATTAAAAACACCCTCGTATATACCTTATTATTATTAAACTTAAATTTAAAATTAAAATTATAATATAAATTTAAATATTGAGAGATAAATGTGAAAAAATTTCGTCGAACAAACTGCGTATTTATATTACTTTTCGATTTACTGTAGCTCATGCGATCGCATGAGTTTTCAGTGTTTTTGCCATGCGATCGCATGGCCGCCTTTTCCGTTTTTGTTTGCTAGTTCGTCGACATCAAATAGTGTTTACTGTAGCAATAGGGGGGTACTGTAGCAATAGCGTTTACTGTAGCAAATAGTGTTTACTGTAGCAAATCACTGTAGCAAAGTCGTTTTCACTGTAGCACTGTAGCAAAATACGGTTTCACTGTAGCAAATAGTGTTTCACTGTAGCAAAGTAATTTTTACTGTAGCAAAGTAATTTTTACTGTAGCAACTAGGGTTTGACTGTAGGAAAGTCGTTTTTACTTGTACATATATATATATATATATATACATACATATAATTGTTCATGAATCGTTGAGAGTAGTCAAAGGTAATTGTATATATGAAACAGTTCTAAAATTTTGAGACTCAATCTAACAGACTTTGTTTAACGTGCCAAAATAATAAATCGTATAGAGAATTGGTTTAAATTTGTCAAAATTTTTCGGGTCATCACAGTACCTCCCCGTTAAAGAAAATTTCGTCCCGAAATTTTGAGTAGTACCTGTTTCATGAGCGATATCAGTGAACAAATGTGGATACTTTTGCTTCATTTGATCTTCACGTTCCCAAGTAAACTCGGGTCCTCGTCTTGCGTTCCAACGAACTCTAACTATCGGTATTTTGCTTTGTTTTAATTGTTTGACCTCACGGTCCATGATTTCAACAGGTTCTTCGATAAAATGGAGTTTATCATTGATTCGTATTTCGTCAAGAGGAATTACGACATCCTCTTCAGCTAAACATTTCTTCAAATTTGACACGTGAAATGTGTTGTGAACACTACTAAGTTCTTGCGGTAGCTTTAATCGATAAGCAACTGTTCCAATTCTTTCGGTGATTTCAAAGGGTCCTACGTACCTAGGACTTAGCTTTCCTCGTTTACCGAATCGTACAACGCCTTTCCAGGGTGACACTTTCAACATGACTTTGTCGCCCACTTGAAATTCTAGCGGTTTTCTTCTTACATCAGCATAACTCTTTTGGCGACTCATGGCCGTTTTCAATCGCTGTTGTATTTGAATGATCTTTTCGGTGGTTTTATGAATAATTTCTGGTCCAGTAAGTTGTCTTTCTCCTACTTCACTCCAACAGATAGGAGATCTGCACTTTCTACCGTAAAGTGCTTCAAATGGCGCTGCATTGATGCTCGTATGATAGCTGTTATTGTATGAAAATTCTGCCAACGGTAAGTGTCGATCCCAACTGGTTCCAAAGTCAATCACGCATGCCCGTAACATGTCTTCCAATGTTTGTATTGTTCTTTCACTTTGACCATCTGTCTGTGGGTGATAAGCGGTGCTCATATCTAATCGAGTTCCCAATGCTTTTTGTAATGACTGCCAGAAACGTGATGTGAATCGGGTGTCGCGATCAGATATGATAGAGATGGGTACACCATGCCTGGAAACTACTTCCTTCAAATATAGGCGTGCTAATTTCTCCATATTGTCTGTCTCCTTTATTGGTAGAAAGTGAGCTGATTTAGTTAGACGATCAACTATCACCCAAATAGTATCATGACTACTTGTAGTCCTTGGCAATTTCGTAATGAAATCCATAGTTATTCTTTCTCATTTCCACTGCGGAATTTCTGGTTGTTGCAGTAATCCTGACGGCTTTTGGTGCTCAGCTTTGACCTTTGCACACGTCAAACATTTGCTTACATAAGTAGCAATTTCTGTCTTCATATTAGGCCACCAATAAAACTTCTTGAGATCGTGGTACATTTTCCCGTTTCCTGGGTGAACTGAGTACCTCGTTTTGTATGCTTCATCTAGTACTAGTTGCCTTAGATTACCATGTTTTGGTACCCATATCCTATCAGCAAAATACAGGGTTCCATCGGCTTTTACTTCAAGCTGTTTTTCTAACCCTCTGCTCATTTCGCCTTTTTCATTTTCTTCTTTTAAAGCCTCTAACTGTGCTGCTTGAATTTGCTTTGTGAGATCAGTACGAATTGTAATATTCAAAGCTCGGACTCTAAGAGGTTTTACTCTTTCTTTTCGACTTAGGGCATCAGCTACAACATTAGCCTTTCCGGGGTGGTAACGGATTTCACAATCGTAATCGTTTAACAACTCTACCCAGCGACGTTGCCTCATATTGAGTTGTTTTTGATCAAAAATATGCTGAAGACTCTTATGGTCGGTGTACACTGTACACTTGGTGCCATATAGATAGTGTCTCCATATTTTGAGTGCAAAAACTACTGTTCCAAGTTCTAAATCGTGCGTCGTATAGTTCTTTTCATGAATTTTTAGTTGTCGTGAGGCATATGCGATGACTTTTGTGCATTGCATTAATACACATCCTAAACCTTGGCGTGAAGCATCACAATAGATCACGAAATCATCAGTTCCTTCCGGTAATGAAAAATGGGTGCAGACGTTAACTTCTTCTTTAATAACTGGAATGAGGATTCCTGTTCTGTGGACCAATCATACTTCTTTCCCTTTTGAGTCAATGCAGTTAAGGGTTTGGCGATTCTAGAGAAATCTTGAATGAATCTTCGGTAGTAACCAGCAAGACCTAAGAATTGGCGAATTTGTGTTGGAGTCTTCGGGGTTTCCCATTTACTAATGGCTTCGATCTTGGCGGGGTCAACTTTAATTCCATGTTTACTGACAACATGGCCCAAAAATTGTACTTCTTGTAACCAGAAATCACACTTTGAAAATTTTGCGTACAATTCTTCTTTCTTGAGTATCTCCAGTACCAGTCTTAAGTGTTGCTCATGTTCTTCCTTGTTCTTCGAGTAAATCAATATGTCGTCGATAAAAACAATGACAAATTTGTCTAAATACGGTCTACAGATGCGATTCATTAGATCCATGAATACTGCTGGAGCATTAGTTAATCCAAAAGGCATGACTAGAAACTCATAGTGACCGTAACGGGTTCTGAACGCGGTTTTAGGAACATCTTCTTCCCTCACTCTCAGTTGATGATATCCGGAGCGTAGATCAATCTTAGAATAAACACTTGATCCTTGCAATTGATCAAACAAATCATCAATCCTCGGTAATGGGTACCGATTCTTGATCGTTAATTTGTTTAATTCTCGGTAATCTATGTACATTCTCATAGATCCATCCTTCTTCTTGACGAACAGAATAGGAGCACCCCAAGGTGAAAAACTAGGACGAATAAATCCACGGTCCGATAATTCTTGCAACTGGTCTTGTAATTCTTGCATTTCTGAAGGTGCAAGTCTATATGGAGATCGGGCTACAGGTGCAGCTCCTGGTATGAGATCAATCTGGAATTCTACACATCTGTGTGGAGGTAGCCCCGGTAATTCTTCTGGAAATACTCTGGGATATTCTCTTACAACCGGCATGTCATTAATGCTTCTTTCTTCAGTATCGATCTTCTTTACATGTGCCAGAATAGCATAACAACCTTTTCTTATAAATTTCTGGGCCTTCATACAGCTGATAAAGTTCAGCTTTGAGTTGTTCTTCTCCCCATAAATCATTAATGACGTTTCATCCTTACGAGGGATACGGATTGCTTTCTCAGCGCAAACAACTTCCACTCTTGTTTTGGACATCCAGTCCATGCCAACGATTACGTCAAAACTTCCTAATTCTACGGGTATCAAATCGATTTTGAAGGTTTCACCAGCGAGATTCATTTCGCAACCATGGCAAATTTTATCGGCTTTTATCAGTTTACCATTAGCTAATTCAATAGTATATTTATCGTCTAGAGGTAATGATGCACATTTTAGTTTAAAACTAAAGTCTTTACACATATAACTTCTATCAGCACCCGTATCAAACATAATAGAAGCTAGTTGATTATTAACGGTAAACGTACCCGTGACAAGATTAGGATCCTCACGTGCTTTACTGGTACTAACATTAAATGCCCTCCCACGTGCGGGTTCTTTGTTCTTCTCCTTATCAGGGCATTGATTTATAAAGTGACCAGACTTCCCGCATCCAAAACATTTCTTGACATCGGTCAGTTTTGTCTTTACTTCAGAAACGGTGGCATAACAATCTTTCGCCACATGTCCTTTCTTGTTGCACTTATCACAGACCACTTGACAATAACCTGCATGATGTGTGTAACATCTTTTGCAGAACGGATGGGGTCCCTTATAGTTTGGACTTGCAGTTGCCCCATCTTGTTTACCTTTAAAAGTTTCTTGTTTCTTCAGGTGAGTACTTTTGCCCTTATAGTCTTCCCATTTCCTCTTTCCTTCAGTTGTCTTGACTTCGGTAATTGGTGCCTTAATCGAACTCTCTGTGATCTGGTCCATGAGTTGGTGTGCCATTGTCATGGCTTCCTGCATCGTATTCGGTTTGGACGATGTAACATTTCCTTTTATATTGATCGATAAACCGTCAATATACATTTCTATCTTTCATTTCTCATTTGGCACCAATTCGGGACACAACAAGGCTAGTTTCATGAAACGCTTTTCATAGTTATTGAGATTCGCGCCGATAACCTTCAGATTACGTAACTCCGATTCCATTTTTCTGATCTCGTTTCGAGGACAGTACTCCTCGATGTAACATTTCCTTTTATATTGATCGATAAACCGTCAATATGCCGTATCTATTCCTTCTGCTTTAGCATAATTGTTCCACCAAGTAAGTGCACCATCTTGCAACGTGCACGAAGCATACTTTGACTTGTCTCCGTTCGCACAATTACTGATTTTGAAAACGGACTCCATCTTTTCAAACCATCGGGTTAGACCGACTCGTCCCTCAGTTCCACTAAACGTCTGTGGTTTGCATCCTTGAAAAGTTTTGTATGAGCATCCGTTTCGTGAATTTGTGTTTACTGCTGCTGCTTTGGCTGCTGCTTCGGCTGCTGTTTTTGCTGCTTCGGTTGCAGCAATTCTTTCATTCACACGTTTCTCGACTAGTTGCTCAAACTCAGCATCCGACATTTGAGACATGTTTCTTCAATAAACACAACAGATATAATTTAATCATATAGAATATTATAGGTAAAATGAGTTGTCAATAGTTAATCGTAGCATATTAATAATATGAACCGATTATTATAAAAGCCTTTTCTTCTTATTAGCATTTTATAATTATTTCTAGGGTATTACCTACCCGTTAAGTTCATACATAATAGCTAGTACAAGGAATTAACTACTAAAATCCTAATAATATTCCACTATGAATAATTATAGCGAGTTACTACATTATTATGTAATAATAATAATAAGAAGTAGTAATAATACAAATAATCATTCCATGCATTTATTATTAATAAACCAAAATAATACAATACCATACAATACTGATATTTTACATAACAAGATAGAGTAGCACACATAAGCAATAAAATAGCGCATGGAAGATTTATGGTTGCGAGATCGTTCATTCAGAACTATCAGAAACTTCTTCCCATTTGGTTCTCTCTGCCAATTGTTTGTGTGCACATGGTCCGACAGACATTCTGGCAGTGTATTTTATTTTTAGTTGGGGTTTTGAGGTACCCGTTGCCTCAGTGGGTTTAATACAATAAGGGCGGTTACGGATCGAATGGTCCTGTTCTTTTTTAATAATTAAGGACATTTTATTATTGTGGTTGTTTTAATTATCTATAGCAAGTTGGAATTTGTAACGACCCGGAAATTTCCGATCAAATTTAAACCTTAATCTTTATATGTTTCCGACACGATAAGCAAAAACCTTAATGTTGAGTCTAGAAAGTTTGAAATCTATATTCGGATAGTCAATTACCTTTGACCAAGCCTGACGATTCACGAACTATTATGTGTACTAGATATATAATACTTTATATGAACGTTTTTTTTTATATATATAATTTATATTTGAAAGATTAAATATTATATTAATCAACATTTATACTATATATATATATATAGTTATATTTTTAAATGAATATCTAATTATATATGTTACAAAATGATAATTTATAATATTAAACTTGAATATATATATATATATATATATAAATTAATATATTATTATTACTATTATTAATTGTAATTAGATTATTAAAAATATAATTATAAATATTAATTATTAATAATAAATACATATAAAATCAAACGCATAACTCTAAATCAGTTACAGCTGTGATATAATTTGTTAGATGTCTTATCCTAGTACAATTTGATTCCAAAATTATACATTATCGAACAAACACAGTTAAAGGCGATTTTTATTTTAATCATATAATATCTTGATCGAATATTTTTCTTGTCGAGCAATTGGGATATATAATTGATGTAATCCCAAGTCAAGTGTTAACAATAAACCCACATTGTCAATTAACAAATATAGGAACCCACTTGATATCCCCATACACCATAATCGTTTCTTGTTTTTCCTCAACCATGATCAAACGGCCCCTTGAAACCTTGCACCACACTAGAACACGCACACCACCTCCATATATCACCCTTGTGAGTCACTATAAATCACCTACTCGATATCTCCTGTGTAAACTATAACCCACGAGCCACTTTTGAAAACAAGAACCACTCATGAAAACAATCTTATTCTTCTTTGTAAACCCAAACACTACCACCTATCGAGTATAACCGCTACCACAAGGTTACTTTCATGTTGTTTTCTGATTACATCGAATACCTCCTGTTGCTCGAGTTCTTTTGATTCCAAAACCCATTGTGATAAACTGCAGGCTGCTTGAAACCCATTAACTTTTCGATTACTGTTTCGGGTTCATTTACACAAACACACAATTGGAAACCCACATCACCTTTAGTTCTTTATTATGTGCTAAACAAAAACCGAACTCACACCACTAGATTCAACACAGCCGTTGCTATAAGTATGCTTTTGTTCTCGGTTACGATCACCACAATCATCGTTGCAACCCTTCAATCACCACCTTCACTCCATCATCACCAAATCACCACCATTTGTTTATGATTGTTCTTCTTTTCATTCTACCTGTTATGATGAAACGAAAATACCATCGAGCACCACCTTTCTATTAAATCGTTGTTATATACTTCGGTATATTCTAATCTTGTGAATATTATAACCACAATGATGAAATGATTGGTAGTGGCTTGTATCGAATAAAAAGGAGAATGGATAGGTTTAAGAATTTTGTCAAGTGGTGAGAGGTATTAAATATTATAATGCATTACTTTAATACATAACAAATGGTTCTAGTTCAACTAGTTGCAAGTAATGGCCGACACATTGGAAATTATTTGGAATTGTTTTTGTTAAAAGAATTTCCTTTTGTTAGTGGACTGTAGAGAGTTGGAAGGATGGGACCGAAAAAGACATTGATACATTATATAAGTGATGATAAACACAATTAAGTAATGATCTTAATGATGAAAGGATTAGGACTATAGTTTTGATTATAATTAAGTTATGGATGATGATGGTATCTGATGATGATATGTCACGATGATGAGTAATGATGAAAGATGATGATACGATTGTTGTTCCCGATTGAACCCCAGTACCTACTAACTCATCGATTACTTTATTTAAAACGTGGCTGGGCTGTGTATTTCCTTCGCTATTGGGTTGAAAACGAATTAAAATAGGGCTGCTGTGTTCCTGGGCCGAATATCACAGATGTATAGCTGTTGGGCCATGTTTATTTATGCTTGTTGGACTGTAACAGTTTATTTCGGTTTAAATAATTAAGCCTGCGAACTAGCATTAGATGTGACAAAGTGGTTTAGTGGTTTAAGGTGTTTGTATTTAACAGAGGGTCGGGGGTTCGAGTCCCTCCATGGGCAGCTTGTTCTTTTTATGCCAAATTACTTAAAGGTAGTTTCTTTTCATTATTGTTATTATTATTATTATTTTTTTATTATTTTTTTTATATTTATTGTTATTAATAATTAGTGGTATTATTAGTAAGTATTATAGTTATAATTATTATTATTATTATTACTAATAAGTATAAGCTACTTTTTATTATTACTAAAATTATAAATAAAATTATAATTACTATTATCATTAAGAGCATGATTACTATTATCATTTTTAGTATAAAAATAATACAATTTATTATTAATCTTATTAGGATCATTTTTTTTTATTGGTATTAATATTAATATAAGTGGTTTTTATTATAAAAACTATCATTTTAATAAATAAATATTTTGTACATAACAACACACTTAAAATATATACTATAAATATATTAATATACTATATAACTATATGAAAAACGTATTATCATTAAATATATATATATACATACATACAAATTAAATATATAACATATAAAGCTATAATATAGAAATTGTTCAACTACGAGTGTGTGTATTAATATGTATGAACAAATAATATAGGTTCGTGAATCCGAGGCCAACCCTACACTTGTTCAATGGTGTTATATGTATTTTTACTACAAAATACAGTATGGTGAGTATATAGTCCCACTTTTAAACTCTAAATATTTCGGGATGAGAATACATGTATTTTATGTTTTACGTTATGGACACAAGTAACTGAAAAATATATTCTACGTTGAGTTGTACCACTGGCATACTTCCCTGTAGCTTGGTAACTATTATTTACAGCGGTATTGTAAACGCGAATCCTGTTGATAGATCTATCGGGCCTGACAACCCCAACCAGACTGGACGACCAGTATTCAACGGTTGCACAGTACTTCGTTTCGTGACTACACTTGGTACAGTGTAGTAAGATTTCATATTAAAGGGAATATGCGACGTGAATAATTGTTAAGTATGGTTACCAAGTGCTCAACCACTTAGAATATTTTTATTAAAATGTTTATATATGAAATCTTGTGGTCCATAGTTATAACGCTGTTAGCATTAAACCTATATCTCACCAACTTTATGTTGACGTTTTAAAGCATGTTTATTCTCAGGTACGAATTAAGTCTTCCGCTGTGCATTAGCTCATATTAAAGACATTACTTGGAGTCAATCATCGCGATGGGACCAACTGTTGAAGACTACGTCCGGGAGGATTAGGACTGGTCGTCATAGTTGGTATCAGAGCGTTGGTCTTAGTGAACCAGGTCTCCAATTAGTGTGTCTAACTGGTAGTTGTTAGGATACATTAGTGAGTCTGGACTTTGACCGTGTTTACATGTCAAAAGTTTTGCTTATCATATCTAGTCGGAAACCATCTGCTTATCATCCTTAGGGAACTGCCTGCTTATCATTCTTAAGTCTAGACACGTCTTACTGCATTCAGTGCATCGATAGTGTATAGACAAGATTCATATCTTAGCATATCTGTAGAATTGCCTGACACATGCCGTAAATTGCTCTGTGGTCTACATAATTTTTAGTATTATATATATATTCTATGAAGTTAGAATATCATCCTCTATTCGAAAATTAATTCACATCAAAGATCTTCTCCATCCACCAAATTGCCTCTTGGCAATGAACCTAAAACACTTACCGACGAACCTGTTCGAGAAACCATTTTCTCTTTTCTTTTCCGAGTATCTCGTCACAATCACATACTATCCCATATTTCGAATCTTACTCACCCGCTTGTTTCAACCGTCAATCATTCTGTAGTACTAGAATAAGTTAACGAACTACGCGCTCGTGTGACGACTTTAGAGAACCTGGTGCGAAGGTTACGAACACCAGCAGCAGCACCAGCAGCATAATCAGTACCACCATCATCGACGTCGACAGTACCCTTATCATCTCTAAACCATAACCGCGCCGTAACTCTCAATATCACAATCTGTATCTCGAATATCAACATTACACGCCTCAATATCACCATCTGTACTTCGAGTAGGAACTTCGTTCTACACATCGATCTACATCGGCTATCTTCGCTTTACGTATCATTCTACCTCATTTTTTTTTTCTCGTTCGACATGGTGAATATGTAATTTCTAAAGTTTTAGAGATTATGTAATCTAGTATTAACGGTAAATCAGATGAGTTTTTGACTCATTAAATCCATGATTACATCCGATGAAAATATATATGCAAGTATATTTTCATAAAGATTGTAATTAAAAATTCTTTTGTACAAACTGTTAATGATGAAAATATTTTAACGGGTGGGTAGTACCCGAGGAATATTTAGAATTCACATTAATAAGTTACACTGTACATTCTTCGAATCTGATTCAACTATCATTTACTATCCTACTTACAACTACCGATATACGTATCCGTTCACCACAGAATAACCATTTCTATTCAAATTTCATATTTGAATTTTGATCTATCAGAATCCAACAAGTGGCATAACGAAGAAAACATTGGACAAAAATAAAAATTCTTAGAAACAAACGAATTAATTAATTGGAATTGTGATAGGATTTCACGCTAACTGTTCCGGCTAACTGTTCCCAGCTAACTGATTAACATTTAATTTATCGCAATTTACATTCTCGCAATTTTATTTATTGTCATTTAATTTCTGTTATTTACTTTTGCGCACTTTAAATAACGGGACACGTATGCAAGGTTTCGACTTATCATATCGACCCATCTATATATATATTTCGGAACAACCGTAGACACTCTATATGTGAAGGTGGGAGTTGGCTATACAGGGTCGGAGTTGATTCCAAAATATATATATACTTTGAGTTGTGATCGACACCGAGATCGGTACACGGGTCACGATACGTATTATTTAATTCGAATATATTATATATTAAATTATATATGAATCATTGAACCATCGGACTATTGGACTGCTAACTTTGGACAATTAAAATGAATTAAATTAAAATATTGATTATAACATATGAAACTAAATAATTCTTCAAGCTTGTCACTTGATTTCATCTTAAACCTCATTTGTATCTCGACAATTACAATGCGTGTTCAAATCTTTCATGATTCTCGAAAACCCCTCAATCGAGAGGATGAACCAACCGCGTTTCATCTACGGAAGCAAAGACTTATGCTCCTGTAAGACTCTCGGAGACTGAGTCAACGTTTAACACGCAGCAGTGTTAATTTCTTTAGTGTTATTATTACCCAAAATAACTTTGCAATCCCTTTTCAAATTAGCCAATTTTGTCACAGCTCCAGCAAGTTAACCTCGACTTCTCAGAAGGGTTAGTTTCGATATATATACACGTTATTCTTTCGCTGTCGTTACCAGAGAATCTTTTATATTCCATCATCAGCGTTTAACCATCTAAAAACACAATTCTCCTGAAACCACCTCAGTTTGATAACCGATGACCTAGATCCGTTAACTTTGAGAATGCTGACGAAGCAGCATGTTGTAGATGGTCTTAATAGTCAAAAGTTGATGATAAAGAACGGAGTATTGGAAACAATCAATAGAAAATTTAGTATCAAAAAGCGGATTATACGAAACTATGAAGTAAGCCGTGGACAAATCACAAAGAATAAGTTTGACTTCAAAGAATTTAAAAGATTCAGTGCCTGCTGAAATCCTTAGTACATACCCTACTCTTTACTCTAAAACCTTTGCTGACACTATTCTTCATCATCATCCTTCGGCATTAGAAGTTCCAAGATATTATCATATCTTTCATTATAAATATCCTCAATGTTTCTGAAGATATTTTTATAACTATTCTTATCGGAAATCATCTATCTTCTCGCGCTATCTGTATCACATCATAAAAGAAACTGTGTTAGTTTCTAAATTCTGAAACCTTCGAATTTAAAATATGAATGTTTTGAAGTAGTGTTAGGAACTGACACATGAATTAGTATAATATAATGAAACTTGATCAACTTCATTATATTACAGTAAGTCATGTTAAGTTTCTAACGGAATGTGATGATTCACAGTACCATCATCATGTACCATGTTACACGGCTCTTACATTCTATTTCTAAAAAATATCAAGAAAAATATTTCTTGACGATTCGGTCTTTTCTAGGAAATTCTGGTAATTTGACAAATCAAAAATTGTGCCATTACCATTTATTTCTGAGAGCATTAGCTATATTCATTCCAAATTTCATACCTACGAATTTCGGATCATTGCTCGCTTGACTTAAGAACTGGAAGAAGAAACGAAGGAATGATTTATAGTGAAATATTCGACAAAGAAATCAAAACAGATTTCCGCATTAAATCAAAGAAGATCTTGATCGCCGAAGAACCAAATCTTATTACGTAAGATTTTCTTTAAATCCCTTAAATTCCGAAAGTCAATAGTAACTACGTCATCGGTTGTAATAAATATATTTATTTACTCATCTTCACTCTTTTGTGATAGCTTCACTCTAACGCATCATATGATCGAATAGTTTTATCTATATATCCCAATAAAGATAAAACTCCGTTATTACCTCATATTCTTCATGAAAACATTCCTATTACAACCTCTACCAAATTTCGGGGACGAAATGTCTTTAACGGGTGGGTACTGTAACGACCCGGAAATTTCCGATCAAATTTAAACCTTAATCTTTATATGTTTCCGACACGATAAGCAAAAACCTTAATGTTGAGTCTAGAAAGTTTGAAATCTATATTCGGATAGTCAATTACCTTTGACCATGCCTGACGATTCACGAACTATTATGTGTACTAGATATATAATACTTTATATGAACGTTTTTTTTTATATATATAATTTATATTTGAAAGATTAAATATTATATTAATCAACATTTATACTATATATATATAGTTATATTTTTAAATGAATATCTAATTATATATGTTACAAAATGATAATTTATAATATTAAACTTGAATATATATATATATATATATATATATATATATATATATATATATATATATATATATATATATATATATATATATATATATATATATATATATATAAATTAATATATTATTATTACTATTATTAATTGTAATTAGATTATTAAAAATATAATTATAAATATTAATTATTAATAATAAATACATATAAAATCAAACGCATAACTCTAAATCAGTTACAGCTGTGATATAATTTGTTAGATGTCTTATCCTAGTACAATTTGATTCCAAAATTATACATTATCGAACAAACACAGTTAAAGGCGATTTTTATTTTAATCATATAATATCTTGATCGAATATTTTTCTTGTCGAGCAATTGGGATATATAATTGATGTAATCCCAAGTCAAGTGTTAACAATAAACCCACATTGTCAATTAACAAATATAGGAACCCACTTGATATCCCCATACACCATAATCGTTTCTTGTTTTTCCTCAACCACGATCAAACGGCCCCTTGAAACCTTGCACCACACTAGAACACGCACACCACCTCCATATATCACCCTTGTGAGTCACTATAAATCACCTACTCGATATCTCCTGTGTAAACTATAACCCACGAGCCACTTTTGAAAACAAGAACCACTCATGAAAACAATCTTATTCTTCTTTGTAAACCCAAACACTACCACCTATCGAGTATAACCGCTACCACAAGGTTACTTTCATGTTGTTTTCTGATTACATCGAATACCTCCTGTTGCTCGAGTTCTTTTGATTCCAAAACCCATTGTGATAAACTGCAGGCTGCTTGAAACCCATTAACTTTTCGATTACTGTTCCGGGTTCATTTACACAAACACACAATTGGAAACCCACATCACCTTTAGTTCTTTATTATGTGCTAAACAAAAACCGAACTCACACCACTAGATTCAACACAGCCGTTGCTATAAGTATGCTTTTGTTCTCGGTTACGATCACCACAATCATCGTTGCAACCCTTCAATCACCACCTTCACTCCATCATCACCAAATCACCACCATTTGTTTATGATTGTTCTTCTTTTCATTCTACCTGTTATGATGAAACGAAAATACCATCGAGCACCACCTTTCTATTAAATCGTTGTTATATACTTCGGTATATTCTAATCTTGTGAATATTATAACCACAATGATGAAATGATTGGTAGTGGCTTGTATCGAATAAAAAGGAGAATGGATAGGTTTAAGAATTTTGTCAAGTGGTGAGAGGTATTAAATATTATAATGCATTACTTTAATACATAACAAATGGTTCTAGTTCAACTAGTTGCAAGTAATGGCCGACACACTGGAAATTATTTGGAATTGTTTTTGTTAAAAGAATTTCCTTTTGTTAGTGGACTGTAGAGAGTTGGAAGGATGGGACCGAAAAAGACATTGATACATTATATAAGTGATGATAAACACAATTAAGTAATGATCTTAATGATGAAAGGATTAGGACTATAGTTTTGATTATAATTAAGTTATGGATGATGATGGTATCTGATGATGATATGTCACGATGATGAGTAATGATGAAAGATGATGATACGATTGTTGTTCCCGATTGAACCCCAGTACCTACTAACTCATCGATTACTTTATTTAAAACGTGGCTGGGCTGTGTATTTCCTTCGCTATTGGGTTGAAAACGAATTAAAATAGGGCTGCTGTGTTCCTGGGCCGAATATCACAGATGTATAGCTGTTGGGCCATGTTTATTTATGCTTGTTGGACTGTAACAGTTTATTTCGGTTTAAATAATTAAGCCTGCGAACTAGCATTAGATGTGACAAAGTGGTTTAGTGGTTTAAGGTGTTTGTATTTAACAGAGGGTCGGGGGTTCGAGTCCCTCCATGGGCAGCTTGTTCTTTTTATGCCAAATTACTTAAAGGTAGTTTCTTTTCATTATTGTTATTATTATTATTATTTTTTTATTATTTTTTTTTATATTTATTGTTATTAATAATTAGTGGTATTATTAGTAAGTATTATAGTTATAATTATTATTATTATTATTACTAATAAGTATAAGCTACTTTTTATTATTACTAAAATTATAAATAAAATTATAATTACTATTATCATTAAGAGCATGATTACTATTATCATTTTTAGTATAAAAATAATACAATTTATTATTAATCTTATTAGGATTATTTTTTTTATTGGTATTAATATTAATATAAGTGGTTTTTATTATAAAAACTATCATTTTAATAAATAAATATTTTGTACATAACAACACACTTAAAATATATACTATAAATATATTAATATACTATATAACTATATGAAAAACGTATTATCATTAAATATATATATATATACATACATACAAATTAAATATATAACATATAAAGCTATAATATAGAAATTGTTCAACTACGAGTATGTGTATTAATATGTATGAACAAATAATATAGGTTCGTGAATCCGAGGCCAACCCTACACTTGTTCAATGGTGTTATATGTATTTTTACTACAAAATACAGTATGGTGAGTATATAGTCCCACTTTTAAACTCTAAATATTTCGGGATGAGAATACATGTATTTTATGTTTTACGTTATGGACACAAGTAACTGAAAAATATATTCTACGTTGAGTTGTACCACTGGCATACTTCCCTGTAGCTTGGTAACTATTATTTACAGCAGTATTGTAAACGCGAATCCTGTTGATAGATCTATCGGGCCTGACAACCCCAACCGGACTGGACGACCAGTATTCAACGGTTGCACAGTACTTCGTTTCGTGACTACACTTGGTACAGTGTAGTAAGATTTCATATTAAAGGGAATATGCGACGTGAATAATTGTTAAGTATGGTTACCAAGTGCTCAACCACTTAGAATATTTTTATTAAAATGTTTATATATGAAATCTTGTGGTCCATAGTTATAACGCTGTTAGCATTAAACCAATATCTCACCAACTTTATGTTGACGTTTTAAAGCATGTTTATTCTCAGGTACGAATTAAGTCTTCCGCTGTGCATTAGCTCATATTAAAGACATTACTTGGAGTCGATCATCGCGATGGGACCAACTGTTGAAGACTACGTCCGGGAGGATTAGGACTGGTCGTCATAGAATTTCTCCTTAGTGATCTCTTTTATTTCATTAGCGAAATCCTCCTCCTTACTGATCTCGTCTGATGACGAACTGTCTGAGTCATGTGTAGGAGAATATGATGACGAACTGCAAGAATATGTACCGGTGGTCATGAACCGAAATCTGCCAGGCGTAATCGGCACAACCCGCCCGTCGGCGGTATATCTAGACCAATGTCCATATTTGTTTAGAAATGGACGATCCTCGTTTACTCCAGGGATCATGGGTCCATGCCAACGATACTGTGGCTCCGGAAAACTAAAGCTAGGTGGAGCTGGAACCTCCTCTGGGTTTACCGGGAGTTGAGATTCCCCGGCTAACACAATTTCTTCTTTAATAGGTATTGGAACGCCCTTTTCAGTTGTGGATAGAATAGATTCAGTGTCCGATTCCGAGTCGTACAAAATGATAGGATTAGAGGAAGTCATCTATCACATAATTGAAACAACAATTACGTTAGCATATAAATATATCACATATAATGTTTTTGGCCAAATAATAAGCAAAAATCAGTAAAAACAGATATGGTCATAGTCCAGACTCACTAATGCATCCTAACAATTACCAGTTAAACACACTAATGTAATTTCTGGTTCCCTATGACCTCAAGCTCGGATACCAACTGTAACGACCCGTCAAAATCGCTATTGACGCGTCACGTTAATCATTGATTCCACAGTGAGGTTTTGACCTCTATATGATACGTTTTGATAAAATATTGCATTCATTAAAATAAGTGACTTTCTAAACATAGAAAGTTATAAACATGTGGGCGAGTGCTTAGGTATAAGCAAAACCCCGAAATACATAAGTCTTTAATTTACAGGTTGACATCACAGTCCAATTATTTATTACACAACGCAGTTTTATTTTGAATGCAATAAACTTTGTACAAAGCATGAGAGACTCCATGCAGGCAACAAGCACATCACAGCGGAAGCATTCTAAGGACCTGAGAATAAAACATGCTAAAAAGTCAACACGAATGTTGGTGAGTTATAGGTTTAATTGCTCGAGTCATAAACATGTATAAAGATAGACCACAAGATTTCATCAAAAGTTTATCAATAGATTCTACGTAACAGAGCACCCTGGTAACTAAACTTAATGCTATAGTGATAATTACCCCATTCGTTTTAATACACGCAAACCAACGTGTCTTAAACTCAAATAACATACGTCCGTTAAAAGGCTAGCGCTCTAGCTCGGACGGGGATGTCAAGCCCTATGGATCCATATACAATTATTCGCGCCCACCAGTCCATATCCTATGTACTGGCAGCTACTAGTTACCAAAGCTAAGGGATTTCCGGTTTAACTCAGTGTAGAATTTAGTATGTACTTGTGTCTTATCGCGTTTAAAATAAATTGCATGTATTCTCAGCCCAAAAATATTTAAAGTATTTAAAAAGGGAGACTATAACTCACAGTTCAATATTGCGATTCAATATTGTAAGCAAATTGCGTAGACGTAATGATGGTAGACGACTGTATGGTTGGCCTTGGATTCAAGAACAATACCCCGAATAATACTCAATATTTCCTTAGCTTAAAGCGGTTTGAAACCCGAATTAAAAACACCCTCGTATATACCTTATTATTATTAAACTTAAATTTAAAATTAAAATTATAATATAAATTTAAATATTGAGAGATAAATGTGAAAAAATTTCGTCGAACAAACTGCGTATTTATATTACTTTTCGATTTACTGTAGCTCATGCGATCGCATGAGTTTTCAGTGTTTTTGTCATGCGATCGCATGGCCGCCTTTTCCGTTTTTGTTTGCTAGTTCGTCGACATCAAATAGTGTTTACTGTAGCAATAGGGGGGGTACTGTAGCAATAGTGTTTACTGTAGCAAATAGTGTTTACTGTAGCAAATCACTGTAGCAAAGTCGTTTTCACTGTAGCACTGTAGCAAAATACGGTTTCACTGTAGCAAATAGTGTTTCACTGTAGCAAAGTAATTTTTACTGTAGCAAAGTAATTTTTACTGTAGCAACTAGGGTTTGACTGTAGGAAAGTCGTTTTTACTTGTACATATATATATATATATATACATACATATAATTGTTCATGAATCGTTGAGAGTAGTCAAAGGTAATTGTATATATGAAACAGTTCTAAAATTTTGAGACTCAATCTAACAGACTTTGTTTAACGTGCCAAAATAATAAATCGTATAGAGAATTGGTTTAAATTAGTCGAAATTTTTCGGGTCATCACAGTACCTCCCCGTTAAAGAAAATTTCGTCCCGAAATTTTGAGTAGTACCTGTTTCATGAGCGATATCAGTGAACAAATGTGGATACTTTTGCTTCATTTGATCTTCACGTTCCCAAGTAAACTCGGGTCCTCGTCTTGCGTTCCAACGAACTCTAACTATCGGTATTTTGCTTTGTTTTAATTGTTTGACCTCACGGTCCATGATTTCAACAGGTTCTTCTATAAAATGGAGTTTATCATTTATTCGTATTTCGTCAAGAGGAATTACGACATCCTCTTCAGCTAAACATTTCTTCAAATTTGACACGTGAAATGTGTTGTGAACACTACTAAGTTCTTGCGGTAGCTTTAATCGATAAGCAACTGTTCCAATTCTTTTGGTGATTTCAAAGGGTCCTACGTACCTAGGACTTAGCTTTCCTCGTTTACCGAATCGTACAACGCCTTTCCAGGGTGACACTTTCAACATGACTTTGTCGCCCACTTGAAATTCTAGCGGTTTTCTTCTTACATCAGCATAACTCTTTTGGCGACTCATGGCCGTTTTCAATCGCTGTTGTATTTGAATGATCTTTTCGGTGGTTTTATGAATAATTTCTGGTCCAGTAAGTTGTCTTTCTCCTACTTCACTCCAACAGATAGGAGATCTGCACTTTCTACCGTAAAGTGCTTCAAATGGCGCTGCGTTGATGCTCGTATGATAGCTGTTATTGTATGAAAATTCTGCCAACGGTAAGTGTCGATCCCAATTGGTTCCAAAGTCAATCACGCATGCCCGTAACTGTAGTAAATAGTGTTTACTGTAGTAAATAGTGTTTACTGCAGCAAATCACTGTAGCAAATAGTGTTTTACTGTAGCAAATAGTGTTTTACTGTAGCAAAGTAATTTTTACTGTAGCAACTAGGGTTTTACTGTAGGAAAGTCGTTTTTACTTGTACATATATATATATACATAAATATAATTGTTCATGAATCGTTGAGAGTAGTCAAAGCTAATTGTATATATGAAACAGTTCTAAAATTTTGAGACTCAATCTAACAGACTTTGTTTAACGTGCCAAAATAATAAATCGTATAGAGAATTGGTTTAAATTAGTCGAAATTTTTCGGGTCATCACAAAATCGAACAACGCCTTTCCAAGGTGAAACTTTAAGCATGACCATCTCGCCAATTTCAAATTCTATATCTTTTCTTTTAATGTCAGCGTAGCTCTTTTGTCGACTTTGGGCGGTTCTCAATCGTTGTTGAATTTGGATCATCTTCTCGGTAGTTTCTTGTATTATCTCCGGACCCGTAATCTGTCTATCCCCCACTTCACTCCAACAAATCGAAGACCTACACTTTCTACCATAAAGTGCTTCAAACGGCGCCATCTCAATGCTTGAATGGTAGCTGTTGTTGTAGGAAAATTCTGCTAACGGTAGATGTCGATCCCAACTGTTTCCGAAATTAATAACACATGCTCGTAGCATGTCTTCAAGCGTTTGTATCGTCCTTTCGCTCTGCCCATCAGTTTGTGGATGATAGGCAGTACTAATGTCTAGACGAGTTCCTAATGCTTGATGTAATGTCTGCCAGAATCTTGAAATAAATCTGCCATCCCTATCAGAGATAATAGAGATTGGTATTCCATGCCTGGAGACGACTTCCTTCAAATACAGTCGTGCTAACTTTTCCATCTTGTCATCTTCTCTTATTGGCAGGAAGTGTGCTGATTTGGTGAGACGATCAACTATTACCCAAATAGTATCAAAACCACTTGCAGTCCTTGGCAATTTAGTGATGAAATCCATGGTAATGTTTTCCCATTTCCATTCCGGGATTTCGGGTTGTTGAAGTAGACCTGATGGTTTCTGATGCTCAGCTTTGATCTTAGAACACGTCAAACATTCTCCTACATATTTAGCAACATCGACTTTCATACCCGGCCACCAAAAATGTTTCTTGAGATCCTTGTACATCTTCCCCATTCCAGGATGTATTGAGTATCTGGTTTTATGAGCTTCTCTAAGTACCATTTCTCTCATATCTCCAAATTTTGGTACCCAAATTCATTCAGCCCTATACCGGGTTCCGTCTTCCCGAATATTAAGATGTTTCTCCGATCCTTTGGGTATTTCATCCTTTAAGCTTCCCTCTTTTAAAACTCCTTGTTGCGCCTCCTTTATTTGAGTAGTAAGGTTAGTGTGAATCATTATATTCATAGATTTTACATGAATGGGTTCTCTGTCCTTTCTGCTCAAGGCATCGGCTACCACATTTGCCTTCCCTGGTTGGTAACGAATCTCAAAGTCGTAATCATTCAACAATTCAATCCACCTACGCTGCCTCATATTCAGTTGTTTCTGATTAAATATGTGTTGAAAACTTTTGTGGTCGGTATATATAATACTTTTGACCCATATAAGTAGTGCCTCCAAGTCTTTAATGCAAAAACAACTGCGCCTAATTCCAAATCATGCGTCGTATAATTCTATTCGTGAATCTTCAATTGTCTAGACGCATAAGCAATTACTTTCGTTCGTTGCATTAATACACAACCGAGACCTTGCTTTGAGGCGTCACAATATATCACAAAATCATCATTCCCTTCAGGTAATGACAATATAGGTGCCGTAGTTAACTTTTTCTTCAATAACTGAAACGCTTTCTCTTGTTCATCCTTCCATTCAAATTTCTTCCCTTTATGCGTTAATGCAGTCAAGGTTTTCGCTATTTTGGAAAAATCTTGGATGAATCTCCTGTAATAAGCATCCAGCCCTAAAAATTGGCGTATGTGCTTCGGAGTTTTCGGGGTTTCCCACTTTTCAACAGTTTCAATCTTTGCTGGATCCACTTGAATACCTTCTTTGTTCACTATGTGACCGAGGAATTGAACTTCTTCAAACCAAAATGCACACTTTAAAAACTTAGCGTACAGTTTTTCTTTTCTCAGCAACTCTAGCACTTTTCTCAAATGTTCTTCGTGCTCTTGATCATTCTTCGAGTAAATAAGTATGTCATCCATGAAAACAATGACAAACTTGTCAAGATATAGCCCACACACTCGGTTCATGAGGTCCATGAACACAGCTGGTGCGTTAGTCAATCCAAACGACATAACCATAAACTCGTAATGACTGTAACGTGTCCTAAAAGCAGTCTTTGGAATATCATCCTCCTTCACCCGCATTTGATGATATCCAGAACGTAAATCGATCTTCGAATAAATAGACGAGCCTTGTAGTTGATCAAATAAGTCGTCGATTCTCGGTAGTGGGTAGCGGTTCTTGATGGTAAGTTTGTTCAACTCTCAGTAGTCGATACACAACCTGAATGTACCATCTTTCTTCTTGACAAACAAAACAGGAGCTCCCCATGGTGATGTGCTTGGTCGAATGAAACCACGCTCTAAAAGTTCCTGTAACTGACTTTGTAATTCTTTCATTTCGCTGGGTGCGAGTCTGTATGGAGCACGAGCTATTGGTGCAGCTCCTGGTACAAGGTCTATTTGAAATTCAACGGATCGATGTGGGGGTAATCCCGGTAATTCTTTCGGAAATACATCGGGAAATTCTTTTGCGACGGGAACATCACTGATGTTCTTTTCTTCAGGTTTAACTTCCTCGATGTGTGCTAGAATGACGTAACAACCTTTTCTTATTAGTTTTTGCGCCTTCAAACTACTAATAAGATTTAATTTCGCGTTGTTCTTTTCTCCGTACACCATTAAAGGTTTTCCTTTTTCAAGCATAATGCGAATCGCGTTTTTGTAACAAACGACCTCTGCTCTCACCTTCTTCAACCAGTCCATGCCAATTATTACATCAAAACTCCCTAACTCGACTGGTATTAAATCAATCTTAAACGTTTCATCACCCAGTTTAATTTCTCTATCCCGACATATATTATCTGCTGAAATTAATTTACCATTTGCTAATTCGAGTAAAAATTTATTATCCAAAGGCGTCAATGGGCAACTTAATTTACCACAAAATTCTCTACTCATATAGCTTCTATCCGCACCCGAATCAAATAAAACATAAGCAGATTTATCGTCAATAAGAAACGTACCCGTAACAAGTTCCGGGTCTTCCTGTGCTTCTGCCGCATTAATATTGAAAACTCTTCCATGGCCCTGCCCATTAGTATTCCCCTGATTTGGGCAATTTCTAATAATGTGGCCCGGTTTTCCACAATTATAACAAACAGGGTTGGTATTACTTGCTCCGACACTATTCGTTTCGGCATTACTTGTTCCGACATTATTTGTTCCTTTAGTTCTGTTAAACTTTGGTCCGTAGACCTCACACTTTGTTGTGCTATGACCATTTCTTTTACACCTGTTGCAAAATATCGTGCAAAACCCCTGATGATTTTCTTCACACCTATGACATGGCTATTTTTGGTTTTTATTGCTGTTGTTGTTATTGAGGTTGTTGTTGGGATTGTTATTGTTATTGAAATGGTTGTTGTAGTTATTGTTAGGATTGCGGTTATTGTTGCGATTATTGTTCGGTTGTTTGGATAGTTGTTGCGATTGTGGTTGTAATTGTTGTTGTTGTTGTTGTACTGGTGACTCTTGTCACCGTTTTCCTCCTACTTCCTCTTAAGTTGTTTCGTGTTGGCATCTTCGGCCGCCTGCTCTTTAATTCTTCCCTCAATCTGATTTATGAGTTTATGAGCCATTTGACTTGCCTTCTGTATAGAAGCGGGCTCGTGTGAACTCACATCTTCTTGAATCCTTACTGGTAACCCTTTTACAAAAGCATCGATCTTCTCTTCTTCATCTTCGAATGCTCCCGGACACAATAGGCACAACTCTGTGAACCGTCGTTCATATGTGGCAACGTCGAACCCTTGTGTTCGTAACTCTCTAAGTTCTGCCTTGAGTTTATTGACTTCGTTTCTAGGACGGTACTGCTCGTTCATCAATTGCTTGAATGCCGACCACGGTAGTGCGTAAGCAGCATTTTATCCTACCTGTTCAAGATAGGTGTTCCACCACGTTAACGCAGTACCTGTGAAGGTATGCGTAGCGTACTTAACTTTGTCCTCTTCAGTACACTTACTTATGGCAAACACCGATTCGACTTTCTCGGTCCACCGTTTCAATCCAATTGGTCCTTCGGTTCCATCAAATTCCAAAGGTTTGCAGGTAGTGAATTCTTTGTAGGAGCATCCTACATGATTTTTTGGCCGTTAGCTACATTGCTAGATTCAGAGTTATTGTTGGTATGTAGCGCAGCCTGTACTGCGGCTATGTTTGCAGCAAGAAAGGTACGAAATTCCTCTTCGCTCATATTCATGGTGTGTCGAGTAGTTGGTGCCATTTCCTTCAAAATAGCCAATTGAATCGAGTTAATCATATAGAATATTAAGAGTAGTCAATAGTATTTCGTAGCATAATATGAACTCATTTATAAAAGCTTTTTCTTCATATTAGCGTTTTATAAGTTTAAATTCGGGTACTACCTACCCGTTAAGTTCATACTTAGTAGCTAATATACAATTCAACTACTACAATTCCATATGAAAAACTGATTATAATAATATATCACATACAAATATTCTTCAAAGTTACAACTTCGCTGTAGTGACCCGAACTTTTCCATGTTTATATATATTAATTGAGATTGATATTTACATGATTAAATGTTTCCAACATGTTAAGCAATCAAACTTGTTAAGACTTGATTAATTGAAATATGTTTCATATAGACAATTGACCACCCAAGTTGACCGGTGATTCACGAACGTTAAAACTTGTAAAAACTATATGATGACATATATATGGATATATATATAGTTAACATGATATTATGATAAGTAAACATATCATTAAGTATATTAACAATGAACTACATATGTAAAAACAAGACTACTAACTTAATGATTTTGAAACGAGACATATATGTAACGATTATCGTTGTAACGACATTTAATGTATATATATCATATTAAGAGATATTCGTACATCATAATATCATGATAATATAATAATTTAAAATCTCTTTTGATATTATAAACATTGGGTTAACAACATTTAACAAGATCGTTAACCTAAAGGTTTCAAAACAACATTTACATGTAACGACTAATGATGACTTAACGACTCAGTTAAAATGTATATACATGTAGTGTTTTAATATGTATTCATACACTTTTGAAAGACTTCAAGACACTTATCAAAATACTTCTACTTAACAAAAATGCTTACAATTACATCCTCGTTCAGTTTCATCAACAATTCTACTCGTATGCACCCGTATTCGTACTCGTACAATACACAGCTTTTAGATGTATGTACTATTGGTATATACACTCCAATGATCAGCTATTAGCAGCCCATGTGAGTCACCTAACACATGTGGGAACCATCATTTGGCAACTAGCATGAAATATCTCATAAAATTACAAAAATATGAGTAATCATTCATGAGTTATTTACATGAAAACAAAATTACATATCCTTTATATCTAATCCATACACCAATGACCAAAAACACCTACAAACACTTTCATTCTTCAATTTTCTTCATCTAATTGATCTCTCTCAAGTTCTATCTTCAAGTTCTAAGTGTTCTTCATATATTCTACAAGTTCTAGTTACATAAAATCAAGAATACTTTCAAGTTTGCTAGCTCACTTCCAATCTTGTAAGGTGATCATCCAACCTCAAGAAATCTTTGTTTCTTACAGTAGATTATCATTCTAATACAAGGTAATAATCATATTCAAACTTTGATTCAATTTCTATAACTATAACAATCTTATTTCAAGTGATGATCTTACTTGAACTTGTTTTCGTGTCATGATTCTGCTTCAAGAACTTCGAGCCATCCAAGGATCCGTTGAAGCTAGATCCATTTTTCTCTTTTCTAGTAGGTTTATCCAAGGAACTTAAGGTAGTAATGATGTTCATAACATCATTCGATTCATACATATAAAGCTATCTTATTCGAAGGTTTAAACTTGTAATCACTAGAACATAGTTTAGTTAATTCTAAACTTGTTCGCAAACAAAAGTTAATCCTTCTAACTTGACTTTTAAAATCAACTAAACACATGTTCTATATCTATATGATATGCTAACTTAATGATTTAAAACCTGGAAACACGAAAAACACCGTAAAACCGGATTTACGCCGTCGTAGTAACACCGCGGGCTGTTTTGGGTTAGTTAATTAAAAACTATGATAAACTTTTATTTAAAAGTTGTTATTCTGAGAAAATGATTTTTATTATGAACATGAAACTATATCCAAAAATTATGGTTAAACTCAAAGTGGATGTATGTTTTCTAAAATGGTCATCTAGACGTCGTTCTTTCGACTGAAATGACTACCTTTACAAAAATGACTTGTAACTTATTTTTCCGACTATAAACCTATACTTTTTCTGTTTAGATTCATAAAATAGAGTTCAATATGAAACCATAGCAATTTGATTCACTCAAAACGGATTTAAAATGAAGAAGTTATGGGTAAAACAAGATTGGATAATTTTTCTCATTTTAGCTACGTGAAAATTGGTAACAAATCTATTCCAACCATAACTTAATCAACTTGTATTGTATATTATGTAATCTTGAGATACCATAGACACGTATACAATGTTTCGACCTATCATGTCGACACATCTATATATATTTCGGAACAACCATAGACACTCTATATTTGAATATTGGAGTTAGCTATACAGGGTTGAGGTTGATTCCAAAATATATATAGTTTGAGTTGTGATCAATACTGAGATACGTATACACTGGGTCGTGGATTGATTCAAGATAATATTTATCGATTTATTTCTGTACATCTAACTGTGGACAACTAGTTGTAGGTTACTAACGAGGACAGCTGACTTAATAAACTTAAAACATCAAAATATATTAAAAGTGTTGTAAATATATTTTGAACATACTTTGATATATATGTATATATTGTTATAGGTTCGTGAATCAACCAGTGGCCAAGTCTTACTTCCCGACGAAGTAAAAATCTGTGAAAGTGAGTTATAGTCCCACTTTTAAAATCTAATATTTTTGGGATGAGAATACATGCAGGTTTTATAAATGATTTACAAAATAGACACAAGTACGTGAAACTACATTCTATGGTTGAATTATCGAAATCGAATATGCCCCTTTTTATTAAGTCTGGTAATCTAAGAATTAGGGAACAGACACCCTAATTGACGCGAATCCTAAAGATAGATCTATTGGGCTTAACAAACCCCATCCAAAGTACCGGATGCTTTAGTACTTCGAAATTTATATCATATCCGAAGGGTGTCCCGGAATGATGGGGATATTCTTATATATATGCATCTTGTTAATGTCGGTTACCAGGTGTTCACCATATGAATGATTTTTATCTCTATGTATGGGATGTGTATTGAAATATGAAATCTTGTGGTCTATTATTATGATTTGATATATATAGGTTAAACCTATAACTCACCAACATTTTTGTTGACGTTTTAAGCATGTTTATTCTCAGGTGATTATTAAGAGCTTCCGCTGTCGCATACTTAAATAAGGACGAGATTTGGAGTCCATGCTTGTATGATATTGTGTAAAAACTGCATTCAAGAAACTTATTTTGTTGTAACATATTTGTATTGTAAACCATTATGTAATAGTCGTGTGTAAACATGATATTTTAGATTATCATTATTTGATAATCTACGTAAAGCTTTTTAAACCTTTATTGATGAAATAAAGGTTATGGTTTGTTTTAAAATGAATGCAGTCTTTGAAAAATGTCTCATATAGAGGTCAAAACCTCGCAACGAAATCAATTAATATGGAACGTTTTTAATCAATAAGAACGGGACATTTCATTCGCTATATTACATATAACATGAAATATAGTACACTTTGATACAGGACAGTTTTGAAGATAAACCTAGTTAATACGCAAGTTTTTTAGTAAAAGAAATAAAGACACGTAATTCATAAGTCCAGAAACAAGTCATGCATTCTGGTTTTACTAAGACGACTTCCCATCCTTGGTTTTGTGGAAAGTAACCGTTATGACCATTGGCTAGGCAGCATGTTGTAATGTCGTCAAAAGGACGAGGGTTTTGTGACAACCCGGAAATTTCCAACCAAATTTAAACTTTAATCTTTATATGTTTCCGACACGATAAGCAATATTTGTTAAGTTAAATTTCAAGAATTTTAAACTATATTCATACATTCATTCAACCTCGACCAAGTTCCAACGATTCACGAACCATTAAACGAATATGATTATATTTGTATATGTGTATATATATTATAACTTGAAACGTAAATAAAATATTAGATTAAATACTTTATATGATTGTATCTGTTTCAAAATGTTTATCAATGGAATTAGAAGATAAGATCAAATGATTGAATTATCAGATATATTGAATTATGATTACAAGTCTCTGTTGAAAGGCCCACGTTGATTTGAGAAATCTTTCCATTTTAACAATATTCGGAAAATGGTAAAGTGATTTATAAATAAGAACAAATTGTCAATCATTGAGAACTAGACAAAGGATAGTGGAAGATTGAATCTCATAAAGACTCGATTGATCTATTTAGTTTTAAACGTACAAAAACGTTTTCAGTTTAAAAAGAACTTTATTATTAAAACGTAAATAACTTTTATAAATATCTAGAACCACTTTTGACAACTCATTACTTAACTAGTATGATAAAGATAACGATATTTATATTTTATTTTATATATATAACGATTTAAATTAATATTATATATATTTATACGCGTATTATACGTACATAGTTTTATACTTTTACTATACTTAAACTTTACCTTTACTTTATTTTTACTTTACTTTAACTTTAATAATTCACTTTAATAATTCATACTTTAATAATTCACTTTAATAATTTATACTTTAATAATTCACTTTAATAATTCATACTTTAATAATTCACCTTAATAATTCATACTTTAATAATTCACTTTAATAATTCATACTTTAATAATTCACTTTAATAATTCATACCTTAATAATTCACTTTAATAATTCAAAAATCTATTATAAATAGAATTCAATAGGTTTCATTATTTCATAGAAACTTGAAAATATTTTTCTCTAAACTCTCTCAATCGATTTACATATATATATTTACTCCGTATTATTTCAAGATATTATTAGTATACATAAAATATTACGACGGAGTGCTGTCCGAGTGATTTCGAAATTGTTTTTCGAGTGGGATAGGATTAAGGAAATTATGGGTTATAGCTATGGAGGTGATTGAGTATGGTTCATGGGTATGCTCGTGAGGTCAATATAGTGTTTATCATTTCCGTTGCATCTACGTACCTTTCCTGCAATATTGAATCTCAATATTGATACGTGAGTACTCATAATTTAACTTTTACATACTAATAGTGTATCCCTGACTAGTGCTCGAGTATTTAGGATTATGCATGCTTGTACTTTTAATATTGCCCTTACACAGGTTAGGTTGAATGTTGAATTAGTTACACTTGCGGTTGAGATAAGGTATAAGATATGCATGTCCTTGGAAAGCTAGCGAAAAATTAAGAACTTTTCCTTTAGATATCGAATGGTTTCGATGAACGGATTAGAAGTTATAATCAATTGAATTTTCGATATTTTTATTAAAAATGATTATTATTATCGTCGTTTTTATCGTCGTTCTAGTTTTATCTTATTATTATGATTATTATTATCTTTATCAATAAAAGGAATTTATCATTAAAAATTGTTATTTTTTTTATTATTACTATCGTTATTATCGTTAAAGTTATAATTAGTATTATTATTATTATCCAATTATTATTATTATTATTATTATTATTATTATTATTCTTATTATTATTATTATTATTATTATTATTATTAGTATTATTATTATTATTATTATCGTTATTAATATATATATCATTATTTAAAAATGGTTATTGTTATTGTTATTATTATTATTACTATATTATCATTAAGATAATTATTAGTATTATCGTTAATAATGTTATAGTAACTATCATTATTAATATTAGTGTATTTAAAACAAATATTTGTAACACCTAATTATTTTGATTACTATTATTATCATTATTATGAACACGATATAAAAGACGATTAAAAGCTATTAAACGAAACGATTAGGAAATAATGAGTAAGAGTATCATGATGAAATTAAAATATTATAAGATATTGATTTAGATAAAATTATCATTCTTATTATTTTTATCATTACTATTATTATTAAAAATATCGTTAGTATTAAAACTATCATTTTAACAAAAATTATCATTTTAATAGAAATGTCATTGTTACTATAAAATATCATTATTATTATTATTTTAAATAGAATTATTATTTTAAAGATAATATTAAAAATTATCGTAAATATTAAAGTTATCATAATTAGAATTATCGTTTTATCATAATGTCATCTTAGTAATTATAAATATTGATATTTTTATAATAATAATTATTATTACAAAATAATACAACTTTTACTTACTATCATTATAGATATTATTTTATCAAATAAATATGTGATACAAACATATTTTACTACATGTAATAACTTACTTTAATAATACCTATCATATTATCTTTATGATATTAAATGAACTCTATAAATTTTATTACTTAATATATATAAAAGTATATTTTATTATATAAATTTAATATAAAATTTTATTTATTAATAAATAAATTATATTATTTACTCTAATAAATCTTTTAAAAATATTTAAAAATATAAAACGACGATATTTAAACTATATATTAATCATGTATAGATTTTTGGAAATTATTTTGAGTCAAATTTACTTTTGTTGACTTTTGCATATTAGTCTCGAGCATTAGGATTGTGGTACACTATGACTTAACCTAATTTGTTAGACAAATATTGACCAACACATAAATATATATAATTAATTTAGGTTCGTGAATCCGAGGCCAACCTTCCACTTGTTCAATGACGTTATATGTATTTTTACTACGAAATACAGTATGGTGAGTTTCATTTGCCTTTTTACCCTTTATATTTTTGGGACTGAGAATACATGCGCTTTTATAAATGTTTGACGAAATAGACACAAGTAATTGAAACTACATTCTATGGTTGAATTATCGAAATCGAATATGCCCCTTTTTTATTAAAGTCTGGTAATCTAAGAATTAGGGAACAGACACCCTAATTGATGCGAATCCTAAAGATAGATCTATTGGGCCTAACAAACCCCATCCAAAGTACCGGATGCTTTAGTACTTCGAAATTTATATCATGTCCGAAGGAGGATCCCGGAATGATAGGGGATATTCTTATATGTATCTAGTTAATGTCGGTTACCAGGTGTTCACCATATGAATGATTATTTTTGTCTCTATGCATGGGACGTATATTTATGAGAACTGGAAATGAAATTCTTGTGGTCTATTAAAATGATAGAAATAAATGATTATGATAAACTAATGAACTCACCAACCTTTTGGTTGACACTTTAAAGCATGTTTATTCTCAGGTGTTAAAGAAATCTTCCGCTGTGCATTTGCTCATTTTAAAGATATTACTTGGAGTCTTTCATAGCATATTTCGAAGAACGTTGCATTCGAGTCATTGAGTTCATCAAAGATTATTATTAAATCAATTTATAGTTGGATAGTGGATATTATGAAATGGTATGCATGCCTGTCAATTTTCGATGTAAAGAAAGATTGTCTTTTAAAAACGAATGCAATGTTTATAAAATGTATCATATAGAGGTCAAATACCTCGCAATGTAATCAACTATTGTGAATCGTTTATAATGTATATGAACGGGTCCTTTCAGTTGGTATCAGAGCGGTGGTCTTAGCGAACCAGGTCTGCATTAGTGTGTCTAACTGATAAGTCGATAGGATGCATTAGTGAGTCTGGACTTCGACCGTGTCTGCATGTCAAAAGTTTTGCTTATCATTTTGTGTCGAAAATTAACTACTTATAATCCTCAGGAAATTACCTGCTTATCATTTTTAGTCTAAGACACGTCTTGCTGCATTGATTGCATAAATAGTGTATAGATAAAAATTCATATCTTAGCATATCTGCTAAATCATATCTTATCGTATCTGTTACTTTAAACTTTGCCTGACATATCCCGCAAAGTCCTCCGTAATCTACGAAATCTTTTGATCTATATATATATATATATATATATATATATATATATATATATATATATATATATATATATATATATATATATATATATAATTAGAATACCATCCGTTAGCCAAAATCATTTCATATCGAAAAAAAAAATCCTTTATCCAATCGTATGAAATGGAATTCGTCATCAGTTCAAGTCACTCAGATTCCGAAATGGAATCCCATTCAAGCTCCGAAAGCAGTGTGACCGGAATAGATCAACCAATCAGTCATCACCTATTCTGGATGAATTGGGGATGGGTTCGTAGC
Source organism: Rutidosis leptorrhynchoides (assembly GCF_046630445.1). NCBI lineage: Eukaryota > Viridiplantae > Streptophyta > Magnoliopsida > Asterales > Asteraceae > Rutidosis > Rutidosis leptorrhynchoides. The sequence continues at coordinate 456,984,441 of NC_092334.1, forward strand.
CTCCTCAATCATTGAAAACAAGAAGAAGGTGATCCCTTCTATCCACCACATTGCCCTCTTGACGAAGAACCTGAAGCACTTACCGGCGAACCTGTCCGAAACACCATTTTCTCGCTCATTTCCAGAGTATCTCGTCACGATTATATATTACATCAAATTTTAGATTTTATTTATCCGCTCGTCCGAACCGACAATCACCCCGGTGTAATAGAAGAAGTCAACGAGCTTCGCGCTCGGGTAGTGGCTTTGGAGAATATGGTGCAGAGATTACAAACACCAGCAGCAGCATCAGCAGCATAACCAGTACCACCATCATCAACGCCAATAGTACCATTACCACCTCCAACCACAACCGCGTCGTAAACCTCAACTTCACAATCTGTCCCACGAGCATCAACGTCATACGCACCATAGATAACAAGGAGTACCAACAACAATAACTGACGAAGTATTAATTCATAACTTCATTGGAGAAACATTCTGCGGTGATTATGTAATCTCTAAAGTCTTAGAGATTATCTAATCTAGCCCTAACCATAAATCAGTTAAGCGAACCAAAATGATAGAAGGAAGAGTAGAAACCCTGACAAAAATGGTGTGTGATTAACAAGCTAAACTTGCTTTACCAACAGCATCAACAGTACCGTCAGCGTTACCAGCATCGTCAGTACAGTCAACATCCGAATCAACAACACAGATAACATCACAAACTCCGTTAGTTCAAGAATCACTGTGGACATCATTACGAATCAATAACGTGTATATTGTATCAACGAGTTATGAAGAATTAACTCATTCCCTCTCAAGAAATTATATGTATATTATATTTATATATATATATATATATATATATATATATTTTGAAATAAATCTTTTCGTGCTAAACTATTGTGTGTGAATCTTAACTACTCGGTTAATTCATATTACAAATATGCAATAATGTACGTCCTTCGGCCGTAACTTAACCAGCGTTAACTACAATCTCTGTCGCAATTCAACAAATTCCAATTCATAATAAATCAAGTATATATTTGATTTTACACTTTCATCATCGATGTACCCGAAACTTTTCAGATAACATCATTCGTACTTTGCGAAATTCACAAGAATTCCACGAACCGAACATCATACATCAACAAATAATGAAGTATTGATTCATAATTTCAATGTCATTAAAGAAATACTGCGTAAAAGTTATGTACTTTTTAAAGACTTTAGGGATTATTAAATTCTAGTTTCAACCGTAAATCAAATAAGTTTAATTTAACATTAACTCATTAAATCTATGTTACATCTGAAGAAAATATACATATATATATTTTCATAAAGACTGTAATAAAATTCCTTTGTACAAAATATTAATTGTGAATTTTTTTTTAACGGGTAGGTAATACCCGAGAGATATATAAATTCACAATTAATATGTTACATTCTTCGAATCTGATTCAGCAAATTATCCATTATACTCCCTACTTTCAAAACAATATACATTCTTTTATAGAAATCAAAACAACCATACTCATTCAAAATTTAATTACATATTCTGATTTTGAAATCTCAAAATTCAACTCGAGATATGACCAAAATCATCACTCTTAGATCCTTACATCTTTCACAAGCTATATTTTGACTTCAAAACTGTGTTAGAACATCAAATGTATGTTAACGATTACAATCTGTGTTCAAACCCTTCAAAAATTTCTGAAGACACTTCGAATGATGAGCAATCGAGATGATGATCCAACCACATGTTACCCACAGTTATGTACCCGAAAAACTCTTGAAACCAAAGTAAAAGTTTAAACAACGTATCCGCGTCAGATTCTTTGGCATTTATTAGCAAAAATAACTTTGCGACTCCTATTCAAAGTAGCCAGTTTTGTCACAGCTCCAGCAAGTCAACTTCGACTTTTCAGTCAGACTAACCTTATTATAACCTTGAGATATACACCATCGTTACCAGGGAACCTTTTACATTCCACCACATTATTAGCAGATGTACCAACAACTTCATTACCCTTTGACTTTAGCCTCTCCAAAAAGTCATTATAAATATTTATTGAAACCCCATCATTTACTCATTCGCATCTTGTAATGAGAATTTCCATACAAATCATTGGGAATTAGCAATCAGTATTTTGAAATCTCGCAGCATGTCTACGCCAACAGTTATATGTGTATATATAACGTCTATCTTCTGGACTTAATTTGAATGTGAAGTTTCTGAAAAACACTCCGAACTAAGAATTGGTTCTCCGAAAATGGAAAAAATGCTGATGAAGCAGCAAAAACTAAAAACGACTTTAAACGGTAAAAGCTGAATGATAATGATGAAGTGTGCTGGCAAAGCGCAGAAAAAGAGAAGTTTTGGAACTGGAAAACGGATTGAGCAAAGTAGGAAGGAGGCTTTGGACAAATTACAAAGACTGAACCTGACTTCAAAGGATCCAAATGATTCAGTACCTGCTGAAGTCATTAACGAATACCTTGCTCCTGACTCTAAACCCATGCGGACAATATTCTTCATCATCCTCTGATATTAGAAATTCTAAAATATCATCATATCTTTCATTATAAATATCCTCCATATTTCTGAAGATATTTTCTTAATTTTTCTTATTTGAAATCATTTACCTCTTTGCGCTATCTGTATTACATCATAAAAGAAACTATTTTAGTTTCTAAATTCTGAAACATTCAAGTTTAAAATAGGAATATTTTGAAGTAGTGTTGGGAACTGAAGCATGAATTAGTATAATATAATGACACTTGATCAACGTGATTATATTACAGTAAGTCATGCTGAGTTTCTAAATGGAACGTGATGATTCACAGATCATAATATCATCATGTGCCATGTTATACGACTCTTGTATTCTATTTAACCTCTAAAATATCAAGAAAATATTTCTTGATGATTTGGCCTTTTCCAAGGTATTCTAGTAATTTGACAAGTCAAGATCGTGCCATCACAATTTCCTTCCTAGAACATTAACAATGTTCATTCTGAAATTCATATCTGTGAATTCTGGACCATTACAAGCGGTGCTTAATCGCAAGAAGAAGAAACAAAAGGACAAAACTCCGAAATAAAAATTGGAGTATAAATTGCAGCAAATAAAAGAGAGCATTAACTGTTAATGATAATGATTATAGAAGACAGAAGCAGAGACTTTGAAATATAAGGGAACATATAAAGCCCAACGATAAACCAGAAATTATAAACCATATATATCGATGCATATAGCAATATAAAGACACGGGAGAACTAGAAACACTATAAACCCAAGAGTATAGTAGAAGTAAATAGATTCTTCCGGCGGTAGATGAAAAAGAAGAATGACCGATATGAAAGTTAGAAGTATATCGAGAATCAGAACTGGATGGAGCATATTTATGAATACTTTAAAATATGAGTTGAGGGGGAAAGAATAGAAGGTGATGAAACATGACTAAGAACTTAGAAATCAACAGATTTAACTCACACAATGGCGGAATAAGTGAATCAAACCCTCTAGTGAATAGGTTAATTTTTTTTGATTAATTTAGTCAAACCACAACTAAATCAAGTGTGATTAGATCAACACCTAGAGCTATTATTCACCACCTGGGTGATTTGGACTGAGAGAAAATTGGAGGAGCTCACTATATCTGAGTGTGTGTAACAAATGAGAGGCTTAACCTAAAATTGAAGAACATAAGACTTTATATACCCCTGTTGTTGACTCACCCATACGATTCATTCATAACACGTACGAGTTGGCTTCATCAGCCGTACGGGTGATCACTCACTCGTGTCTTCTCATTTAGGTTGTAATTGTGACTTAGCTCAGCATCAGTAATACGTATGAGCCTGTCAGCTGTACTAGTGAGGCTTCACTCGTACGTCTGACTAAGTCTAACATAGTCAAACATCTAAATCTCGTTCCTGCAGTTCCTGTAACCACATACAAACACGTATAGGATAATAACGAGCAATCATGGTGGCCTGTAAACTGTTGTACCTGCAATGGACGTGGGTAGATGTCTAGGGACTTGCATAAAATTCATCAACAGAAGGTGTGAGTTGTAAGGAAACGAAGGAGGTGAATTTATAAGAAAATCTCCGACAGAACAATTAAAATGGACGATCGCATTTAAAGCGGATCCTAATTCCCTTGATTACCGGAGAGTCAAATCTTATTAAGAAGATTTTCTTCAAATCCCTTGAAATCTGGGAATCAATCATATCTACGTCAAATGATAAGATGAATCTACACTTACTCATTTCACTCTTCTATGTTAGCTTCATTCGTACTCTTCATATAAATGGATTGTTTATCCAAATTATTCGCTGATGATAAAACTCTAATTTTCAGCCCGTATGCATCATAAAAACATACTTATTATTATTCACGACCTTTCCACTCAAATTTCGGGACGAAATTTCTTTAACGGGTAGGTACTGTGACAACCCGGAAATTTCCAACCAAATTTAAACTTTAATCTTTATATGTTTCTGACACGATAAGCAATATTTGTTAAGTTAAATTTCAAGAATTTTAAACTATATTCATACATTCATTCAACCTCGACCAAGTTCCAACGATTCACGAACCATTAAACGAATATGATTATATTTGTATATGTGTATATATATTATAACTTGAAACGTAAATAAAATATTAGATTAAATACTTTATATGATTGTATCTGTTTCAAAATGTTTATCAATGGAATTAGAAGATAAGATCAAATGATTAAATTATCAGATATATTGAATTATGATTACAAGTCTCTGTTGAAAGGCCCACGTTGATTTGAGAAATCTTTCCATTTTAACAATATTCGAAAAATGGTAAAGTGATTTATAAATAAGAACAAATTGTCAATCATTGAGAACTAGACAAAGGATAGTGGAAGATTGAATCTCATAAAGACTCGATTAATCTATTTAGTTTTAAACGTACAAAAACGTTTTCAGTTTAAAAAGAACTTTATTATTAAAACGTAAATAACTTTTATAAATATCTAGAACCACTTTTGACAACTCATTACTTAACTAGTATGATAAAGATAACGATATTTATATTTTATTTTATATATATAACGATTTAAATTAATATTATATATATTTATACGCGTATTATACGTACATAGTTTTATACTTTTACTATACTTAAACTTTACCTTTACTTTATTTTTACTTTACTTTAACTTTAATAATTCACTTTAATAATTCATACTTTAATAATTCACTTTAATAATTTATACTTTAATAATTCACTTTAATAATTCATACTTTAATAATTCACTTTAATAATTCATACTTTAATAATTCACTTTAATAATTCATACTTTAATAATTCACTTTAATAATTCATACCTTAATAATTCACTTTAATAATTCAAAAATCTATTATAAATAGAATTCAACAGGTTTCATTATTTCATAGAAACTTGAAAATATTTTTCTCTAAACTCTCTCAATCGATTTACATATATATATTTACTCCGTATTATTTCAAGATATTATTAGTATACATAAAATATTACGACGGAGTGCTGTCCGAGTGATTTCGAAATTGTTTTTCGAGTGGGATAGGATTAAGGAAATTATGGGTTATAGCTATGGAGGTGATTGAGTATGGTTCATGGGTATGCTCGTGAGGTCAATATAGTGTTTATCATTTCCGTTGCGTCTACGTACCTTTCCTGCAATATTGAATCTCAATATTGATACGTGAGTACTCATAATTTAACTTTTACATACTAATAGTGTATCCCTGACTAGTGCTCGAGTATTTAGGATTATGCATGCTTGTACTTTTAATATTGCCCTTAGACAGGTTAGGTTGAATGTTGAATTAGTTACACTTGCGGTTGAGATAAGGTATAAGATATGCATGTCCTTGGAAAGCTAGCGAAAAATTAAGAACTTTTCCTTTAGATATCGAATGGTTTCGATGAACGGATTAGAAGTTATAATCAATTGAATTTTTGATATTTTTATTAAAAATGATTATTATTATCGTCGTTTTTATCGTCGTTCTAGTTTTATCTTATTATTATGATTATTATTATCTTTATCAATAAAAGGAATTTATCATTAAAAATTGTTATTTTTTTTTATTATTACTATCGTTATTATCGTTAAAGTTATAATTAGTATTATTATTATTATCCAATTATTATTATTATTATTATTATTATTATTATTATTATTATTCTTATTATTATTATTATTATTATTATTATTATTAGTATTATTATTATTATTATTATCGTTATTAATATATATATCATTATTTAAAAATGGTTATTGTTATTGTTATTATTATTATTACTATTTTATCATTAAGATAATTATTAGTATTATCGTTAATAATGTTATAGTAACTATCATTATTAATATTAGTGTATTTAAAACAAATATTTGTAACACCTAATTATTTTGATTACTATTATTATCATTATTATGAATACGATATAAAAGACGATTAAAAGCTATTAAACGAAACGATTAGGAAATAATGAGTAAGAGTATCATGATGAAATTAAAATATTATAAGATATTGATTTAGATAAAATTATCATTCTTATTATTTTTATCATTACTATTATTATTAAAAATATCGTTAGTATTAAAACTATCATTTTAACAAAAATTATCATTTTAATAGAAATGTCATTGTTACTATAAAATATCATTATTATTATTATTTTAAATAGAATTATTATTTTAAAGATAATATTAAAAATTATCGTAAATATTAAAGTTATCATAATTAGAATTATCGTTTTATCATAATGTCATCTTAGTAATTATAAATATTGATATTTTTATAATAATAATTATTATTACAAAATAATACAACTTTTACTTACTATCATTATAGATATTATTTTATCAAATAAATATGTGATACAAACATATTTTACTACGTGTAATAACTTACTTTAATAATACCTATCATATTATCTTTATGATATTAAATGAACCCTATAAATTTTATTACTTAATATATATAAAAGTATATTTTATTATATAAATTTAATATAAAATTTTATTTATTAATAAATAAATTATATTATTTACTCTAATAAATCTTTTAAAAATATTTAAAAATATAAAACGACGATATTTAAACTATATATTAATCATGTATAGATTTTTGGAAATTATTTTGAGTCAAATTTACTTTTGTTGACTTTTGCATATTAGTCTCGAGCATTAGGATTGTGGTACACTATGACTTAACCTAATTTGTTAGACAAATATTGACCAACACATAAATATATATAATTAATTTAGGTTCGTGAATCCGAGGCCAACCTTCCACTTGTTCAATGACGTTATATGTATTTTTACTACGAAATACAGTATGGTGAGTTTCATTTGCCTTTTTACCCTTTATATTTTTGGGACTGAGAATACATGCGCTTTTATAAATGTTTGACGAAATAGACACAAGTAATTGAAACTACATTCTATGGTTGAATTATCGAAATCGAATATGCCCCTTTTTTATTAAAGTCTGGTAATCTAAGAATTAGGGAACAGACACCCTAATTGATGCGAATCCTAAAGATAGATCTATTGGGCCTAACAAACCCCATCCAAAGTACCGGATGCTTTAGTACTTCGAAATTTATATCATGTCCGAAGGAGGATCCCAGAATGATAGGGGATATTCTTATATGTATCTAGTTAATGTCGGTTACCAGGTGTTCACCATATGAATGATTATTTTTGTCTCTATGCATGGGACGTATATTTATGAGAACTGGAAATGAAATTCTTGTGGTCTATTAAAATGATAGAAATAAATGATTATGATAAACTAATGAACTCACCAACCTTTTGGTTGACACTTTAAAGCATGTTTATTCTCATGTGTTAAAGAAATCTTCCGCTGTGCATTTGCTCATTTTAAAGATATTACTTGGAGTCTTTCATAGCATATTTCGAAGAACGTTGCATTCGAGTCATTGAGTTCATCAAAGATTATTATTAAATCAATTTATAGTTGGATAGTGGATATTATGAAATGGTATGCATGCCTGTCAATTTTCGATGTAAAGAAAGATTGTCTTTTAAAAACGAATGCAATGTTTGTAAAATGTATCATATAGAGGTCAAATACCTCGCAATGTAATCAACTATTGTGAATCGTTTATAATGTATATGAACGGGTCCTTTCAGGTTTCGTAATGCCCAACAGCCCTGTAACAATCTAAAAACCTTGTTTCTCACCCCAACTAATGAATCCGTCACTTGTGGAAAGGTCTTATTTAAAAGCTGCAGTCCGATGTTCTTTTTCTCACTTTGGTAAGATGCGAACATCACTAACCCGTAAGCATAAATGCTTCTTTATGTTTGACAAGTTAATTTTGCCATAACTAAATGTGCTGATGAATTCTGACCGACTCTAGACAAGATTTCCTCAATCATATCCTCTGGCAGGTCTTCTAAAATATTCGGTTGTCTACCCTTAATGTCCATTTTGTTTTTATACTGTAAAATAGACAAGGATTAGATTCGTAAAAGATAATTAACAAACAATACAAGCAATTTTTTTTCATAGAACATAAAAGTACAAGCACACTACAATACATATAATATACAACATGATTACAATCCTCTAATCTGAATCACTGGTTTCTTTTTCTTCGAACTTGATTCGTTTTCCTAATTTTCTAGGAATATATGGTGTTCCTCTAATACGAGCCGTCATTTTCCACAATGGTTTAGAGAAACCTGGTGGTTTAGAGGTTCCTGGGTCATTGTTACATTTTAAGAAATACGGATGTTGTCGATACATATAAAGTTCATCGGGGTTGGAATCGGGTTTTTCTATTTTTATACCTTTTCCCTTATTATTTTCTTTCGCTTTATTAAATTGGGTCGAGGTAATTTCTATAACATCATCGGAATCCTCATCAGGATCCGATTCATCGAAAAATTGGTAATCTTCCCAATATTTTTCTTCTTCGGCGGAAACACCATTGACCATTATTAACTTTGGTCCGTTGGTTGAGGATTTTCTTTTATTTAATCGATTTACTATAGGTATCAATATTTCTTCCTCCGGAACCTCTTCTTCTGGTTCCTCCTCTTCCGATTCCTCCTCTTCCGGTTCCTCCTCTTCCGGTTCCTCCTCTTCTGGTTCCTCTTCGAGAATTTGTGAATCTTCCCAAAATATATTTGACTCTTCATTATTATTAGGTGAATCAATGGGATTTGTACTAGAGGTAGACATCTATCACACAATATCAAACACGTTAAGAGATTAATATATCACATAATATTTACATGTTAATAATATATAGTTTCCAACAAAAAAAAAATTAAGCAATCGTTTTTGAAGAAAAACACAGTCGAAGTCCAGACTCACTAATGCATCCTAACAAACTCGGTAAGACACACTAATGCAATTTTCTAGTTCTCTAAGACCAACGCTCGGATACCAACTGAAATGTCCCGTTCATATTGATTATAAACGTTCCATATTAATTGATTTCGTCGCGAGGTTTTGACCTCTATATGAGACGTTTTTCAAAGACTGCATTCATTTTTAAAATAACCATAACCTTTATTTTATCTATAAAGGTTTAAAAGCATTACGTAGATTATCAAATAATGATAATCTAAAATATACCGTTTACACACGACCATTACATAATGGTTTACAATAAGAATATATTACATCAAAAATAAGTTTCTTGAATGCAGTTTTTACATAATATCATACAAGCATGGACTCCAAATCTTGTTCTTATTTTAGTATGCAACAGCGGAAGCTCTTAATAATCACCTGAGAATAAACATGCTTAAAACGTCAACAAAAATGTTGGTGAGTTATAGGTTTAACCTATATATTATCAAATCATAATAATAGACCACAAGATTTCATATTTCAATATACATCTCATACATAGAGATAAAAATCATTCATATGGTGAACACCTGGTAACCGACATTAACAAGATGCATATAAGAATATTCCCTATCATTCCGGGAAATCCTTCGGACATGATAAAAACAACATCGAAGTACTAAAGCATCCGGTACTTTGGATGGGGTTCGTTAGGCCCAATAGATCTATCTTTAGGATTCGCGTCAATTAGTAGATCGGTTTACTAATTCTTAGGTTACCAAGCAAAAGGGGCATATTCGGCTATATAATGTAGTTTTATTTACTTGTGTCTATTTCATAAAACATTTATAAAACTGCGTGTATTCTCATCCAAAAATATTAGTTTTAAAAGTGGGACTATAACTCACTTTCACAGATTTTTACTTCGTCGGGAAGTAAGACTTGGCCACTGATCGATTCACGAACCTATAACAAATATGTACATATATATATCAAAGTATGTTCAAAATATATTTACAACATTTTTAATACGTTTTAATGTTTTAAGTTTATTAAGTTAGCTGTCCTCGTTAGTAACTTACTACTAGTTGTCCACAATTAGATGTACAGAAATAAATCGATATATATTATCTTAAATCAATCCACGACCCATTGTATACACGTCTCAGGCTAGATCACAACTCAAAGTATATATATTTTTGGAATCAACCTCAACCCTGTATAGCTAACTCCAACATTACTGCATATAAAGTGTCTATGGTTGTTCCAAATAATATATATACATGGGTCGATATGATATGTCAAAATATTTGCATAAGTGTCTATGGTATCCCAAGATTACATAATATATTAGAATATATGTATAATACAATATAAGTTAGCTAGGATATGATTTGTATAGAATTGTTACAATATTCCCGTAGCTACAACAATCAAAAAATATCCAATCTTGTTTTACCCATAACTTCTTCGTTTTAAATCCGTTTTGAGTGAATCAAATTGCTATGGTTTCATATTGAACTCTATTTTATGAATCTAAACAGAAAAAGTATAGGTTTATAGTTGGAAATATAAGTTACAAGTCATTTTTGTAAGAGGCGGTCATTTCAGTCGAAAGAACGATGTCTTGATGACCATTTTGAAAAACATACTTCCACTTTGAGTTTAACTATGATTTTTGGATATAGTTTCATGTTCATAAGAAAAAATATTTTTCCAGAAGAACAACTTTTAAATCAAAGTTTATCATAGTTTTTAATTATCAAACCCAAAACAGCCCGCGGTGTTACTATGACGGCGTATGTCCGGTTTTACGGTGTTTTTCGTGTTTTCAGATTTTAAATCATTAAGTTAGCATATCATATAGATATAGGACATGTGTTTAGTTGATTTTAAAAGTCAATTTAGAAGGATTAAATTTTGTTTACGAACAAGTTTAGAATTAACTAAACTATGTTCTAGTGATTTCAAGTTTAAACCTTCGAATAAGATAGATTTATATGTATGAATCGAATGATGTTATGAACATCATTGCTACCTCAAGTTTTGTGGATAAACCTACTGGAAAAGAGACAAATGGATCTAGCTTCAAAGGATCCTTGGATGGCTTGAAAGTTCTTGAAGCAGAATCATGACACGAAAACAAGTTCAAGTAAGATCATCACTCGAAATAAGATTATTATAGTTATAGAAATTGAACCAAATTTTGAATATGAGTATTACCTTGAATTAGAAATATAACCTACTGTAAATAACAAAGATTTCTTGAGGTTGGATGATCACTTTACAAGATTGGAAGTAAGCTAGCAAACTTGGAAGTATTCTTGATTTTATGAAACTAGAACTTATAGAATTTATGAAGAACACTTAGAACTTGAAGATAGAACTTGAGAGAGATCAATTAGATGAAGAAAATTGAAGAATGAAAGTGTTTGTAGGTGTTTTTGGTCGTTGGTATATGGATTAGATATAAAGGATGTGTAATTTTGTTTACATGTAAATAAGTCATGAATGATTACTAATATTTTTGTAATTTTATGAGATATTTCATGCTAGTTGCCAAATGATGGTTCCCACATGTGTTAGGTGACTCACATAGGCTGCTAAGATCTGATCATTGGAGTGTATGTACCAATAGTACATACATCTAAAAGCTGTGTATTGTACGAGTACGAATACGGGTGCATACGAGTAGAATTGTTGATTAAACTGAACGAGGATGTAATTGTAAGCATTTTTGTTAAGTAGAAGTATTTTGATAAGTGTCTTGAAGTCTTTCAAAAGTGTATGAATACATATTAAAACACTACATGTATATACATTTTAACTGAGCCGTTAAGTCATCGTTAGTCGTTACATGTAAATGTTGATTTGAAACCTTTAGGTTAACGATCTTGTTAAATGTTGTTAACCCAATGTTTATTATATCTAATGAGATGTTAAATTATTATATTATCATGATATTATGATATATTAATATATCTTAATATGATATATATACATTTAAATGTCGTTACAACGATAATCGTTACATATATGTCTCGTTTCGAAATCATTAAGTTAGTAGTCTTGTTTTTACATATGTAGTTCATTGTTAATTTACTTAATGATATGTTTACTTATCATTATCATGTTTATATATAGTGTAACAATATCTTAAAATGATTCATATGTAATTAGTAAAACATTGTTATAACGATAATCGTTATATATATCGTTTTCAAGTTTCTTGATTCAATAGTCTCATTTTTATGTATATAACTCATTGTTAAAATACCTAATGAGATACTTACTTATCATAATATCATGTTAACTATATATATATCCATATATATGTCATCATATAGTTTTTACAAGTTTTAACGTTCGTGAATCACCGGTCAACTTGGGTGGTAAATTGACTATATGAAACCTATTTCAATTAATCAAGTCTTAACAAGTTTGATTGCTTAACATGTTGGAAACACTTAATCATGTAAATAACCAAATCATTTAATATATATATAAACATGGAAAAGTTCGGGTCACTACAGTACCTACCCGTTAAATAAATTTCGTCCCGAAATTTTAAGCAGTTGGATGTGTTGACGTATCTTCTGGAAATAGGTGCGGGTATTTCTTCTTCATCTGATCTTCACGCTCCCAGGTGAACTCGGGTCCTCTACGAGCATTCCATCAAACCTTAACAATTGATATCCTGTTTTGCTTAAGTCTTTTAACCTCACGATCCATTATTTCGACGGGTTCTTCAATGAATTGAATTTTTTCATTGATTTGAATTTCGTCTAACGGAATAGTGAGATCTTCTTTAGCAAAATATTTCTTCAAATTCGAGACGTGGAAAGTGTTATGTACAGCTGTGAGTTGTTGGGGTAACTTAAATCGGTAAGCTACTGGTCCGACACGTTCAATAATCTTGAATGGTCCAATTTACCTTGGATTTAGTTTCCCTCGTTTACCAAATCGAACAACGCCTTTCCAAGGTGAAACTTTAAGCATGAACCTCTCACCAATTTCAAATTCTATATCTTTTCTTTTAATGTCAGCATAGCTCTTTTGTCGACTTTGGGCGGTTCTCAATCGTTGTTGAATTTGGATGATCTTCTCGGTAGTTTCTTGTATTATCTCCGGACCCGTAATCTGTCTATCCCCCACTTCACTCCAACAAATCGGAGACCTGCACTTTCTACCATAAAGTGCTTCAAACGGCGCCATCTCAATGCTTGAATGGTAGCTGTTGTTATAGGAAAATTCTGCTAACGGTAGATGTCGATCCCAACTGTTTCCGAAATCAATAACACATGCTCGTAGCATGTCTTCAAGCGTTTGTATCATCCTTTCACTCTGCCCATCAGTTTGTGGATGATAGGCAGTACTCATGTCTAGACGAGTTCCTAATGCTTGCTGTAATGTCTGCCAGAATCTTGAAATAAATCTGCCATCCCTATCAGAGATAATAGAGATTGGTATTCTATGCCTGGAGATGACTTCCTTCAAATACAGTCGTGCTAACTTTTCCATCTTGTCATCTTCTCTTATTAGCAGGAAGTGTGATGATTTGGTGAGACGATCAACTATTACCCAAATAGTATCAAAACCACTTGCAGTCCTTGGCAATTTAGTGATGAAATTCATGGTAATATTTTCCCATTTCCATTCCGGGATTTTGGGTTGTTGAAGTAGACCTGATGGTTTCTGATGCTCAGCTTTGACCTTAGAACACGTCAAAAATTCTCCTACATATACATATTTAGCAACATCCCCTTTCATACCCGGCCACCAAAAATGTTTCTTGAGATCCTTGTACATCTTCCCCGTTCCAGGATGTATTGAGTATCTGGTTTTATGAGCTTCTCTAAGTACCATTTCTCTCATATCTCCAAATTTTGGTACCCTAATTCTTTCAGCCCTATACCGGGTTCCGTCTTCCCGAATATTAAGATGTTTCTCCGATCCTTTGGGTATTTCATCCTTTAAGTTTCCCTCTTTTAAAACTTTAACGCCCCGTCCTAATCCATCCGGACGAAGTCCATCTCGATTATAAATGATTCACAATAGTTGATTTCATCGCGAGGTAATTGACCTCTAAATGATACATTTTATAAACATTGCATTCGTTTTAAAAGACAAACTTTCATTTACATCGAAAGTTGACAGGTATGCATACCATTTCATAATATCCAAACTATAAATGACCTAATCTGTCATTTACTTAATAATAATCTCTAATGAACTTCAACGACTCGAATGCAACGTCTTTTGAAATATGTCATGAATGACTCTAAGTACTATCCTTAAAATGAGCTAATGCACAGCGGAAGATTTCTTTCAAACCTGAGAATAAACATGCTTTCAAGTGTCAACCAAAAGGTTGGTGAGTTCATTAGTTTATAGTAATCATTTCATTTTCATCATTTCAATAGACCACAAGATTTTAAACTCCTTGTTGCGCCTCCTTTATTTGAGTAGTAAGGTTAGTGTAAATCATTATATTCATAGATTTTACACGAATGGGTTCTCTGTCCTTTCTGCTCAAGGCATCGGCTACCACATTTGCCTTCCCCGGGTGGTAACGAATCTCAAAGTCGTAATCATTCAACAATTCAATCCACCTACGCTGCCTCATATTCAGTTGTTTCTGATTAAATATGTGTTGAAGACTTTTGTGGTCGGTATATATAATACTTTTGACCCCATATAAGTAGTGCCTCCAAGTCTTTAATGCAAAAACAACCGCGCCTAATTCCAAATCATGCGTCGTATAATTCTGTTCGTGAATCTTCAATTGTCTAGACGCATAAGCAATTACTTTCGTTCGTTGCATTAATACACAACCGAGACCTTGCTTTGAGGTGTCACAATATATCACAAAATCATCATTCCCTTCAGGTAATGACAATATAGGTGCCGTAGTTAACTTTTTCTTCAATAACTGAAACGCTTTCTCTTGTTCATCCTTCCATTCAAATTTCTTCCCTTTATGCGTTAATGCAGTCAAGAGTTTCGCTATTTTGGAAAAATCTTGGATGAATCTCCTGTAATAACCAGCCAGCCCTAAAAATTGGCGTATGTGCTTCGGAGTTTTCGGGGTTTCCCACTTTTCAACGGTTTTAATCTTTGCTGGATCCACTTGAATACCTTCTTTGTTCACTATGTGACCGAGGAATTGAACTTCTTCAAACCAAAATGCACACTTTGAAAACTTAGCGTACAGTTTTTCTTTTCTCAGCAACTCTAGCACTTTTCTCAAATGTTCTTCGTGCTCTTGATCATTCTTCGAGTAAATAAGTATATCGTCGATGAAAACAATGACAAACTTGTCAACATATGGCCCACACACTCGGTTCATGAGGTCCATGAACACAGCTGGTGCGTTAGTCAATCCAAACGGCATAACCATAAACTCATAATGACCGTAACGTGTCCTAAAAGCAGTCTTTGGAATATCATCCTCCTTAACCCGCATTTGATGATATCCAGAACGTAAATCGATCTTCGAATAAATAGACGAGCCTTGTAGTTGATCAAATAAGTCATCGATTCTCGGTAGTAGGTAGCGGTTCTTGATGGTAAGTTTGTTCAACTCTCGGTAGTCGATACACAACCTGAATGTACCATCTTTCTTCTTGACAAATAAAACAGGAGCTCCCCATGGTGATGTGCTTGGTCGAATGAAACCACGCTCTAAAAGTTCCTGTAACTGACTTTTTAATTCTTTCATTTTGCTGGGTGCGAGTCTGTATGGAGCACGAGCTATTGGTACAGCTCCTAGTACAAGGTCTATTTGAAATTCAACGGATCGATGTGGGGGTAATCCCGGTAATTCTTTCGGAAATACATCGGGAAATTCTTTTGTGACGGGAACATCACTGATGTTCTTTTCTTCTGGTTTAACTTCCTCGATGTGTGCTAGAATGACGTAACAACCTTTTCTTATTAGTTTTTGTGCCTTCAAACTACTAATAAGATTTAATTTCGCGTTGTTCTTTTCTCCGTACACCATTAAAGGTTTTTCTTTTTCACGCATAATGCGAATTGCGTTTTTGTAACAAACGACCTCTGCTCTCACCTTCTTCAACCAGTCCACGCCAATTATTACATCAAAACTCCCTAACTCGACTGGTATTAAATCAATCTTAAACGTTTCATCACTCAGTTTAATTTCTCTATCCCGACATATATTATCTGCTGAAATTAATTTACCATTTGCTAATTCGAGTAAAAATTTATTATCCAAAGGCGTCAATGGGCAACTTAATTTACCACAAAATTCTCTACTCATATAGCTTCTATCCGCACCCGAATCAAATAAAACATAAGCAGATTTATCGTCAATAAGAAACGTACCCGTAACAAGCTCCGGGTCTTCCTGTGCTTCTGCCGCATTATTATTGAAAACTCTTCCACGGCCCTGCCCATTAGTATTCCCCTGATTCAGGCAATTTCTAATAATGTGGCCCGGTTTTCCACATTTATAACAAACAGGGTTGGTATTACTTGCTCCGACACTATTTGTTTCAGCATTACTTGTTCCGACATTATTTGTTCCTTTGGTTCTGTTAAACTTTGGTCCGTAGACCTCACACTTTGTCACGCTATGACCATTTCTTTTACACCTGTTGCAAAATGTCGTGCAAAACCCCTGATGATTTTCTTCACACCTATGACATGGCTGTTTTTGGTTTTTGTTGCCGTTGTTGTTATTGAGGTTGTTGTTGGGATTGTTATTGTTGTTGAAACGGTTGTTGTAGTTATTGTTAGGATTGTGGTTATTGTTGCGATTATTGTTGCGGTTGTTGGGATAGTTGTTGCGATTGTGGTTGTAATTGTTGTTGTTGTTGTACTGGTGACTCTTGTCACAGTTTTCCTCCCACTTTCTCTTAAGTTGTTTCGTGTTGGATTCTTCGGCCGCCTGCTCTTTAATTCTTCCCTCAATCTGATTTATGAGTTTATGAGCCATTAGACTTGCCTTCTGTATAGAAGCGGGCTCGTGTGAACTCACATCTTCTTGAATCCTTACTGGTAACCCTTTTACAAACGCGTCGATCTTCTCTTCTTCATCTTCAAATGCACCCGGACACAATAGGCACAACTCTGTGAACCGTCGTTCATATGTGGTAACGTCGAACCCTTGTGTTCGTAACTCTCTAAGTTCTGCCTTGAGTTTATTGACTTCGTTTCTAGGACGGTACTGCTCGTTCATCAATTGCTTGAATGCCGACCACGGTAGTGCGTAAGCAGCATTTTGTCCTACCTGTTCAAGATAGATGTTCCACCACGTTAACGCAGTACCTGTGAAGGTATGCGTAGTGTACTTAACTTTGTCCTCTTCAGTACACTTACTTATGGCAAACACCGATTCGACTTTCTCGGTCCAACGTTTCAATCCAATTGGTCCTTCAGTTCCATCAAATTCCAAAGGTTTGCAGGTAGTGAATTCTTTGTAGGAGCATCCTACACGATTTCTTGCGCCGTTAGCTACATTGCTAGATTCAGAGTTATTGTTGGTATGTAGCGCAGCCTGTAATGCGGCTATGTTTGCAGCAAGAAAGGTACGAAATTCCTCTTCGCTCATATTCATGGTGTGTCGAGTAGTTGGTGCCATTTCCTTCAAAATAGCCAATTGAATCGAGTTAATCATATAGAATATTAAGAGTAGTCAATAGTATTTCGTAGCATAATATGAACTCATTTATAAAAGCTTTTCTTCATATTAGCGTTTTATAAGTTTAAATTCAGGTACTACCTACCCGTTAAGTTCATACTTAGTAGCTAATATACAATTCAACTACTACAATTCCATATGAAAAACTGATTATAATAATATATCACATACAAATATTCTTCAAACTTAAAACTTCGCTATATTACATATAACATGAAATATAGTACACTTTGATACAGGACAGTTTTGAAGATAAACCTAGTTAATACGCAAGTTGTTCAGCAAAGAAATAAAGACACGTAATTCATAAGTCCGGAAAAAGTCATGCATTCTGGTTTTACTAAGACGACTTCCCATCCTTGGTTTTGTGGAATGTAACCGTTATGACCATTGGCTAGGCAGCATGTTGTAATGTCGTCAAAAGGATGAGGGTTTTGTAATGCCCAACAGCCCCGTAACAATCTAAAAACCTTGTTTCTCACCCCAACTACTGAATCCGTCACTTGTGGGAAGGTCTTATTTAAAAGTTGCAGTCCGATGTTCTTTTTCTCACTTTGGTAAGAAGCTAACATCACTAACCCGTAAGCATAACATGCTTCTTTATGTTGCATGTTAGAAGCTCTTTCTAATTCACGAAATCCTATGTTGGGATATGTTGAGTCAAAATAGGTTCTTAACCCGTAGCGTAAAATTGCATTTGGGTTCCCCGCATTTAATGATTTAAAGAAAACACGGCGTAACTTACGGTCTCCCCAATGTGATATACCCCACCTATCAAAAGAAAGCCTTTTATAAACTAAGGCATTTCTTGTGATGACCCGGAAATTTCCAACCAAATTTAAACTTTAATCTTTACATGTTTCCGACATGATAAGCAAAGTCTGTAATGTTGAGTCTCAAAAATTTTGAACTGTTTCATATATTCATTTGACATTCGACTATCCTCGACGATTCAAGAACAACTATTTGTAAATAGATATATGTGTATGTATATAAATAATAATTGGAAGTAAAATTTGAAATATTGAACGTTGTTGTTATGAAATATAATTTTATAATAATTACTATTTAAAACATATCTATATATACATAAAAGTATATTAAAAATAAATATTAAATGATTGTAATACTCGTTGGACATTTTGATTATTATTTAGAGAAGTTTAATTCGAACTTATGTGATTTTAAAATAAATGGTGGTCTGAAAAGGAGTTATATAATTTTTAGGCTTATTAATTATGTATTTAGGAGCTACTCGTTAAATTTTAAAACTTTTTATATTTTACCCAAAATCGAGAGGGACAGTTGATGTAATTTTTATTTAATAAATTAATGATCTAATTTTATAAAATAATGATTTGAATAAATAATGATGTTTAATATAAAAATTTGGGATTTTTCTGTGTACTTTTATCCATTATCAACGGAGCATGAATTTCAGTCCGTGAGTGAAATAGTAGACGACAGCTAACTTAATCACACGTTTTAATTTTATACTATATTATAATTATTATATCATTATTATTATTATTATTATTATTATTATTATTATTATTATTATTATTATTATTAAATATCTGTTTTTAATTTGCTTATCTTTATCCGTGAATCACCTCACTTGTTTGTCAGTTCCTCCATTACTTCTTCTGTGATTATTTTTTTTTTAAAATTTGATTCATCTCCACCACTCCATTTCCTTTTTGCTAATCAAGTTGACTATCCACCCATCACACAGTATACATATTGATATATTCATTTATTTATAGGTAGTTGATCAAAAGCAAACAACAAATCTGATTGTTTGCATTATGTAAGATTTATACTACAGCTAACACGCCACATATCACCAAACTACTTTTCAAATGGGACGATTTCCTCATTGATTAATACCCCACACTTCACATGATTTGTTTAGAATTAGTATTGTATATTATTATTACTACTTTACTTTTAATTACATATGCATATAGCATACACACTGAATCCAACGACCACTCTCACCCTTCTCTTTCTTTTCTACTATGTGAACATCTTATGCTTAGGTTTTTATGTTTAATCTCCATTAACCACGACACCTTAAAACCCATCACCGTAATACACCACTACAATCACCATCTCCACCATCCACCGGTACCACCACCTCCGGACCACCCATGATCAACCCATTTCACTTCTTGATTACCCAAAACCTCTCTTGATCTTTATAAGCAAACCTATGTGTATAGGAGCCGTACGAATAGCAAAGAAGTAGACTCAACAAACCAACGTCACCATCAAACTATAATCATAATTACAACATACATTTCTGATACAACCAACACCCCTGCTCATCATAATAAACATCATAGTAAGTTGTTTTGTTTCTGGCATTCGAATTCTCAAACATAAAAATAAATATGTTACACTTAGAAATTTCTATTGCTATTGTATTTTCCTATTATCTATCGAGTAAGTCACACCACCACCCTCACGCTACACAACCGCCACCATCACTCTCGGCTGCCATAAATCACCACCATAACAACTATTGAAAAACCAGTATCTAACCTACACTACCACTGCCACGCTATCATTTTTGTCCGAGAACCACCATCATCGCCACCTTTCACCATATATTGTCATCTCTCTCCCCTAAAACTTGTAACCAAGAACCATAAAACAACCACCATGCTATTCTATATTTCTTCGTACATACTGCTGCTTCAAACAACTATTATTTTTGTGCAACTCGAAAACCATTAATAACAACCCTACCGTTAGAATATTACTATTATGCCATTAACTAATCTATCATTCGAACCAATACAGAACCCGAGTTCACTTATTCACCTTTCATTCAATTTCTAACCTTTATTAGCTAATTATTTATGATCTTTTGGGAAACAAATTACTAATCAAGACCCTACCAATTGTTAAATATTACTTTTGCTATCGATGCCAAATTTCACCCATATCAACCGGGACCCAAATTGTGCTAGTGTATTAATAAAATATCACCACTAGAACTAAAGTGATATTGATATTCGACCAATAATTGATTGGGTAGCCAGCCATCTCAAAAGCAACCCCAACAAGCCAAACTTGATTCGGTTTAATGTAAAGAATTAATAAGGATCATGGGAATGATTATGTTAATAAATAATGATGAGGGACGTAAAGCATTATGATGATAATTCACGATGATGATAGCTGATATAAGATGATGATATACGTTAGTGATAATGACGATATGACAATATTGATACACAACTAGGATGATGATGAAATGGTGCATACTTATGTTTCTTTTTTTTTTTTGGGATCGACAACTACATAAACCACCACCATGAAAACTACAACCATCGAACATCTTATTCTCCTGGTGCTTGTTTTCTTTCTCGAACGAACACCCCAAAACCAAAAGATGAGAAACCCTTGTTCGTTTTTAATACTCAAGTGGCTTTTCTTTAATTATTATATATAATACTATTTTTTTTTCTTTTGAACCGACTTCTTTAAAACAAACCCACTACAAGAATCGTTTGGTTGTTTGTAGTGACAAATCTTAATTCATTTGTTATATAAAAAGGATTTTTCATCCGAGTATAATAATTAAATGGATGGATGATGATACTTGTTGGGTCATCTATTCCTAGTTCGGGTTTAAATCAAATAAAACACAAGATATTTAGTTTGGACTTCTCTTTTCTGTTTTGGATTCGAAACACAAACATGGGCTGTGAATTCGATTTAGTATTTGGGCCGTGAAATTGTATGAATTATTGGGTTAGCTTAAATTCTGAAAAACTGAATTGGTAGAGTGATCTTGGGTGTTTGTGTGTAACAAGAGGTCACGGGTTCGAGCTTGGGCTCTGGCATTTGTTTTAGGAAGCTTGTTTTCTAAAGGTAGCACTATTATCATTATTATTATTATTATTATTATTATTATTATTATTATTATTATTATTATTATTATTATTATTATTATTATTATTATTATTATTATTATTACAATTATTATTATTATTAACATTATTGATATTATTGTTGTTATCATTATTGATAAATAGATTATTATTATTATTATTATTATTATTATTATTATTAAACTAACACTAATACTAAGATTATAATTATTATTATCATTATTATTATTAACAAGTAGTATTATTATCATTATGATTATTAATGTAAGTATTATTATTATCAATAGTATTATCATTAGTATTATCATTAAGATTATTATTACTAATATTATATTTTTTTACTATTAGTATTATTATCAAAACTATTAATATCAGTATCATTACTAAAACTACTTATTTTTTTGTATTATCAGTATTATCATAAAAAGATACAGATTGATATGTATTATTAGTGATATAATATTTTCATCATAAATACTAATTATTTATCTAAAGTATATAAAATAAATATAGTTACTATAGTTATTAATGAAACATACAAGTTACTGAAATAACAATTAATAATAATAACTAAACTTGTTCGATTATGATTATATGTTTTAATAGATATACAATTGATATAGGTTCGTGAATCCGAGGCCAACCCTGCACTTGTTCAGTGCCGTTATATGTATTTTTACTACAAAATACAGTATTGTGAGTTTCATTTGCTCCCTTTTACTCTTTATATTTTTGGGACTGAGAATACATGCGCTATTTTTACAACTGCTTTATTAAATGCTTTTGGAAATATATTTTGAACTGCGAATACATGAAACGCTTTTATAAATGTTTGACGAGATAGACACAAGCAAAACATTCCTCGAATGAATTATTATGCAGACAGAAGTTCTGCGGATTATTGTTGAATTATGTGGACATGATAATTGCCACCATTGAATTATGTGGACATGATAATTGCCACCATTGAATTATGTGGACATGATAATTGCCACCAGTTGATATGAATGTTATATATCGAGAGAATGATTTTATACACAGGTTATGTGCATGTTATTTTTGTGCACAAGATATGTGTACGATTACTATGATTTATGAAAGATGATTTCGTACACGAGAAAGGTATACTGTATTTAAAAGATAACGCATGTACATTACAGGTGGGTATAGGATTCGGGCCCATTTGTACCATGCAACATTTAAATCTTGTGGTCTATCAAAATTACAGAATTTTTATTGTTTTATGATAAACTTATGAACTCACCAACCTTTTGGTTGACACTTGAAATCATGTTTATTCTCAGGTACGAAAGAAATCTTCCGCTGTGCATTTATTCATTTTAGAGACATTACATGGAGTCGTTCAAGGCATATAGAGGTCCGTTCATTGCGATGGTACCATATGTTATTGTATTCGTTCGGAAGATTTTGGACGGGGTATGACATGTGGTATCAGAGCGGTGGTCTTAGCAAACTAGGTCTGCATTAGTGTGTCTAACTGATAAGTCGTTAGGATACATTATTGAGTCTGGACTTCGACCGTGTCTGCATGTCAAAGGTTTTGCTTATCATTTCGTGTCAAAAATTACCTGCTTATCATCCTTAGAGAATCACTGCTTATCACTCTTAGTCTAGACACATCTTACTGCATTGATTGCATGAATAGTGTATAGACAAATCCATATCTTAGCGTATTTATTACAGTAAACTTTGCCTGATATCTTCCTTAAATTTCTCCGTAATTTAAGGGATCCTGGTACAATATATATCTATGCATATTATGCATTGAGAATACCATCCAACTATCATTTGCTGTCACTAAACTTTTCATACCAAAAATCTTTTCTGTGATCGCGTAAGATGGCCTCTTCGAATCGACCAAGTTCCTCTGACTCCGAAGACAGCGTGACGGGAGCGCACCAACCGATCAACTATCGTGATTTCTTTAGAAAATGGGGATGGGTTCGCGAAATACTTACCCTATGGAGAAATGAAGAAGGTACTCCATATCACGAGCCGAACTTACCTCCTAACGTCGGAGTGCTCGATCCGCTTACCGGCGAACCTGTTCGCAATACCGTTTTCACTCTTTTTGCACGGATTTTCCACCTGGAAGGTCGACTCGATGTCGTTAAAGATAGTATCCATCCTCTACTCCCGAATTCTAATCAGATAGGATTATTAGAAGAAGTTAGAAGACTTCAAACTAAATATCAAGAATTGACAAACCTTACGGAAGAATGGGTAGAACTAATTCATAGACTCGAGTGTAAAGTAGAAACTCTGGAGGTGACGGTGTTTGATTTGGAAGCTAGACTCGCATCTACTACGCAGGTACCACAAACAGTACCAACACCAACAACAACACCACCAGTACCAGCATCCTCTCCAGCACCACAAGCACTACAATCACCACAAGCTCCGTAGGCACCACATACACCGAAGAGTATCGAGAATGATGAATTATGAAATATTAATTCATTACTTTCGGTTCATGATTAAAAGGATATACGTATATACATTTATGTATACCTCGAGATCGTAAAAAAAAAAATTAATTTTCATATTAACTATGATGTGTGAATTTTTTTTACTGGTAGGTAATACCCGAGAAAGATAAAAGAAGCTTTAAAGGACTTTTATCATATTTAATTCACATATGTTATCATTCACATCTTTCATCAACGATTTAACAATCGATATCTATAATCTTTAATCTTCGTTCTACATATCGTTATACATCGATTATCTTCATTCTACGTATCGTTCTACCTCATTTATCTTCGTTCGACATGATGATTATGTAATCTCTAATGTTTTAGAGATTATGTATTCTAGTTCTAACAATAAATCAAATGAGTTTAATATTATATTAACTCGTTAAATCCATGATTACATCTGAATAAAATATATATGTACATATATTTCATAAAGATTATAATTAAAAGTTCTCTTGTACAAACTATTGATGATGAGAATATTTTAACGGGTAGGTAATACCTATAAATATTTAGATTTCACATTAATAAGTTACACTGTACATTCTTCAATTCAGATTCAGCAGTCATTAACAAAACTGCTCAAATCCACATATATACGTGACCGTTCACCAAAGAACAACTATTTTCATTCAAATTTAATTTCATATTCGGATTTTGACCGATCAAAATCCAAGTCAAGTTTTAACAGAAGACATCACTTTTAGATTCTTACATCTTTCAAAGCCATACTTTGAATTCAAAACTGTGACAGATCCATTGGCATGTTATTACTGAAAATAACTTTACAATACCTTTTCAAAATTAGACAATTTTGTCACAGCTCCAACAAATCAACTTCGACTTTCATTCGGATTAGCCTTATTATAACTTTGATATATAAGTTTGCCACTTGATTACATCCTAAACAATCATTCGTATCTTGACGATTACCATCAGCGTTTAATCATCTAAAAACACAAATTCTCTTGAAACCACCTCAGATTGATAACCGATGATTCAGATATGGTAGCATTAAATGCAGAGGAAACAGCGAAATTGTAGATGGTCTAAATGACCAAAAGTTTGATAATAAAGAATGGAATGTTGGGAACGCTCAATAGAAAATTTAGTACTGAAAAACGGATTGAGGTAACCATGAAGGAGATCAAGGACAAAGACAAGGACCAAAGCCTATATTCAAAGAATCCATGTAATTCTGGATCTGATGAAATCTTTAGAGAATACCTTGCTCCGAAGTCATGTTAAAATCTTGCGGAAAATTTTTCTTCATCAATCTTCGAACTTAGAAATTCCAAAATATCATCATAAATATCCTTGATATTTCTGAGGATATTTTTATAAATATTCTTGTCCAAAATTATCTATCTCTCCGTGTTTTCTGTATTCCATTATATTGAAAACTTCCGTAAAATCTAAGTATAAATTATGAATGAATTGTGGAGAAGTGTTGGGAATTGAAGCATGGGTTAATATAATATAATGACGCCCGGCCAACGTGATTATATTACAGTAAGTCATGCTGAGTTTTTTTTATGAAACGTGATGATGGTTCACAGTAGATCATATCATCATCATGTGTCATGTTACATAACTCTTTCATTTTACTTAACTTCTGAACATATCAAGAAAATGTATTCTTGATGGTTCTATCTTCCGTGATGTTGATAAATTTGAAAATCAAATTGTGCTATCATGTTCCTTCCTGCTTAGAACATTATAATCATTCGAAACTCCATACCCACGAATTCTGGACCATTACTTAATGTGCTTAATGGATAGAAAAGAAAACGAAAGCATGAAGATTCGAAATAGAAAGGGGGTATAAATTGCAGCAAATAGGAGGGAGCATTGACTGTGGATGACAATGATTATAGGAGACAGAAGCAGGGACTTCGAAATATAAAGGAAAATATAAAACTCAGCAACAACGCCGAAATTACAAACCGTGGATATTAATATGAATAGCAATATAAAGACACGGTATAATTAAGAATAGTATCACCCCAAGGTAATGGTAGAAGTAAACAGATTTTTCTGGTGAAAGATTGAAAAGAAGGATGACAGAAATAATAATTAGGAAAAATATCAAGGATTAGAACTGGATTAAGCATTTTCAAAATCTTTTGGAAGTATGAACTAAGGAAGAAAGTAATGAAATGGTGAGAATAATGAAACGGAAGAGTTTAATTTATAATGGAAATATCAGACAAAGTAATCGAGGCAGATCACCGTATTTAATTATAGAGATCTTAATTTCCTTACTCACCGAAGAATCAAATCTTATAGATTTCGAAGATTTTCTTTAATCCCTTGAAATCCGGAATTCAACCATGACTAGTCAAAAGTTATGATGAAACATGTCTTTCTCATTTCACTATTTAGTGGTAGCTTCACTCGTACTCTTCGAGTATCAAATTGTTTTATCCATATTAACCACTGATGATAAAACTCTATTAATCAGCTCATATGTGTCATGAAAACTTTTATTATTGTTAGCCATGACCACCTCACTCAAATTTCGGGACGAAATTTCTTTAACGGGTAAGTACTGTGATGACCCGGAAATTTCCAACCAAATTTAAACTTTAATCTTTACATGTTTCCGACATGATAAGCAAAGTCTGTAATGTTGAGTCTCAAAAATTTTGAACTGTTTCATATATTCATTTGACATTCGACTATCTTCGACGATTCATGAACAACTATTTGTAAATAGATATATGTGTATGTATATAAATAATAATTGGAAGTAAAATTTGAAATATTGAACGTTGTTGTTATGAAATATAATTTTATAATAATTACTATTTAAAACATATCTATATATACATAAAAGTATATTAAAAATAAATATTAAATGATTGTAATACTCGTTGGACATTTTGATTATTATTTAGAGAAGTTTAATTCGAACTTATGTGATTTTAAAATAAATGGTGGTCTGAAAAGGAGTTATATAATTTTTAGGCTTATTAATTATGTATTTAGGAGCTACTCGTTAAATTTTAAAACTTTTTATATTTTACCCAAAATCGAGAGGGACAGTTGATGTAATTTTTATTTAATAAATTAATGATCGAATTTTATAAAATAATGATTTGAATAAATAACGATGTTTAATATAAAAATTTGGGATTTTTCTGTGTACTTTTATCCATTATCAACGGAGCATGAATTTCAGTCCGTGAGTGAAATAGTAGACGACGGCTAACTTAATCACACGTTTTAATTTTATACTATATTATAATTATTATATCATTATTATTATTATTATTATTAAATATCTGTTTTTAATTTGCTTATCTTTATCCGTGAATCACCTCACTTGTTTGTCAGTTCCTCCATTACTTCTTCTGTGATTATTTTTTTTTTAAATTTGATTCATGTCCACCACTTCATTTACTTTTTGCTAATCAAGTTGACTATCCACCCATCACATAGTATACATATTGATATATTCATTTATTTATAGGTAGTTGATCAAAAGCAAACAACAAATCTGATTGTTTGCATTATGTAAGATTTATACTACAGCTAACACGCCACATATCACCAAACTACTTTTCAAATGGGACGATTTCCTCATTGATTAATACCCCACACTTCACATGATTTGTTTAGAATTAGTATTGTATATTATTATTACTATTTTACTTTTAATTACATATGCATATAGCATACACACTGAATCCAACGACCACTCTCACCCTTCTCTTTCTTTTCTACTATGTGAACATCTTATGCTTAGGTTTTTATGTTTAATCTCCATTAACCACGACACCTTAAAACCCATCACCGTAATACACCACTACAATCACCATCTCCACCATCCACCGGTACCACCACCTCCGGACCACCCATGATCAACCCATTTCACTTCTTGATTACCCAAAACCTCTCTTGATCTTTATAAGCAAACCTATGTGTATAGGAGCCGTACGAATAGCAAAGAAGTAGACTCAACAAACCAACGTCACCATCAAACTATAATCATAATTACAACATACATTTCCGATACAATCAACACCCCTGCTCATCATAATAAACATCATAGTAAGTTGTTTTGTTTCTGGCACTCGAATTCTCAAACATAAAAATAAATATGTTACACTTAGAAATTTTTATTGCTATTGTATTTTCCTATTATCTATCGAGTAAGTCACACCACCACCCTCACGCTACACAACCGCCACCATCACTCTCGGCTGCCATAAATCACCACCATAACAACTATTGAAAAACCAGTATCTAACCTACACTACCACTGCCACGCTATCATTTTTGTCCGAGAACCACCATCATTGCCACCTTTCACCATATATTGTCATCTCTCTCCCCTAAAACTTGTAACCAAGAACCATGAAATAACCACCATGCTATTCTATATTTCTTCGTACATACTGCTGCTTCAAACAACTATTATTTTTGTGCAACTCGAAAACTATTAATAACAACCCTACCGTTAGAATATTACTATTATGCCATTAACTAATCTATCATTCGAACCAATACAGAACCCGAGTCCACTTATTCACCTTTCATTCAATTTCTAACCTTTATTAGCTAATTATTTATGATCTTTTGGGAAACAAATTACTAATCAAGACCCTACCAATTGTTAAATATTACTTTTGCTATCGATGCCAAATTTCACCCATATCAACCGGGACCCAAATTGTGCTAGTGTATTAATAAAATATCACCACTAGAACTAAAGTGATATTGATATTCGACCAATAATTGATTGGGTAGCCAGCCATCTCAAAAGCAACCCCAACAAGCCAAACTTGATTCGGTTTAATGTAAAGAATTAATAAGGATCATGGGAATGATTATGTTAATAAATAATGATGAGGGACGTAAAGCATTATGATGATAATTCACGATGATGATAGCTGATATAAGATGATGATATACGTTAGTGATAATGACGATATGACAATATTGATACACAACTAGGATGATGATGAAATGGTGCATACTTATGTTTCTTTTTTTTTTTTTTTGGGATCGACAACTACATAAACCACCACCATGAAAACTACAACCATCGAACATCTTATTCTCCTGCTGCTTGTTTTCTTTCTCGAACGAACACCCCAAAACCAAAAGATGAGAAACCCTTGTTCGTTTTTAATACTCAAGTGGCTTTTCTTTAATTATTATATATAATACTATTTTTTTTTCTTTTGAACCGACTTCTTTAAAACAAACCCACTACAAGAATCGTTTGGTTGTTTGTAGTGACAAATCTTAATTCATTTGTTATATAAAAAGGATTTTTCATCCGAGTTTAATAATTAAATGGATGGATGATGATACTTGTTGGGTCATCTATTCCTAGTTCGGGTTTAAATCAAATAAAACACAAGATATTTAGTTTGGACTTCTCTTTTCTGTTTTGGATTCTAAACACAAACATGGGCTGTGAATTCGATTTAGTATTTGGGCCGTGAAATCGTATGAATTATTGGGTTCGCTTAAATTCTGAAAAACTGAATTGGTAGAGTGATCTTGGGTGTTTGTGTGTAACCAGAGGTCACGGGTTCGAGCTTGGGCTCTGGCATTTGTTTTAGGAAGCTTGTTTTCTAAAGGTAGCACTATTATCATTATTATTATTATTATTATTATTATTATTATTATTATTATTATTATTATTATTATTATTATTATTATTATTACAATTATTATTATTATTAACATTATTGATATTATTGTTGTTATCATTATTGATAAATAGATTATTATTATTATTATTATTATTATTATTATTATTATTATTATTATTATTATTATTATTATTATTATTATTATTATTATTATTATTATTATTATTATTATTAAACTAACACTAATACTAAGATTATAATTATTATTATCATTATTATTATTAACAAGTAGTATTATTATCATTATGATTATTAATGTAAGTATTATTATTATCAATAGTATTATCATTAGTATTATCATTAAGATTATTATTACTAATATTATATTTTTTACTATTAGTATTATTATCAAAACTATTAATATGAGTATCATTACTAAAACTACTTATTTTTTTGTATTATCAGTATTATCATAAAAAGATACAAATTGATATGTATTATTAGTGATATAATATTTTCATCATAAATACTAATTATTTATCTAAAGTATATAAAATAAATATAGTTACTATAGTTATTAATGAAACATACAAGTTACTGAAATAACAATTAATAATAATAACTAAACTTGTTCGATTACGATTATATGTTTTAATAGATATACAATTGATATAGGTTCGTGAATCCGAGGCCAACCCTGCACTTGTTCAGTGCCGTTATATGTATTTTTACTACAAAATATAGTATTGTGAGTTTCATTTGCTCCCTTTTACTCTTTATATTTTTGGGACTGAGAATACATGCGCTATTTTTACAACTGCTTTATTAAATGCTTTTGAAAATATATTTTGAACTGCGAATACATGAAACGCTTTTATAAATGTTTGACGAGATAGACACAAGCAAAACATTCCTCGAATGAATTATTATGCAGACAGAAGTTCTGCGGATTATTGTTGAATTATGTGGACATGATAATTGCCACCATTGAATTATGTGGACATGATAATTGCCACCATTGAATTATGTGGACATGATAATTGCCACCATTGAATTATGTGGACATGATAATTGCCACCAGTTGATATGAATGTTATATATCGAGAGAATGATTTTATACACAGGTTATGTGCATGTTATTTTTGTGCACAAGATATGTGTACGGTTACTATGATTTATGAAAGATGATTTCGTACACGAGAAAGGTATACTGTATTTAAAAGATATCGCATGTACATTACAGGTGGGTATAGGATTCGGGCCCATTTGTACCATGCAGCATTTAAATCTTGTGGTCTATCAAAATTACAGAATTTTTATTGTTTTATGATAAACTTATGAACTCGCCAACCTTTTGGTTGACACTTGAAAGCATGTTTATTCTCAGGTACGAAAGAAATCTTCCGCTGTGCATTTATTCATTTTAGAGACATTACATGGAGTCGTTCAAGGCATATAGAGGTCCGTTCATCGCGATGGTACCATATGTTATTGTATTCGTTCGGAAGATTTTGGACGGGGTATGACATTTCTGGAAAGTCTTTCAAATGTTTGACAAGTTAATTTCGCCATAACTAAATGTGTTGATGAATTCTGACCGACTCTAGACAAGATTTCCTCAATCATATCCTCTGGTAGGTCTTTTAAAATATTCGGTTGTCTACCCTTAACGTCCATTTTGTTTTTATACTGTAAAATAGACAAGGATTAGATTCGTAAAAGATAATTAACAAATAATACAAGCAATTTTTTTTTCATAGAACATAAAAGTACAAGCACACTACAATACATATAATATACAACATGATTACAACCCTCTAATCTGAATCACTGGTTTCTTCTTCTTCGGACTTGGTTCGTTTTCCTAATTTTATAGGAATATATGGTGTTCCTCTAATACGAGCCATCGTTTTCCACAATGGTTTAGAGAAACCTGATGGTTTAGAGGTTCCCGGGTCATTGTTACATTTTAAGAAATACGGATGTTGTCGATACATATAAAGTTCATCGGGGTTGGAATCGGGTTTTTCTATTTTTATACCTTTTCCCTTATTATTTTCTTTCGCTTTATTAAATTGGATCGAGGTAATTTCTATAACATCATCGGAATCCTCATCAGGATCCGATTCATCAGAAAATTGGTAATCTTCCCAATATTTTGCTTCTTCGGCGGAAACACCATTGACCATTATTAACTTTGGTCCGTTGGTTAAGGATTTTCTTTTATTTGATTGATTTACTATAGGTATCAATATTTTTTCCTCCGGAACCTCTTCTTCTAGTTCCTCCTCTTCCGATTCCTCCTCTCCTGGTTCCTCTTCTTCCGGTTCCTCCTCTTCCGGTTCCTCCTCTTCTGGTTCCTCTTCGAGAATTTGTGAATCTTCCCAAAATATATTCGACTCTTCATTATTATTAGGTGAATCAATGAGATTTGTACTAGAGGTAGACATCTATCACACAATATCAAACACGTTAAGAGATTAATATATCACATAATATTTACATGTTAATAATATATAGTTTCCAACAAAAAAAAAATTAAACAATCATTTTTGAAGAAAAACACGGTCGAAGTCCAGACTCACTAATGCATCCTAACAAACTCGGTAAGACACACTAATGCAATTTTCTGGTTCTCTAAGACCAACGCTTGGATACCAACTGAAATGTCCCGTTCATATTGATTATAAACGTTCCATATTAATTGATTTCGTCGCGAGGTTTTGACCTCTATATGAGACGTTTTTCAAAGACTGCATTCATTTTTAAAACAACCATATATAAAGGTTTAAAAGCATTACGTAGATTATCAAATAATGATAATCTAAAATATACCGTTTACACACGACCATTACATAATGGTTTACAATAAGAATATATTACATCAAAAATAAGTTTCTTGAATGCAGTTTTTACATAATATCATACAAGCATGAACTCCAAATCTTGTTCTTATTTTAGTATGCAACGGCGAAAGCTGTTAATAATCACCTGAGAATAAACATGCTTAAAACGTCAACAAAAATGTTGGTGAGTTATAGGTTTAACCTATATATTATCAAATCATAATAATTGACCACAAGATTTCATATTTCAATATACATCCCATACATAGAGATAAAAATCATTCATATGGTGAACACCTGGTAACCGACATTAACAAGATGCATATAAGAATATCCCCTATCATTCCGGAAAATCCTTCGGACATGATAAAAACAACATCGAAGTACTAAAGCATCCGGTACTTTGGATGGGGTTCGTTAGGCCCAATAGATCTATCTTTAGGATTCGCGTCAATTAGTAGATCGGTTTACTAATTCTTAGGTTACCAAGCAAAAAGGGCATATTCGGCTTCGATCATTCACCCATATAATGTAGTTTCATTTACTTGTGTCTATTTTGTAAAATATTTATAGAACTACATGTATTCTCATCCCAAAATATTAGTTTTTAAAAGTGGGACTATAACTCACTTTCACAGAATTTTACTTCGTCGGGAAGTAAGACTTGGCCACTGGTCGATTCACGAACCTATAACAAATATGTACATATATATCAAAGTATGTTCAAAATATATTTACAACATTTTTAATACGTTTTAATGTTTTAAGTTTATTAAGTCAGCTGTCCTCGTTAGTAACCTACAACTAGTTGTCCACAATTAGATGTACAGAAATAAATCGATATATATTATCTTGAATCAATCCACGACCCAGTGTATACACGTCTCAGGCTAGATCACAACTCAAAGTATATATATTTTTGGAATCAACCTCAACCCTGTATAGCTAACTCCAACATTACTGCATATAGAGTGTCTATGGTTGTTGCAAATAATATATATACATGGGTCGATATGATATGTCAAAACATTTGCATACGTGTCTACGGTATCCCAAGATTATATAATATATTAGAATACATGTATAATATAATATAAGTTAGCTAGGATATGATTTGTATAGAATTGTTACAATATTCCCGTAGCTACAACAATAAAAAAAAATTCAATCTTGTTTTACCCATAACTTCTTCGTTTTAAATCCGTTTTGAGTGAATCAAATTGCTATGGTTTCATATTGAACTCTATTTTATGAATCTAAACAGAAAAAGTATAGGTTTATAGTCAGAAATATAAGTTACAAGTCATTTTTGTAAGAGGTAGTCATTTCAGTCGAAAGAACGACGTCTTAATGACCATTTTGAAAAACATACTTTCACTTTGAGTTTAACCATGATTTTTGGATATAGTTTCATGTTCATAAGAAAAAACATTTTTCCAGAAGAACAACTTTTAAATCAAAGTTTATCATAGTTTTTAATTATCAAACCCAAAACAGCCCGCGGTGTTACTATGACGGCGTATGTCCGGTTTTACGGTGTTTTTCGTGTTTCCAGGTTTTAAATCATTAAGTTAGCATATCATATAGATATAGGACATGTGTTTAGTTGATTTTAAAAGTCAAGTTAGAAGGATTAAATTTTGTTTGCGAACAAGTTTAGAATTAACTAAACTATGTTCTAGTGATTTCAAGTTTAAACCTTCGAATAAGATAGATTTATATGTATGAATCGAATGATGTTATGAACATCATTACTACCTCAAGTTTTGTGGATAAACCTACTGGAAAAGAGACAAATGGATCTAGCTTCAAAGGATCCTTGGATGGCTTGAAAGTTCTTGAAGCAGAATCATGACACGAAAACAAGTTCAAGTAAGATCATCACTCGAAATAAGATTATTATAGTTATAGAAATTGAACCAAAGTTTGAATATGAGTATTACCTTGAATTAGAAAGATAACCTACTCTAAATAACAAAGATTTCTTGAGGTTGGATGATCACTTTACAAGATTGGAAGTAAGCTAGCAAACTTGGAAGTATTCTTGATTTTATGAAACTAGAACTTATAGAATTTATGAAGAACACTTAGAACTTGAAGATAGAACTTGAGAGAGATCAATTAGATGAATAAAATTGAAGAATGAAAGTGTTTGTAGGTGTTTTTGGTCGTTGGTATATGGATTAGATATAAAGGATGTGTAATTTTGTTTACATGTAAATAAGTCATGAATGATTACTAATATTTTTATAATTTTATGAGATATTTCATGCTAGTTGCCAAATGATGGTTCCCACATGTGTTAGGTGACTCACATGGGCTACTAAGAGCTGATCATTGGAGTGTATGTACCAATAGTACATACATCTAAAAGCTGTGTATTGTACGAGTATGAATACGGGTGCATACGAGTAGAATTGTTGATGAAACTGAACGAGGATGTAATTGTAAGCATTTTTGTTAAGTAGAAGTATTTTGATAAGTGTCTTGAAGTCTTTCAAAAGTGTATGAATACATATTAAAACACTACATGTATATACATTTTAACTGAGTCGTTAAGTCATCGTTAGTCGTTACATGTAAATGTTGATTTGAAACCTTTAGGTTAACGATCTTGTTAAATGTTGTTAACCCAATGTTTATTATATCTAATGAGATGTTAAATTATTATATTATCATGATATTATGATATATTAATATATCTTAATATGATATATATACATTTAAATGTCATTACAACGATAATCGTTACATATATGTCTCGTTTCGAAATCATTAAGTTAGTAGTCTTGTTTTTACATATGTAGTTCATTGTTAATATACTTAATGATATGTTTACTTATCATTATCATGTTTATATATAGTGTAACAATATCTTAAAATGATTCATATGTAATTAGTAAAACATTGTTATAACGATAATCGTTATATATATCGTTTTCAAGTTTCTTGATTCAATAGTCTCATTTTTATGTATATAACTCATTGTTAAAATACCTAATGAGATACTTACTTATCATAATATCATGTTAACTATATATATATATATATATATATATATATATATATATATATATATATATATATATATATATATATATATATATATATATATATATATATATATATATATATATATATATTCATATATATGTCATCATATAGTTTTTACAAGTTTTAACGTTCGTGAATCACCGGTCAACTTAGGTGGTCAATTGACTATATGAAACCTATTTCAATTAATCAAGTCTTAACAAGTTTGATTGCTTAACATGTTGAAAACACATAATCATGTAAATAACCAAATCATTTAATATATATAAACATGAAAAAGTTCGGGTCACTACAGATGTGGTGCGACTAGCAATTATCTTGATTGTAGAGAGAGGTTTTATGGTTAAACAGGTGATACATGTGGTGAATAAGAAATTTTTATGGTTAGTCGAAGATTTTGCGCGTGTTAATGAGTACCCATGAGGGTCTCGTATTTGGGATCCAACTTACGAAGCGGTTAGTGATGTGTTTGTAGTTCGGGAAAGCCAATTAGAGAGCGGGAATGCGTACACTTTGGCGGAATTTATGTGGGCATTTAAGGTAAGTAAATGGTTGAATATAATTTATTATTTTAATGATAATAAATATGAGCATGGATTGCAAGAAGGGAGTTGATCCGTACACCACCTTGTTTTTGCCATACACCACCAAAATAATTATTTGAACATTTCTACCCTTCCTTTGAGAAGTTAAGGGGAGTTGGTGGTGAATAAAAGGAAAGGTAAAAATGTCCAAATAATTGTTTTGGTGGTGTATGACAAAAATAAAGTGGTGTACGGATCACCTCCTTTGCAAGAAACATAAATCAAACCATGATTATGTGTTTCTTTTCTTTTCTTCTTTTTCTTCATGGAGTAGATCTAAAAGATTAGTACTAGTACCTCATATACTCCATCCATTTCATTTTAGGTGTTCATCTAGAAAATGTAGGCAACTTTGGAGTGTAATTATTATTCTGTTATCCAACAAATTATCTTTACTTCTTACAAACCTTTTTTAATTGGTTAAATTATGAATACGAACGCTTAGTTTGCAATTATTCGATATAGTAATAGTAATGTGTACATTTAGAATGGAATGTAGAGAGTAGTATTTAAGATGTAGATGAAATAAATAAACTTCATGATTATCTGTACAAAATTTGATGGTAAACACATGTATTATACTGATGTTAATTCTATGAGTCTGCATTACAATTTTGTTTTAGCAATATGCCCTGGAAGTACAGAATACTTTCCGACACGAAGAATGTAATCAGACTTGATTCGAAGAAAGTGATGTAATAAAAGTTGCAAGTATCTTTTTTAGTACTCCGTATAATAATAAACCGACAACCTACTTTTCAACCAATTTGTACATGAGTGATGATTTTCTTTTGTACATATATATTAGCTTATAAACAAGCTAAAAAACACCAATATACAATAAACGATTGATACTCACGTTTTTATAGAATAGACATGATATAAAGATCAAACTGAACGCAATAAAGGTTCCTTGGGTTGGGACCCAAATATGAATTCATAACCCTCATACCCTGTACAAAAGTTACTTGAGATAAGTTCCGAATAGAAAATTGGCCAAAATACACTTTTTTTTAAAAACTTTCAAAGAAAATAAACTTTTTTAAAAAAATTTACCAATATACACCATTGGGTAAACCAAAATATTGGTCGACCACCATATACCTTGGTCGACCACCTCATTTTTCAAGGTGGTCGACCAAGCTTCAATGAGTTTCCGGTCGACTACCTCTCATTTTTTCATGATCGACTATAGGGATAAGCATTGGTACCCGAATTCCCGGTACCGTATTTGTACCGTATCGGTAGCGTACCGAACCGGTACCGTACCGCTACAATCGGTACGGTATTCGGTACTTATATATCCAAAAATTTTAAATGCGGTACTTTCGTTACGGTACCGGTATTTTCCCGTTTAGTACCGGTACCGCATTACAAACGTATTCAGATTGTCCATATATATTATTCATACATATAATGGCTACTGTAAGTTTGGATTTTATCTTCTATCATATATGTTTTAGGAAATTAAATTACATAGTATAAGTTTAGGCCATAGATTAAATCTAGTTACAAAGTTACAATGGACCCGCACAGTTGAATGAATAAAAAACTAAATCTCCATATTACCAAAGGCTAGAAACAAGTACTCGGTATTTATAATTGGTGTTTGATTATTAGGAGTCAACTAAAAGTATCGTCGTGGTGCGTACATGTGTGGTCTGCATATTTACTTTGTATATGCACAGTTGCACACCATATATTAACAAACAACAACAAAACTCAATACCACATAAGTGGTGTATGGGGAGGTGAGATGTGATAGGAGAATAGAGACAAGTCATTTCTCCACCCAGAGTGAAAAACACTCTCAAAAGTAGAGAAAGTCATCCCTCTCTATATTCGACGGATAGAGAGATTGCTTCCGAGTGGACCTCCGACCAATAAGTAGAATTTTTTATTTTTTTTTAAATAAGATAAAATTAAAAATAAAATTGAGGCGCCATGAAAATGGTAACATCAAATTTCCATGGGTTTTAATCCTGCCTGAAATTTAATTTAGGCTCTAAGAGTCAGTCAAGTCGCCAATAAATCGACGCTTGCTGTCGACTCAATAACTAGAGCCGGCACACCATATATTATATGTTATAATTATTACACTGAATGATTTAACAAGATTGTAGAAATAGGGAAAACAGTAGCAATGACTAAGGGCTAGCTTATCACGAAAACTTGAGACTGAAGTAACAAGTAATTATTTTTATTTTTGCACAAAATATTAATTTATTATCGTATTTCTTATTTAGTTCGGTACCAAACGGTATAGTACCTCTTTTTACCGTATTGGTACCAGTACCGTACCATTTCCGAATCGATAATATCGGTATTCGGTACTCACTTAAAGTGCAAAAAAATGAAGCGGTACCAACCAATTCGGTTCAGTTCGGTAGTGATATGGTAGCACGCTCATCCCTAATCGACTACCTAACAAGAAACAACTTGAGCGACTCAATACAGGGTCTACTACCATGTAAAAAGTGGTGAGGATCACCTCCCGTTTGTAATCCGTATATCATAAAAAATCAGTGGAGCTTGAAGCCGGAATAAAACAATGGCCGTCACCGTCGGTCTCAACCACAACCCCTTACCGTCTGCATTCTTCAACCACCCATCATCATCCACCGCCCTATTCCGTCGTCATCTTCGCCACCACAACACCCATCTATCAAAAGTTAAAAAGCCCACTCATATCTGCTCTGCTACTTCACCCGCAAATCAAAACCCTCCCCCCTCAATTTTCCTTCCTTTCCTTCAAGAACAAGAACAAGAAAACAATTCAAATCCACAAACCCAACAAATTGAACCACAAGAAGATGAATTAATCACTGACCCAATTCATAAATTTTTTAAATTTCAAACTTCTTCTCAACACCCAGACCCTCCCAAGGAAGGTAAATTCACCCTCCAAAAAAACCGCCGTTCTTCGTGGCACCTTTCACCCACCACCGGACCCGAACCCGGAATCGAATCCGAACCCGACCCAGTTGTCAAAACCTCACTCGAGACCGAACCCAGACGGGAATTTGAAGAAAGTGATGGCTTTAATGTCAATGGAGTTCTTAAAATTGCTAGAAATTTACCTAAAAATGTGACGTTGGGTGAGGTTTTAGAGGGTTATGAAGGCAAGTTAAGTGAAAGAGAATGTGTTGAAGTTTTAGGATTGATGGGTCAAGAAGAGGGATTGATAATGTGCTGTTTGTATTTTTTTGAGTGGATGAGTTTACAAGAGCCTTCATTGGTTACACCATGGGCTTATTCTGCTTTGTTTCCTGTATTGGGAAGAGCTAAAATGGGTGATAAGTTGTTGATTTTGTTTGATAATTTGCCTAATTCTGTGGAGTTTAGGCAAGTTCATGTGTATAATTCTGCTATTTCGGCTCTTTCGGATTGTGGGAGGTAATTTCTTTTATAACCTTCTTGTTGTCAGCATTGTTTCATAACATTCATTACTTGTTTTAGGATATGATATTTGCTGATGTAAATGATGATTTAAAATAGCAGTAGTCAAGTTCTTTTCATTGCATTGCATCATATGAGTTAGAATTACGGAATGGACGTAATTAATTACTTAGGTTATGCTTCATATGATTCATGACGAACAAAGTGTAACTAAAAACATGATTTGAGTGATCTGTTCATAAGACTAAGGGCCTGTTTACTTAGGCGTTAATAGGGCACTCATAGCTGTTTACTTAGTGCTTAATTTTTTAGCTGAACTCTCTACAAGGATTATTCGGTAAGCACTCATAGCTGTTTACTTAGTGCTTAATTTTTTAGCTGAACTCTCTACAAGGATTATTCGGTAATGTAAGAAATGGGTGTTGTCCCCATATGGCCATTTATTTCCACTGTTGCCCTCTCTTTCTTCAACTACACCAGAAATTAAAGTTGCAACAAGTAAATCGATGATCAATTCTCCCCTACTTCTTCACTTGATTCTGCTTTAAATAAATCCAGATTCAAAGCCATAGATGTAAGGTCTCCCATGGCATTTGATATTCACCGACATTTGATTTTCATGTTCACTTGATACTTATATTAAATGTAAGAATGAGATTAATAGAGCTTTTGACGGTGGTAATCGATTTATTGATGGGAAGAGTGGGAGTTCATGTTTTCTTTTGACGGTGGTAGTGGACAGAAGATTTGGGGCTTTGATGTTAGTTCTTCGAGGTAGGGTTTAATTATGGCCAAATATCATCATATCGGTTGTTATAGATTGTGTATTCTTTGATTTAAGATTAAGTTAGTTTTGAATTGTAGATATGCATGTATTATATAAATTATGTATTATGTATGTATTATATGGTTGTGTATCTCTCATTTTTGTTCATGATCCACCATATTTGTTTCTTGATTTGTTTTAAAACACCCCGTTACAGATATGTAAAAACAAAGGTGATATATTTCTAAGGTTAAAATAGTCAATTACTATCACTCAGTCACTTGTTAAGTATAAAAAGTAAACAACAAATTTTGTTCTGCATATAGCTCTTCATTATCTATTTTGCCATCTATATCCATTCAGGACTTGATGGAAATAAAAGTAAACAGGCCCTAAATCACATTCAGTTGCAGCTGATTTTGACGGTTGATGTTCATATGCTTAAACAATATTTAATCTAAGATTGTCTCTTATATGCTGGGATTTTCATAATTCGTATTAGGTATGATGATGCTTGGAGATTGTTTGAGATGATGGAGACACACAATGTGGAACCTGATCACGTAACTTGCTCGATAATGATCACAATTATGAGAAAGAAAGGTAATAGTGCGAAAGATGCATGGGAGTTTTTTGAAATGTTGAACATGAGAGGAGTCAAGTGGGGTTTAGAAGTAATGGGAGCTCTTATTAAATCCTTTTGCGACGAGGGTCTGAAAAAAGAAGCTCTTATTGTCCAATTAGAAATGGAGAAAAATGGTATTGCTTCTAATGCGATTATCTACAATACGATTATAAACGCGTATAGCAAATCAAATCAAATCGAAGAAGCTGAAGGTCTCTTTGCGGAAATGAAATCGAAAGGAATCAAACCCACAGCCGCATCCTACAACATTTTAATGGATGCATATAGTCGAAGAATGCAACCAGAAGTAATCGAAAAACTTATGGTGGAAATGGAAGAAATCGGATTAAAACCGGATGTTAAATCTTTCACTTGTTTGATTAGTGCGTATGCCCGACAAAAGAAAATGAGTGATATGGCTGCTGACGCGTTTTTAAAGATGAAAAAATGTGGCATAAAACCAACTTCTCATTCTTATACAGCTCTTATACACGCGTATTCAATTAGCGGGTGGCACGAAAAAGCTGACATGGCGTTTCAAAACATGTTACGGGAAGGGATAAAACCGTCGATTGAAACATATACAGCCTTACTTGATGCATTTCGACGAGTGGGTGACTCCGAATCGTTAATGAGAATATGGAAAATGATGATTAGCGATAAAGTTGAAGGGACCCGCGTGACGTTTAACATACTTGTTGACGGGTTCGCTAAACAAGGTAAATATAGTGAAGCACGAGACGTGGTTTGTGAATTCGGTAAGATTGGTTTTCAGCCGACCGTTATGACTTACAATATGTTGATAAATGCGTATGCTCGTGGAGGGCAG
Source organism: Rutidosis leptorrhynchoides (assembly GCF_046630445.1). Lineage (NCBI taxonomy): Eukaryota > Viridiplantae > Streptophyta > Magnoliopsida > Asterales > Asteraceae > Rutidosis > Rutidosis leptorrhynchoides. Next base: position 457,026,583 of record NC_092334.1, read on the forward strand.
GAAGGTAAATTACCACAATTATTGAAGGAGATGGCGGTTTTAAAACTGAAACCCGACTCGATAACTTATTCAACAATGATCTATGCGTATGTACGTGTTCGCGATTTTAAGAGGGCGTTTTATTATCATAAACAGATGGTAAAAAGTGGGCAAGTGCCTGATGCAAAGTCGTATCATAAGTTGAGGTCGATTTTGGATGTGAAAGCTGCAACGAAGAACAAGAAGGATAAGAGTGCAATTATGGGGATAATTAGTAGTAAGTTAGGTTGGGTTAAGATTAAGAAGAAAGCGAAAAAAGATGAGTTTTGGAAAAACAAGAAGAAATGGTCAGGAGCTCGTGGTGGTTCTAATTCAGTTGGAACAAGATGATCGTTGATTTGGTCTTTTGGATGGTTAAGAAAGTGACCCGACCTGACCCGGCTCAATCTGCACCGTTTGAACATGGAGCAGGTCAGATTGATATTGAAACGATGGATTTGGGAAGTAATTATGAAATAGGTGATTCCATAATTGAAATGTTACGGGAGGAAGATAGTAGTTTCAAGTATGTTGTATCATTAAGTGTATAAATTATTTTGTTATTAGATTACACATTTACATACTTTGATCTTGTAAATGCACTGTTGTATCTGATCACATTTTTTATGGGCGAGGATTTTTCTTGTTACTACCAAAAAAAAAAAAAAAAAAAAAAAAAGTCGCCTAAAAAACTGTTGGTGTTTTCTTCTTTTCCTGATCGTCTAGATGAATTAACCTATAGGATAATACTAGATTTATGAGCCGTGCGTTGCACGGGGACTCATCCGCAAAAATTATTAGTTTTTAAACTTATATATGAAATAACGATATTATACGAAAAGTGTCAAAGTATTGTTGTGGTTGAATTAGTAAAATATGTTTTTGTACACAACACACATCAATAATATTTTGATAAATTTTGTTCATACATATATTGATTACACAACATAATCGTAAAATGTTATATCAATTAACGATATGATAAAGATAGTATTGCAAGTATTGTTGTTGGTGAACTGTCTTATAAGTTTTGTTTTACACAAAATTTATAGATTAAGGCTACTAAATCCGACAATAGCAAAACACAAGACACATAACAACATTAATATTATTATTATCCTATATATTATTAGGTGCCTAGGTTTTTGTAGTTTTGACTAAACTCACTCACAAAGTTTGTCATAGAATACTTAGAAAACATTATTGTGATGAACTTTGCTGCTGATGATATAGAAAAGATTATTCAATAAAGTAATTGATCGAAAGTAATCATATAATCATGCCCGGTTATTTTACTTATTAGTGTTACGCAATTTGTTGATTAATGACTTAAAACAGGCATCCAAACACCCCTTAACTTACTTTACCCCATTCTAGAATTTTAGTCAGCAATATCAGTTTATAACCTTATTCTTTCCAATTAGTTTGAGTCATAATGTAAACTTACCAAACTGCCCACACATTTAATAAAGCATATAAAAAAACAATACATATCTTTCAAATTGATGGTAAAAAGGTTGAGGTCAACCGCGAGATGCCACGGTGGACATCGGTGTTCTTTTACGATGCATTCTAGGACATTACACATTCAATGCGAGTACTACATTGTCAAAGTTTAAACTGGTAGCGGGTAGCGGGTAGTTAAAACAAAACAAATAATGTCTACATAAAATTACATGCTCACTTTCCCATTGGGTCTTCTGAGTCCTTTATTACCTGCAACACAGCAATATAAAAGAAGTTAACACATTACTAACATTCATATAAAGAAACCAACACGCCTATTGTAGTGACCCGAACTTTTCCATGTTTATATATATTAATTGAGATTGATATTTACATGATTAAATGTTTCCAACATGTTAAGCAATCAAACTTGTTAAGACTTGATTAATTGAAATATGTTTCATATAGACAATTGACCACCCAAGTTGATCGGTGATTCACGAACGTTAAAACTTGTAAAAACTATATGATGACATATATATGGATATATATATATAGTTAACATGATACTATGATAAGAAAACATATCATAAAGTATATTAACAATGAACTACATATGTAAAAACAAGACTACTAACTTAATGATTTTTGAACGAGACATATATGTAACGATTATCGTTGTAAAGACATTTAATGTATATATATCATATTAAGAGATATTCATACATGATAATATCATGATAATATAATAATTTAAAATCTCATTTGATATTATAAACATTGGGTTAACAACATTTAACAAGATCGTTAACCTAAAGGTTTCAAAACAACACTTACATGTAACGACTAACGATGACTTAACGACTCAGTTAAAATGTATATACATGTAGTGTTTTAATATGTATTTATACACTTTTGAAAGACTTCAATACACTTATCAAAATACTTCTACTTAACAAAAATGCTTACAATTACATCCTCGTTCAGTTTCATCAACAATTCTACTCGTATGCACCCGTATTCGTACTCGTACAATACACAGCTTTTAGATGTATGTACTATTGGTATATACACTCCAATGATCAGCTCTTAGCAGCCCATGTGAGTCACCTAACACATGTGGGAACCATCATTTGGCAACTAGCATGAAATATCTCATAAAATTACAAAAATATGAGTAATCATTCATGACTTATTTACATGAAAACAAAATTACATATCCTTTATATCTAATCCATACACCAACGACCAAAAACACCTACAAACACTTTCATTCTTCAATTTTCTTCATCTAATTGATCTCTCTCAAGTTCTATCTTCAAGTTCTAAGTGTTCTTCATAAATTCCAAAAGTTCTAGTTTCATAAAATCAAGAATACTTTCAAGTTTGCTAGCTCACTTCCAATCTTGTAAGGTGATCATCCAACCTCAAGAAATCTTTGTTTCTTACAGTAGGTTATCATTCTAATACAAGGTAATAATCATATTCAAACTTTGGTTCAATTTCTATAACTATAACAATCTTATTTCAAGTGATGATCTTACTTGAACTTGTTTTCGTGTCATGATTCTGCTTCAAGAACTTCGAGCCATCCAAGGATCCATTGAAGCTAGATCCATTTTTCTCTTTTCCAGTAGGTTTATCCAAGGAATTTAAGGTAGTAATGATGTTCATAACATCATTCGATTCATACATATAAAGCTATCTTATTCGAAGGTTTAAACTTGTAATCACTAGAACATAGTTTAGTTAATTCTAAACTTGTTCGCAAACAAAAGTTAATCCTTCTAACTTGACTTTTAAAATCAACTAAACACATGTTCTATATCTATATGATATGCTAACTTAATGATTTAAAACCTGGAAACACGAAAAACACCGTAAAACCGGATTTACGCCGTCGTAGTAACACCGCGGGCTGTTTTGGGTTAGTTAATTAAAAACTATGATAAACTTTGATTTAAAAGTTGTTATTCTGAGAAAATGATTTTTATTATGAACATGAAACTATATCCAAAAATTATGGTTAAACTCAAAGTGGAAGTATGTTTTCTAAAATGGTCATCTAGACGTCGTTCTTTCGACTGAAATGACTACCTTTACAAAAACGACTTGTAACTTATTTTTCCGACTATAAACCTATACTTTTTCTGTTTAGATTCATAAAATAGAGTTCAATATGAAACCATAGCAATTTGATTCACTCAAAACGGATTTAAAATGAAGAAGTTATGGGTAAAACAAGATTGGATAATTTCTCTCATTTTAGCTACGTGAAAATTGGTAACAAATCTATTCCAACCATAACTTAATCAACTTGTATTGTATATTATGTAATCTTGAGATACCATAGACACGTATACAATGTTTCGACCTATCATGTCGACACATCTATATATATTTCGGAACAACCATAGACACTCTATATGTGAATGTTGGAGTTAGCTATACAGGGTTGAGGTTGATTCCAAAATATATATAGTTTGAGTTGTGATCAATACTGAGATACGTATACACTGGGTCGTGGATTGATTCAAGATAATATTTATCGATTTATTTCTGTACATCTAACTGTGGACAACTAGTTATAGGTTACTAACGAGGACAGCTGACTTAATAAACTTAAAACATCAAAATATATTAAAAGTGTTGTAAATATATTTTGAACATACTTTAATATATATGTATATATTGTTATAGGTTCGTGAATCAACAGTGGCCAAGTCTTACTTCCCGACGAAGTAAAAATCTGTGAAAGTGAGTTATAGTCCCACTTTTAAAATCTAATATTTTTGGGATGAGAATACATGCAGGTTTTATAAATGATTTACAAAGTAGACGCAAGTACGTGAAACTACATTCTATGGTTGAATTATCGAAATCGAATATGCCCCTTTTTATTAAGTCTGGTAATCTAAGAATTAGGGAACAGACACCCTAATTGACGCGAATCCTAAAGATAGATCTATTGGGCCTAACAAACCCCATCCAAAGTACCGGATGCTTTAGTACTTCGAAATTTATATCATATCCGAAGGGTGTCCCGGAATGATGGGGATATTCTTATATATGCATCTTGTTATTGTCGGTTACCAGGTGTTCACCATATGAATGATTTTTATCTCTATGTATGGGATGTGTATTGAAATATGAAATCTTGTGGTCTATTATTATGATTTGATATATAGGTTAAACCTATAACTCACCAACATTTTTGTTGACGTTTTAAGCATGTTTATTCTCAGGTGATTATTAAGAGCTTCCGCTGTCACATACTTAAATAAGGACGAGATTTGGAGTCCATGCTTGTATGATATTGTGTAAAAACTGCATTCAAGAAACTTATTTTGTTGTAACATATTTGTATTGTAAACCATTATGTAATGGTCGTGTGTAAACAGGATATTTTAGATTATCATTATTTGATAATCTACGTAAAGCTTTTTAAACCTTTATTGATGAAATAAAGGTTATGGTTTGTTTTAAAATGAATGCAGTCTTTGAAAAACGTCTCATATAGAGGTCAAAACCTCGCAACGAAATCAATTAATATGGAACGTTTTTAATCAATAAGAACGGGACATTTCAGTTGGTATCCGAGCGTTGGTCTTAGAGAACCAGAAAATTTGCATTAGTGTGTCTTATCGAGTTTGTTAGGATGCATTAGTGAGTCTGGACTTCGACCGTGTTTTCTTTAAAAATGATTGCTTACCATTTTTGTTGGAAACTATATATTTTTAACATATGAATATTATGTGATATATTAATCTCTTAACGTGTTTGATATTATGTGATAGATGTCTACCTCTAGAACAAGTCCCATTGACTCACCTAATAATAATGAAGAGTCAAATGTAAATTGGAATGATTTGTGGACTGATTCACAAGTTCCCGAAGAGGAACCGGAAGAAGAGTCGGAACCGGAAGAAGAATCGGAACCGGAAGAAGAATCGGAACCGGATGAAGAAATAGAACCGGTGGGGGAAATAATAAAACGGTTAAGTAAAAGAAAATCCTCAACCAACCGACCAAAGTTAATTATGGTCAATGGTGTTTCCGCCAAGGAAGCAAAATATTGGGAGGATTACCAATTCTCCGATGAATCGGATTCCGACGAGAATTCCGATGATGTTATAGAAATTACCCCAACTGAATTTAAAAAGGCAAAAGAAAATAATAAGGGAAAGGGCATAAAAATAGAGAAATCTAATTCCAACCCCGATGAACTTTATATGTATCATCAACCCCCGAAGTCCTTAAGTTGTAACAATGACCCGGGAACCTCTAAACCACCAGGTTTTTCTAAACCAATGTGGATAACGACGGTTCGTATTAGGGGAAAATCATATATCCTAGAAACTTGGCAAAACGAACCAAAACCGAAGAAGAAGAAACAAGCGAGTCGGAATAAGATAGTTGTATTCATGTGGTGTAATATATGTAATATAGTGTGCTTATTGAAATGTCCCGTTCTTATTGATTAAAAACGTTCCATATTAATTGATTTCGTTGCGAGGTTTTGACCTCTATATGAGACGTTTTTCAAAGACTGCATTCATTTTTAAAACAAACCATAACCTTTATTTCATAGATAAAGGTTTTAAAAAGCTTTACGTAGATTATCAAATAATGATAATCTAAAATATCCTGTTTACACACGACCATTACATAATGGTTTACAATACAAATATGTTACAACAAAATAAGTTTCTTGAATGCAGTTTTTACACAATATCATACAAGCATGGACTCCAAATCTCGTCCTTATTTAAGTATGCGACAGCGGAAGCTCTTAATAATCACCTGAGAATAAACATGCTTAAAACGTCAACAAAAATGTTGGTGAGTTATAGGTTTAACCTATATATATCAAATCATAATAATAGACCACAAGATTTCATATTTCAATACATATCCCATACATAGAGATAAAAATCATTCATATGGTGAACACCTGGTAACCGACAATAACAAGATGCATATATAAGAATATCCCCATCATTCCGGGACACCCTTCGGATATGATATAAATTTCGAAGTACTAAAGCATCCGGTACTTTGGATGGGGTTTGTTAGGCCCAATAGATCTATCTTTAGGATTCGCGTCAATTAGGGTGTCTGTTCCCTAATTCTTAGATTACCAGACTTAAATAAAAGGGGCATATTCGATTTCGATAATTCAACCATAGAATGTAGTTTCACGTACTTGTGTCTATTTTGTAAATCATTTATAAAACCTGCATGTATTCTCATCCCAAAAATATTAGATTTTAAAAGTGGGACTATAACTCACTTTCACAGATTTTTACTTCGTCGGGAAGTAAGTCTTGGCCACTGGTTGATTCACGAACCTATAACAATATATACATATATATCAAAGTATGTTCAAAATATATTTACAACACTTTTAATATATTTTGATGTTTTAAGTTTATTAAGTCAGCTGTCCTCGTTAGTAACCTACAACTAGTTGTCCACAGTTAGATGTACAGAAATAAATGGATAAATATTATCTTGAATCAATCCACGACCCAGTGTATACGTATCTCAGTATTGATCACAACTCAAACTATATATATTTTGGAATCAACCTCAACCCTGTATAGCTAACTCCAACATTCACATATAGAGTGTCTATGGTTGTTCCGAAATATATATAGATGTGTCGACATGATAGGTCGAAACATTGTATACGTGTCTATGGTATCTCAAGGTTACATAATATATAATACAAGTTGATTAAGTTATGGTTGGAATAGATTTGTTACCAATTTTCACGTAGCTAAAATGAGAAAAATTATCCAATCTTGTTTTACCCATAACTTCTTCATTTTAAATCCGTTTTGAGTGAATAAAATTGCTATGGTTTCATATTGAACTCTATTTTATGAATCTAAACAAAAAAAGTATAGGTTTCTAGTCGGAAAAATAAGTTACAAGTCGTTTTTGTAAAGGTAGTCATTTCAGTCGAAAGAACGACGTCTAGATGACCATTTTAGAAAACATACTTCCACTTTGAGTTTAACCATAATTTTTGGATATAGTTTCATGTTCATAATAAAAATCATTTTCTCAGAATAACAACTTTTAAATCAAAGTTTATCATAGTTTTTAATTAACTAACCCAAAACAGCCCGCGGTGTTACTACGACGGCGTAAATCCGGTTTTACGGTGTTTTTCGTGTTTCCAGGTTTTAAATCATTAAGTTAGCATATCATATAGATATAGAACATGTGTTTAGTTGATTTTAAAAGTCAAGTTAGAAGGATTAACTTTTGTTTGCGAACAAGTTTAGAATTAACTAAACTATGTTCTAGTGATTACAAGTTTAAACCTTCGAATAAGATAGCTTTATATGTATGAATCGAATGATGTTATGAACATCATTACTACCTTAAGTTCCTTGGATGAACCTACTGGAAAAGAGAAAGATGGATCTAGCTTCAATGGATCCTTGGATGGCTCAAAGTTCTTGAAGCAAAATCATGACACGAAAACAAGTTCAAGTAAGATCATCACTTGAAATAAGATTGTTATAGTTATAGAAATTGAACCAAAGTTTGAATATGATTATTACCTTGTATTAGAATGATAACCTACTGTAAGAAACAAAGATTTCTTGAGGTTGGATGATCACCTTACAAGATTGGAAGTGAGCTAGCAAACTTGAAAGTATTCTTGATTTTATGAAACTAGAACTTTTGGAATTTATGAAGAACACTTAGAACTTGAAGATAGAACTTGAGAGAGTTCAATTAGATGAAGAAAATTGAAGAATGAAAGTGTTTGTAGGTGTTTTTGGTCGTTGGTGTATGGATTAGATATAAAGGATATGTAATTTTGTTTTCATGTAAATAAGTCATGAATGATTACTCATATTTTTGTAATCTTATGAGATATTTCATGCTAGTTGCCAAATGATGGTTCCCACATGTGTTAGGTGACTCACATGGGCTGCTAAGAGTTGATCATTGGAGTGTATATACCAATAGTACATACATCTAAAAGCTGTGTATTGTACGAGTACGAATACGGGTGCATACGAGTAGAATTGTTGATGAAACTGAACGAGGATGTAATTGAAAGCATTTTTGTTAAGTAGAAGTATTTTGATAAGTGTATTGAAGTCTTTCAAAAGTGTATAAATACATATTAAAACACTACATGTATATACATTTTAACTGAGTCGTTAAGTCATCGTTAGTCGTTACATGTAAGTGTTGTTTTGAAACCTTTAGGTTAACGATCTTGTTAAATGTTGTTAACCCAATGCTTATAATATCAAAAGAGATTTTAAATTATTATATTATCATGATATTATGATGTACGAATATCTCTTAATATGATATATATACATTAAATGTCGTTACAACGATAAACGTTACATATATGTCTCGTTTCAAAATCATTAAGTTAGTAGTCTTGTTTTTACATATGTAGTTCATTGTTAATATAATTAATGATATGTTTACTTATCATAATATCATGTTAACTATATATATAACCATATATATGTCATCATATAGTTTTTTTACAAGTTTTAACGTTCGTGAATCACCGGTCAACTTGGGTGGTCAATTGTCTATATGAAACCTATTTCAATTAATCAAGTCTTAACAAGTTTGATTGCTTAACATGTTGGAAACATTTAATCATGTAAACATCAATCTCAATTAATATATATAAACATGGAAAAGTTCGGGTCACTACAGTACCTACCCGTTAAATAAATTTCGTCCCGAAATTTTAAGCTGTTGAAGGTGTTGACGAATCTTCTGGAAATAGATGCGGGTATTTCTTCTTCATCTGTTCTTCACGCTCCCAGGTGAACTCGGGTCCTCTACGAGCATTCCATCGAACCTTAACAATTGGTATCTTGTTTTGCTTAAGTCTTTTAACCTCACGATCCATTATTTCGACGGGTTCTTCGATGAATTGGAGTTTTTCGTTGATTTGGATTTCATCTAATGGAATAGTGAGATCTTATTTAGCAAAACATTTCTTCAAATTCGAGACGTGGAAAGTGTTATGTACAGCCACGAGTTGTTGAGGTAACTCAAGTCGGTAAGCTACTGGTCCGACACGATCAATAATCTTGGATGGTCCAATATACCTTGGATTTAATTTCCCTCGTTTACCAAATCGAACAACGCCTTTCCAAGGTGAAACTTTAAGCATGACCATCTCTCCAATTTCAAATTCTATATCTTTTCTTTTAATGTCAGCGTAGCTCTTTTGTCGACTTTGGGCGGTTTTCAACCGTTGTTGAATTTGGATGATCTTCTCGGTAGTTTCTTGTATAATCTCCGGACCCGTAATCTGTCTATCCCCCACCTCACTCCAACAAATCGGAGACCTGCACTTTCTACCATAAAGTGCTTCAAACGGCGCCATCTCAATGCTTGAATGGTAGCTGTTGTTGTAGGAAAATTCTGCTAACGGTAGATGTCGATCCCAACTGTTTCCGAAATCAATAACACATGCTCGTAGCATGTCTTCAAGCGTTTGTATCGTCCTTTCGCTCTGCCCATCAGTTTGTGGATGATAGGCAGTACTCATGTCTAGACGAGTTCCTAATGCTTGCTGTAATGTCTGCCAGAATCTTGAAATAAATCTGCCATCCCTATCAGAGATAATAGAGATTGGTATTCCATGTCTGGAGACGACTTCCTTCAAATACAGTCGTGCTAACTTCTCCATCTTGTCATCTTCTCTTATTGGTAGGAAGTGTGCTGATTTGGTGAGTCGATCAACTATTACCCAAATAGTATCAAAACCACTTGCAGTCCTTGGCAATTTAGTGATGAAATCCATGGTAATGTTTTCCCATTTCCATTCCGGGATTTCAGGTTGTTGAAGTAGACCTGATGGTTTCTGATGCTCAGCTTTGACCTTAGAACACGTCAAACATTCTCCTACGTATTTAGCAACATCGGCTTTCATACCCGGCCACCAAAAATGTTTCTTGAGATCCTTGTACATCTTCCCCGTTCCAGGATGTATGAAGTATCTGGTTTTATGAGCTTCTCTAAGTACCATTTCTCTCATATCTCCAAATTTTGGTACCCAAATCCTTTCAGCCCTATACCGGGTTCCGTCTTCCCGAATATTAAGATGCTTCTCCGATCCTTTGGGTATTTCATCCTTTAAATTTTCCTCTTTTAAAACTCCTTGTTGCGCCTCCTTTATTTGAGTAGTAATGTTATTATGAATCATTATATTCATAGATTTTACTCGAATGGGTTCTCTATCCTTCCTGCTCAAGGCATCGGCTACCACATTTGCCTTCCCCGGGTGGTAACGAATCTCAAAATCGTAATCATTCAATAATTCAATCCACCTACGCTGCCTCATATTCAGTTGTTTCTGATTAAATATGTGTTGAAGACTTTTGTGGTCGGTATATATAATACTTTTGACCCCATATAAGTAGTGCCTCCAAGTCTTTAATGCAAAAACAACCGCGCCTAATTCCAAATCATGCGTCGTATAATTTTGTTCGTGAATCTTCAATTGTCTAGACGCATAAGCAATCACCTTCGTTCGTTGCATTAATACACAACCGAGACCTTGCTTTGATGCGTCACAATAAATCACAAAATCATCATTCCCTTCAGGCAATGACAATATAGGTGCCGTAGTTAGCTTTTTCTTCAATAACTGAAACGCTTTCTCTTGTTCATCATTCCATTCAAATTTCTTCCCTTTATGCGTTAATGCAGTCAAGGGTTTTGCTATTCTGGAAAAGTCTTGGATGAACCTTCTGTAGTAACCAGCTAGTCCTAAAAACTGGCGTATGTGTTTCGGAGTTTTCGGGGTTTCCCACTTTTCAACAGTTTCTATCTTTGCCGGATCCACCTTAATACCTTCTTTGTTCACTATGTGACCGAGGAATTGAACTTCTTCCAACCAAAATGCACACTTTGAAAACTTAGCGTACAATTCTTCCTTCCTCAATACTTCTAACACCTTTCTCAAATGTTCACCGTGTTCTTGGTCATTCTTTGAGTAAATAAGTATGTCATCAATGAAAACAATGACAAACTTGTCAAGGTATGGTCCACACACTCGGTTCATAAGGTCCATGAACACAGCTGGTGCATTAGTTAAACCAAACGGCATGACCATAAACTCGTAATGACCGTAACGTGTTCTGAAAGCAGTCTTTGGAATATCATCTTCTTTCACCCGCATTTGATGATACCCGGAACGTAAGTCAATCTTTGAATAAACAGACGAGCCTTGTAGTTGATCAAATAAGTCGTCGATTCTCGGTAGTGGGTAGCGGTTCTTGATGGTAAGTTTGTTCAACTCTCGGTAGTCGATACACAACCTGAATGTACCATCTTTCTTCTTGACAAACAAAACAGGAGCTCCCCACGGTGATGTGCTTGGTCGAATGAAACCACGCTCTAAAAGTTCTTGTAATTGGCTTTGCAGTTCTTTCATCTCGCTGGGTGCGAGTCTGTAAGGAGCACGAGCTATTGGTGCAGCTCCTGGTACAAGATCTATTTGAAATTCAACGGATCGATGTGGGGGTAATCCCGGTAATTCTTTCGGAAATACATCGGGAAATTCTTTTGCAATGGGAACATCATTGATGCTCTTTTCTTCAGTTTGTATTTTCTCGACGTGTGCTAGAACAGCATAGCAACCTTTTCTTATTAGTTTTTGTGCCTTCAAATTACTAATAAGATGTAGCTTCGTGTTGCCCTTTTCTCCGTACACCATTAAGGGTTTTCCTTTTTCTCGTATAATGCGAATTGCATTTTTGTAACAAACGATCTCCGCTTTCACTTCTTTCAACCAGTCCATACCGATTATCACATCAAAACTCCCTAACTCTACTGGTATCAAATCAATCTTAAATGTTTCGCTAACCAGTTTAATTTCTCGATTCCGACATATATTATCTGCTGAAATTAATTTACCATTTGCTAATTCGAGTAAAAATTTACTATCCAAAGGCGTCAATGGACAACTTAATTTAGCACAAAAATCTCTACTCATATAGCTTCTATCCGCACCCGAATCAAATAAAACGTAAGCAGATTTATTGTCAATAAGAAACGTACCCGTAACAAGCTCCGGGTCTTCCTGTGCCTCTACCGCATTAATATTGAAAACTCTTCCACGGCCTTGTCCATTCGTGTTCTCTTGGTTCGAGCAATTTCTAATAATGTGGCCTGGTTTTCCACATTTATAACAAACTACATTGGCATAACTTGCTCCGACACTACTTGCTCCGCCATTACTCGTTCCGAAACCATTTGTTCCTTTCGTTCTATTAACCCCTGGTCCGTAGACCTCACACTTTGCCGCGCTATGACCATTTCTTTTACACTTGTTGCAAAATTTGGTGCAGAACCCCGAGTGATTCTTTTCACACCTTTGGCATAGCTGCTTCTGATTGTTGTTGTTGTTGCGGTTATTATTGTTGTTGGGATGATTGTTGTAGTTGCTGTTGTTGTTGTTGTTGTTGTTGTTGTTGGGCCGTTTGTTGTAGTTGCGATTGATGTTGCGATTGTTGGGATAATTGTTGCGATTATTGTTGTAATTGCTGTTGTTGTTGTATTGGTGATTCTTATCACCGTTTTCCTCCCACTTTCTTTTGACTTGCTTCACATTGGCCTCTTCAGCAGTCTGTTCTTTAATTCTTTCTTCAATCTGGTTCACTAGTTTGTGAGCCATTCTACATGCCTGTTGTATGGAGGCGGGCTCGTGTGAACTTATATCTTCTTGGATTCTTTCCGGTAATCCTTTCACAAACGCGTCGATCTTCTCTTCCTCATCTTCGAATGCTCCCGGACACAATAGGCACAATTCTGTGAATCGTCTTTCGTACGTGGTAATATCAAATCCTTGGGTTCGTAACCCTCTAAGTTCTGTCTTGAGCTTATTGACCTCGGTTCTGGGACGGTACTTCTCGTTCATCAAGTGCTTGAATGCTGACCACGGTAGTGCGTACGCATCATCTTGTCCCACTTGCTCTAGATAGGTATTCCACCATGTTAACGCAGAACCTGTGAAGGTATGCGTAGCGTACTTCACTTTGTCCTCTTCAGTACACTTACTTATGGCAAACACCGATTCGACCTTCTCGGTCCACCATTTCAATCCGATTGGTCCTTCGGTTCCATCAAATTCCAAAGGTTTGCAGGCAGTGAATTCTTTGTAGGTGCATCCTACACGATTTCCTGTACTGCTAGATCCAAGGTTATTGTTGGTATGTAGCGCAGCCTGTACTGCGGCTATGTTTGAAGCTAGAAAAGTACGGAATTCCTCTTCATTCATATTCACGGTGTGTCGAGTAGTCGGTGCCATTTCCTTCAAAATAGTTAAATGGAACAAGTTAATCATACAGAATATTAAGAGTAGTTAATAGTATTTCGTAGCATAATATGAACTCATTTATAAAAGCTTTTTCTTCATATTAGCGTTTTATAAGTTTAAATTCGGGTAGTACCTACCCGTTAAGTTCATACTTAGTAGCTAATATACAATTCAACTACTACAATTCTATATGAAAAACTGATTGTAATAATATTTCGCGTTCAAACTTTTATACAATATTTTACAAACTTACAATACCGCTTATTTTACATAAAGCATGAAATATAGCACACAATAACTTTGATACAAGATAGTTGTGAAGACAATTCTAGCTAGTACACAAGTCGTTCGGCAAAGGCAATAAAGACACGTAATTCATACGTCCAGAAACAAGTCATGCATTCTGGTTTTAATAGGACTACTTCCCATCCTTGGTCTTGTGCAACATAACCGTTATGGCCGTTGATAAGACAGTGTGTTGTAACGTCATCAAAGGGACGAGGGTTACGTAATGTCCAACAGTCCCGTAATAATCTAAAAACCTCATTTCTTACCCCAATTACCGACTCCGTCACTTGTGGAAACGTTTTGTTTAATAGTTGTAGCCCGATGTTCTTGTTCTCACTTTGGTGAGAAGCGAACATTACTAATCCGTAAGCATAACATGCTTCTTTATGTTGCATGTTAGCCGCTTTTTCTAAATCACGAAGTCCAATATTCGGATATATTGAGTCAAAATAATTTCTTAACCCGTTGCGTAAGATAGCATTTGGGTTCCCCGCAATATATGCGTCAAAGTAAACACATCGTAACTTATGGGTTTCCCAATGTGATATCCCCCATCTTTCAAACGAAAGTCTCTTATAAACCAAGACATTTTTGGAACGTTCTTCGAATGTCTTACAAACTGATCTCGCCTTAAATAGTTGTGCCGAAGAATTCTGGCCGACTCTAGACAAGATTTCATCAATCATGTCTCCGGGTAGGTCTCTTAAAATATTGGGTTGTCTATCCATTTTGTGTTTTTAAACTGTAAAATAGACAAGAGTTAGATTCATAAAAAAAAAATACTTATTAATATAAGCAATTTTTACATATATCATAAAGCATAAGAACACTATATTCCATATATTACACCACACGAATATAACTATCTTATTCCGACTCGCTCGTTTCTTCTTCTTCGGTTTTGGTTCGTTTTGCCAAGTTTCTAGGGATATATGATGTTCCCCTAATACGAGCCGTCGTTGTCCACATTGGTTTAGAAAAACCTGGTGGTTTAGAGGTTCCCGGGTCATTGTTACAACTTAAGGACTTCGGGGGTTGACGATACATATAAAGTTCATCGGGGTTGGAATTAGATTTCTCTATTTTTATGCCTTTTCCCTTATTATTTTCTTTTGCCTTTTTAAATTCAGTTGGGGTAATTTCTATAACATCATCGGAATTCTCGTCGGAATCCGATTCATCGGAGAATTGGTAATCCTCCCAATATTTTGCTTCCTTGGCGGAAACACCATTGACCATAATTAACTTTGGTCGGTTGGTTGAGGATTTTCTTTTACTTAACCGTTTTATTATTTCCCCCACCGGTTCTATTTCTTCATCCGGTTCCAATTCTTCTTCCGGTTCCGATTCTTCTTCCGGTTCCGACTCTTCTTCCGGTTCCTCTTCGGGAACTTGTGAATCAGTCCACAAATCATTCCAATTTACATTTGACTCTTCATTATTATTAGGTGAGTCAATGGGACTTGTTCTAGAGGTAGACATCTATCACATAATATCAAACACGTTAAGAGATTAATATATCACATAATATTCATATGTTAAAAATATATAGTTTCCAACAAAAATGTTAAGCAATCATTTTTAAAGAAAACACGGTCGAAGTCCAGACTCACTAATGCATCCTAACAAACTCGATAAGACACACTAATGCAAATTTTCTGGTTCTCTAAGACCAACGCTCGGATACCAACTGAAATGTCCCGTTCTTATTGATTAAAAACGTTCCATATTAATTGATTTCGTTGCGAGGTTTTGACCTCTATATGAGACGTTTTTCAAAGACTGCATTCATTTTTAAAACAAACCATAACCTTTATTTCATAGATAAAGGTTTTAAAAAGCTTTACGTAGATTATCAAATAATGATAATCTAAAATATCCTGTTTACACACGACCATTACATAATGGTTTACAATACAAATATGTTACAACAAAATAAGTTTCTTGAATGCAGTTTTTACACAATATCATACAAGCATGGACTCCAAATCTCGTCCTTATTTAAGTATGCGACAGCGGAAGCTCTTAATAATCACCTGAGAATAAACATGCTTAAAACGTCAACAAAAATGTTGGTGAGTTATAGGTTTAACCTATATATATCAAATCATAATAATAGACCACAAGATTTCATATTTCAATACATATCCCATACATAGAGATAAAAATCATTCATATGGTGAACACCTGGTAACCGACAATAACAAGATGCATATATAAGAATATCCCCATCATTCCGGGACACCCTTCGGATATGATATAAATTTCGAAGTACTAAAGCATCCGGTACTTTGGATGGGGTTTGTTAGGCCCAATAGATCTATCTTTAGGATTCGCGTCAATTAGGGTGTCTGTTCCCTAATTCTTAGATTACCAGACTTAAATAAAAGGGGCATATTCGATTTCGATAATTCAACCATAGAATGTAGTTTCACGTACTTGTGTCTATTTTGTAAATCATTTATAAAACCTGCATGTATTCTCATCCCAAAAATATTAGATTTTAAAAGTGGGACTATAACTCACTTTCACAGATTTTTACTTCGTCGGGAAGTAAGTCTTGGCCACTGGTTGATTCACGAACCTATAACAATATATACATATATATCAAAGTATGTTCAAAATATATTTACAACACTTTTAATATATTTTGATGTTTTAAGTTTATTAAGTCAGCTGTCCTCGTTAGTAACCTACAACTAGTTGTCCACAGTTAGATGTACAGAAATAAATGGATAAATATTATCTTGAATCAATCCACGACCCAGTGTATACGTATCTCAGTATTGATCACAACTCAAACTATATATATTTTGGAATCAACCTCAACCCTGTATAGCTAACTCCAACATTCACATATAGAGTGTCTATGGTTGTTCCGAAATATATATAGATGTGTCGACATGATAGGTCGAAACATTGTATACGTGTCTATGGTATCTCAAGATTACATAATATATAATACAAGTTGATTAAGTTATGGTTGGAATAGATTTGTTACCAATTTTCACGTAGCTAAAATGAGAAAAATTATCCAATCTTGTTTTACCCATAACTTCTTCATTTTAAATCCGTTTTGAGTGAATAAAATTGCTATGGTTTCACATTGAACTCTATTTTATGAATCTAAATAAAAAAAGTATAGGTTTCTAGTCGGAAAAATAAGTTACAAGTCGTTTTTGTAAAGGTAGTCATTTCAGTCGAAAGAACGACGTCTAGATGACCATTTTAGAAAACATACTTCCACTTTGAGTTTAACCATAATTTTTGGATATAGTTTCATGTTCATAATAAAAATCATTTTCTCAGAATAACAACTTTTAAATCAAAGTTTATCATAGTTTTTAATTAACTAACCCAAAACAGCCCGCGGTGTTACTACGACGGCGTAAATCCGGTTTTACGGTGTTTTTCGTGTTTCCAGGTTTTAAATCATTAAGTTAGCATATCATATAGATATAGAACATGTGTTTAGTTGATTTTAAAAGTCAAGTTAGAAGGATTAACTTTTGTTTGCGAACAAGTTTAGAATTAACTAAACTATGTTCTAGTGATTACAAGTTTAAACCTTCGAATAAGATAGCTTTATATGTATGAATCGAATGATGTTATGAACATCATTACTACCTTAAGTTCCTTGGATGAACCTACTGGAAAAGAGAAAGATGGATCTAGCTTCAATGGATCCTTGGATGGCTCAAAGTTCTTGAAGCAAAATCATGACACGAAAACAAGTTCAAGTAAGATCATCACTTGAAATAAGATTGTTATAGTTATAGAAATTGAACCAAAGTTTGAATATGATTATTACCTTGTATTAGAATGATAACCTACTGTAAGAAACAAAGATTTCTTGAGGTTGGATGATCACCTTACAAGATTGGAAGTGAGCTAGCAAACTTGAAAGTATTCTTGATTTTATGAAACTAGAACTTTTGGAATTTATGAAGAACACTTAGAACTTGAAGATAGAACTTGAGAGAGTTCAATTAGATGAAGAAAATTGAAGAATGAAAGTGTTTGTAGGTGTTTTTGGTCGTTGGTGTATGGATTAGATATAAAGGATATGTAATTTTGTTTTCATGTAAATAAGTCATGAATGATTACTCATATTTTTGTAATCTTATGAGATATTTCATGCTAGTTGCCAAATGATGGTTCCCACATGTGTTAGGTGACTCACATGGGCTGCTAAGAGTTGATCATTGGAGTGTATATACCAATAGTACATACATCTAAAAGCTGTGTATTGTACGAGTACGAATACGGGTGCATACGAGTAGAATTGTTGATGAAACTGAACGAGGATGTAATTGAAAGCATTTTTGTTAAGTAGAAGTATTTTGATAAGTGTATTGAAGTCTTTCAAAAGTGTATAAATACATATTAAAACACTACATGTATATACATTTTAACTGAGTCGTTAAGTCATCGTTAGTCGTTACATGTAAGTGTTGTTTTGAAACCTTTAGGTTAACGATCTTGTTAAATGTTGTTAACCCAATGTTTATAATATCAAAAGAGATTTTAAATTATTATATTATCATGATATTATGATGTACGAATATCTCTTAATATGATATATATACATTAAATGTCGTTACAACGATAAACGTTACATATATGTCTCGTTTCAAAATCATTAAGTTAGTAGTCTTGTTTTTACATATGTAGTTCATTGTTAATATAATTAATGATATGTTTACTTATCATAATATCATGTTAACTATATATATAACCATATATATGTCATCATATAGTTTTTTTACAATTTTTAACGTTCGTGAATCACCGGTCAACTTGGGTGGTCAATTGTCTATATGAAACCTATTTCAATTAATCAAGTCTTAACAAGTTTGATTGCTTAACATGTTGGAAACATTTAATCATGTAAACATCAATCTCAATTAATATATATAAACATGGAAAAGTTCGGGTCACTACACTTATGCTTTATGATATATGTAAAAATTGCTTGTATTAATAAGTATTTTTTTTTATGAATCTAACTCTTGTCTATTTTACAGTATAAAAACGCAAAATGGATAGACAACCCAATATTTTAAGAGACCTACCCGGAGACATGATTGATGAAATCTTGTCTAGAGTCGGTCAGAATTCCTCGGCACAACTATTTAAGGCGAGATCAGTTTGTAAGACATTCGAAGAACGTTCCAAGAATGTCTTGGTTTATAAGAGACTTTCGTTTGAAAGATGGGGGATATCACATTGGGAAACCCATAAGTTACGATGTGTTTACTTTGACGCATATATTGCGGGGAACCTAAATGCTATTTTACGCAACGGGTTAAGAAATTATTTTGACTCAATGTATCCGAATATAGGACTTCATGATTTAGAAAAAGCGGCTAACATGCAACATAAAGAAGCATGCTATGCTTATGGGTTAGTAATGTTCGCTTCTCACCAAAGTGAGAAAAAGAACATCGGGCTACAGCTATTAAACAAAACGTTCCCACAAGTGACGGAGTCGGTAATTGGGGTAAGAAATGAGGTTTTTAGATTGTTACGGGACTGTTGGACATTACGTAACCCTCGTCCCTTTGATGACGTTACAACACGCTGTCTTATCAACGGCCATAACGGTTATGTTGCACAAGACCAAGGATGGGAAGTAGTCCTAGTAAAACCAGAATGCATGACTTGTTTCTGGACGTATGAATTACGTGTCTTTATTGCCTTTGCTGAACGACTTGTGTACTAGATAGAATTGTCTTCACAACTATCTTGTATCAAAGTTATTGTGTGCTATATTTCATGCTTTATGTAAAATAAGCGGTATTGTAAGTTTGTAAAATATTGTATAAAAGTTTGAACGCGAAATATTATTATAATCAGTTTTTCATATAGAATTGTAGTAGTTGAATTGTATATTAGCTACTAAGTATGAACTTAACGGGTAGGTACTACCCGAATTTAAACTTATAAAATGCTAATATGAAGAAAAAGCTTTTATAAATGAGTTCATATTATGCTACGAAATACTATTAACTACTCTTAATATTCTGTATGATTAACTTGTTCCATTTAACTATTTTGAAGGAAATGGCACCGACTACTCGACACACCGTGAATATGAATGAAGAGGAATTCCGTACTTTTCTAGCTTCAAACATAGCCGCAGTACAGGCTGCGCTACATACCAACAATAACCTTGGATCTAGCAGTACAGGAAATCGTGTAGGATGCACCTACAAAGAATTCACTGCCTGCAAACCTTTGGAATTTGATGGAACCGAAGGACCGATCGGATTGAAACGGTGGACCGAGAAGGTTGAATCGGTGTTTGCCATAAGTAAGTGTACTGAAGAGGACAAAGTGAAGTACGCTACGCATACCTTCACAGGTTCTGCGTTAACATGGTGGAATACCTATCTAGAGCAAGTGGGACAAGATGATGCGTACGCACTACCGTGGTCAGCATTCAAGCACTTGATGAACGAGAAGTACCGTCCCAGAACCGAGGTCAATAAGCTCAAGACAGAACTTAGAGGGTTACGAACCCAAGGATTTGATATTACCACGTACGAAAGACGATTCACAGAATTGTGCCTATTGTGTCCGGGAGCATTCGAAGATGAGGAAGAGAAGATCGACGCGTTTGTGAAAGGATTACCGGAAAGAATCCAAGAAGATATAAGTTCACACGAGCCCGCCTCCATACAACAGGCATGTAGAATGGCTCACAAACTAGTGAACCAGATTGAAGAAAGAATTAAAGAACAGACTGCTGAAGAGGCCAATGTGAAGCAAGTCAAAAGAAAGTGGGAGGAAAACGGTGATAAGAATCACCAATACAACAACAACAGCAATTATAACAATAATCGCAACAACTATCCTAACAATCGCAACATCAATCGCAACTACAACAAACGGCCCAACAACAACAACAACAACAACAGCAACCACAACAATCATCTTAACAACAATAATAACCGCAACAACAACAACAATCAGAAGCCGCTATGCCAAAGGTGTGAAAAGTATCACTCGGGGTTCTGCACCAAATTTTGCAACAAGTGTAAAAGAAATGGTCATAGCGCGGCGAAGTGTGATGTCTACGGACCAGGGGTTAACAGAACAAAAGGAACAAATGGTGTCGGAACGAGTAATGGCGGAGCAAGTAGTGTCGGAGCAAGTTATGCCAATGTAGTTTGTTATAAATGTGGAAAACCGGGCCACATTATTAGAAATTTCCCGAACCAGGAGAACACGAATGGACAAGGCCGCGGAAGAGTTTTCAATATTAATGTGGCAGAGGCACAGGAAGACCCGGAGCTTGTTACGGGTACGTTTCTTATTGACAATAAATCTGCTTACGTTTTATTTGATTCGGGTGCGGATAGAAGCTATATGAGTAGAGATTTTTGTGCTAAATTAAGTTGTCCATTGACGCCTTTGGATAGTAAATTTTTACTCGAATTAGCAAATGGTAAATTAATTTCAGCAGATAATATATGTCGGAATCGAGAAATTAAACTGGTTAGCGAAACATTTAAGATTGATTTGATACCAGTAGAGTTAGGGAGTTTTGATGTGATAATCGGTATGGACTGGTTGAAAGAAGTGAAAGCAGAGATCGTTTGTTACAAAAATGCAATTCGCATTATACGAGAAAAAGGAAAACCCTTAATGGTGTACGGAGAAAAGGGCAACACGAAGCTACATCTTATTAGTAATTTGAAGGCACAAAAACTAATAAGAAAAGGTTGCTATGCTGTTCTAGCACACGTCGAGAAAGTACAAACTGAAGAAAAGAGCATCAATGATGTTCCCATCGTAAAAGAATTTCCCGATGTATTTCCGAAAGAATTACCGGGATTACCCCCACATCGATCCGTTGAATTTCAAATAGATCTTGTACCAGGAGCTGCACCAATAGCTCGTGCTCCTTACAGACTCGCACCCAGCGAGATGAAAGAACTGCAAAGCCAATTACAAGAACTTTTAGAGCGTGGTTTCATTCGACCAAGCACATCACCGTGGGGAGCTCCTGTTTTGTTTGTCAAGAAGAAAGATGGTACATTCAGGTTGTGTATCGACTACCGAGAGTTGAACAAACTTACCATCAAGAACCGCTACCCACTACCGAGAATCGACGACTTATTTGATCAACTACAAGGCTCGTCTGTTTATTCAAAGATTGACTTACGTTCCGGGTATCATCAAATGCGGGTGAAAGAAGATGATATTCCAAAGACTGCTTTCAGAACACGTTACGGTCATTACGAGTTTATGGTCATGCCGTTTGGTTTAACTAATGCACCAGCTGTGTTCATGGACCTTATGAACCGAGTGTGTGGACCATACCTTGACAAGTTTGTCATTGTTTTCATTGATGACATACTTATTTACTCAAAGAATGACCAAGAACACGGTGAACATTTGAGAAAGGTGTTAGAAGTATTGAGGAAGGAAGAATTGTACGCTAAGTTTTCAAAGTGTGCATTTTGGTTGGAAGAAGTTCAATTCCTCGGTCACATAGTGAACAAAGAAGGTATTAAGGTGGATCCGACAAAGATAGAAACTGTTGAAAAGTGGGAAACCCCGAAAACTCCGAAACACATACGCCAGTTTTTAGGACTAGCTGGTTACTACAGAAGGTTCATCCAAGACTTTTCCAGAATAGCAAAACCCTTGACTGCATTAACGCATAAAGGGAAGAAATTTGAATGGAATGATGAACAAGAGAAAGCGTTTCAGTTATTGAAGAAAAAGCTAACTACGGCACCTATATTGTCATTGCCTGAAGGGAATGATGATTTTGTGATTTATTGTGATGCATCAAAGCAAGGTCTCGGTTATGTATTAATGCAACGAACGAAGGTGATTGCTTATGCGTCTAGACAATTGAAGATTCACGAACAAAATTATACGACGCATGATTTGGAATTAGGCGCAGTTGTTTTTGCATTAAAGACTTGGAGGCACTACTTATATGGGGTCAAAAGTATTATATATACCGACCACAAAAGTCTTCAACACATATTTAATCAGAAACAACTGAATATGAGGCAGCGTAGGTGGATTGAATTATTGAATGATTACGACTTTGAGATTCGTTACCACCCGGGGAAGGCAAATGTGGTAGCCGATGCCTTGAGCAGGAAGGACAGAGAACCCATTCGAGTAAAATCTATGAATATAATGATTCATAATAACCTTACTACTCAAATAAAGGAGGCGCAACAAGGAGTTTTAAAAGAGGGAAATTTAAAGGATGAAATACCCAAAGGATCGGAGAAGCATCTTAATATTCAGGAAGACGGAACCCGGTATAGGGCTGAAAGGATTTGGGTACCAAAATTTGGAGATATGAGAGAAATGGTACTTAGAGAAGCTCATAAAACCAGATACTCAATACATCCTGAAACGGGGAAGATGTACAAGGATCTCAAGAAACATTTTTGGTGGCCGGGTATGAAAGCCGATGTTGCTAAATACGTAGGAGAATGTTTGACGTGTTCTAAGGTCAAAGCTGAGCATCAAAAACCATCAGGTCTACTTCAACAACCCGAAATCCCAGAATGGAAATGGGAAAACATTACCATGGATTTCATCACTAAATTTCCAAGGACTGCAAGTGGTTTTGATACTATTTGGGTAATAGTTGATCGTCTCACCAAATCAGCACACTTCCTACCAATAAGAGAAGATGACAAGATGGAGAAGTTAGCACGACTGTATTTGAAGGAAGTCGTCTCCAGACATGGAATACCAATCTCTATTATCTCTGATAGGGATGGCAGATTTATTTCAAGATTCTGGCAGACATTACAGCAAGCATTAGGAACTCGTCTAGACATGAGTACTGCCTATCATCCACAAACTGATGGGCAGAGCGAAAGGACGATACAAACGCTTGAAGACATGCTACGAGCATGTGTTATTGATTTCGGAAACAGTTGGGATCGACATCTACCGTTAGCAGAATTTTCCTACAACAACAGCTACCATTCAAGCATTGAGATGGCGCCGTTTGAAGCACTTTATGGTAGAAAGTGCAGGTCTCCGATTTGTTGGAGTGAAGTGGGGGATAGACAGATTACGGGTCCGGAGATTATACAAGAAACTACCGAGAAGATCATCCAAATTCAACAACGGTTGAAAACCGCCCAAAGTCGACAAAAGAGCTACGCTGACATTAAAAGAAAAGATATAGAATTTGAAATTGGAGAGATGGTCATGCTTAAAGTTGCACCTTGGAAAGGCGTTGTTCGATTTGGTAAACGAGGAAAATTAAATCCAAGGTATATTGGACCATTCAAGATTATTGATCGTGTCGGACCAGTAGCTTACCGACTAGAGTTACCTCAACAACTCGCAGCTGTACATAACACTTTCCACGTCTCGAATTTAAAGAAATGTTTTGCTAAAGAAGATCTCACTATTCCGTTAGATGAAATCCAAATCAACGAAAAACTTCAATTCATCGAAGAACCCGTCGAAATAATGGATCGTGAGGTTAAAAGACTTAAGCAAAATAAGATACCAATTGTTAAGGTTCGATGGAATGCTCGTAGAGGACCCGAGTTCACCTGGGAGCGTGAAGATCAGATGAAGAAGAAATACTCGCATCTATTTCCAGAAGATTCGTCAACACCTTCAACAGCTTAAAATTTCGGGACGAAATTTATTTAACGAGTAGGTACTGTAGTGACCCGAACTTTTCCATGTTTATATATATTAATTGAGATTGATATTTACATGATTAAATGTTTCCAACATGTTAAGCAATCAAACTTGTTAAGACTTGATTAATTGAAATATGTTTCATATAGACAATTGACCACCCAAGTTGATCGGTGATTCACGAACGTTAAAACTTGTAAAAACTATATGATGACATATATATGGATATATATATATAGTTAACATGATACTATGATAAGAAAACATATCATAAAGTATATTAACAATGAACTACATATGTAAAAACAAGACTACTAACTTAATGATTTTTGAACGAGACATATATGTAACGATTATCGTTGTAAAGACATTTAATGTATATATATCATATTAAGAGATATTCATACATGATAATATCATGATAATATAATAATTTAAAATCTCATTTGATATTATAAACATTGGGTTAACAACATTTAACAAGATCGTTAACCTAAAGGTTTCAAAACAACACTTACATGTAACGACTAACGATGACTTAACGACTCAGTTAAAATGTATATACATGTAGTGTTTTAATATGTATTTATACACTTTTGAAAGACTTCAATACACTTATCAAAATACTTCTACTTAACAAAAATGCTTACAATTACATCCTCGTTCAGTTTCATCAACAATTCTACTCGTATGCACCCGTATTCGTACTCGTACAATACACAGCTTTTAGATGTATGTACTATTGGTATATACACTCCAATGATCAGCTCTTAGCAGCCCATTTGAGTCACCTAACACATGTGGGAACCATCATTTGGCAACTAGCATGAAATATCTCATAAAATTACAAAAATATGAGTAATCATTCATGACTTATTTACATGAAAACAAAATTACATATCCTTTATATCTAATCCATACACCAACGACCAAAAACACCTACAAACACTTTAATTCTTCAATTTTCTTCATCTAATTGATCTCTCTCAAGTTCTATCTTCAAGTTCTAAGTGTTCTTCATAAATTCCAAAAGTTCTAGTTTCATAAAATCAAGAATACTTTCAAGTTTGCTAGCTCACTTCCAATCTTGTAAGGTGATCATCCAACCTCAAGAAATCTTTGTTTCTTACAGTAGGTTATCATTCTAATACAAGGTAATAATCATATTCAAACTTTGGTTCAATTTCTATAACTATAACAATCTTATTTCAAGTGATGATCTTACTTGAACTTGTTTTCGTGTCATGATTCTGCTTCAAGAACTTCGAGCCATCCAAGGATCCATTGAAGCTAGATCCATTTTTCTCTTTTCCAGTAGTTTTATCCAAGGAAATTAAGGTAGTAATGATGTTCATAACATCATTCGATTCATACATATAAAGCTATCTTATTCGAAGGTTTAAACTTGTAATCACTAGAACATAGTTTAGTTAATTCTAAACTTGTTCGCAAACAAAAGTTAATCCTTCTAACTTGACTTTTAAAATCAACTAAACACATGTTCTATATCTATATGATATGCTAACTTAATGATTTAAAACCTGGAAACACGAAAAACACCGTAAAACCGGATTTACGCCGTCGTAGTAACACCGCGGGCTGTTTTGGGTTAGTTAATTAAAAACTATGATAAACTTTGATTTAAAAGTTGTTATTCTGAGAAAATGATTTTTATTATGAACATGAAACTATATCCAAAAATTATGGTTAAACTCAAAGTGGAAGTATGTTTTCTAAAATGGTCATCTAGACGTCGTTCTTTCGACTGAAATGACTACCTTTACAAAAACGACTTGTAACTTATTTTTCCGACTATAAACCTATACTTTTTCTGTTTAGATTCATAAAATAGAGTTCAATATGAAACCATAGCAATTTGATTCACTCAAAACGGATTTAAAATGAAGAAGTTATGGGTAAAACAAGATTGGATAATTTCTCTCATTTTAGCTACGTGAAAATTGGTAACAAATCTATTCCAACCATAACTTAATCAACTTGTATTGTATATTATGTAATCTTGAGATACCATAGACACGTATACAATGTTTCGACCTATCATGTCGACACATCTATATATATTTCGGAACAACCATAGACACTCTATATGTGAATGTTGGAGTTAGCTATACAGGGTTGAGGTTGATTCCAAAATATATATAGTTTGAGTTGTGATCAATACTGAGATACGTATACACTGGGTCGTGGATTGATTCAAGATAATATTTATCGATTTATTTCTGTACATCTAACTGTGGACAACTAGTTATAGGTTACTAACGAGGACAGCTGACTTAATAAACTTAAAACATCAAAATATATTAAAAGTGTTGTAAATATATTTTGAACATACTTTAATATATATGTATATATTGTTATAGGTTCGTGAATCAACAGTGGCCAAGTCTTACTTCCCGACGAAGTAAAAATCTGTGAAAGTGAGTTATAGTCCCACTTTTAAAATCTAATATTTTTGGGATGAGAATACATGCAGGTTTTATAAATGATTTACAAAGTAGACGCAAGTACGTGAAACTACATTCTATGGTTGAATTATCGAAATCGAATATGCCCCTTTTTATTAAGTCTGGTAATCTAAGAATTTGGGAACAGACACCCTAATTGACGCGAATCCTAAAGATAGATCTATTGGGCCTAACAAACCCCATCCAAAGTACCGGATGCTTTAGTACTTCGAAATTTATATCATATCCGAAGGGTGTCCCGGAATGATGGGGATATTCTTATATATGCATCTTGTTATTGTCGGTTACCAGGTGTTCACCATATGAATGATTTTTATCTCTATGTATGGGATGTGTATTGAAATATGAAATCTTGTGGTCTATTATTATGATTTGATATATAGGTTAAACCTATAACTCACCAACATTTTTGTTGACGTTTTAAGCATGTTTATTCTCAGGTGATTATTAAGAGCTTCCGCTGTCACATACTTAAATAAGGACGAGATTTGGAGTCCATGCTTGTATGATATTGTGTAAAAACTGCATTCAAGAAACTTATTTTGTTGTAACATATTTGTATTGTAAACCATTATGTAATGGTCGTGTGTAAACAGGATATTTTAGATTATCATTATTTGATAATCTACGTAAAGCTTTTTAAACCTTTATTGATGAAATAAAGGTTATGGTTTGTTTTAAAATGAATGCTGTCTTTGAAAAACGTCTCATATAGAGGTCAAAACCTCGCAACGAAATCAATTAATATGGAACGTTTTTAATCAATAAGAACGGGATATTTCACCTATATTCACAAAATGAAGCAGCTCATTAGAAAAAATTAAGTAGCAGCTCAAAGAGTATACAATAAGGAGTCAACCAAGTAGCAATTCTAAGTATATTCAAATGCTTTTGCGTTATTATAGTTAAAGAAAAATGTGCAAAAGAGTTACTAATTTTGGCCAAACCCATTTTAACATGTAGTTAATTTACTTATTTGACTGGACCGTAAATACTAATATTGTTCAAACGATTAGCACGCTGCAAGAAATACCTACTGGAAAACTGTCTTGAAGAAACAGACGGAGCAATAGTACCCACTCACACATCAAAAGGATCACCAGGAACGCTGCCACTATGATACGTATATGTTACAAATATGTATATATGACCAAATATGAGCCCGTCTGTTAGACAGAAGCGTAAAAAATAAATAAATACGTAAAAAAACATATACGATGATAAACAAAGCACAATAGGTAGCTACAAACCAATAAGGAATTTGTATACAAATAAATAGAAACCAGTTAAATTTATATATAATGTAATTACCTGCAGTAACTCCAACTCCTAACAAACTGGATTTAGATCATTAAAGGGGACAAAAGTATGCTCATGAGGACCATTCCATTCAGATTTATCAAACGCCATTGCAATTGACTTTCCAATGATCATTAATTTGCAGTCACGTGTTCAATGGATTGATCAATACCTCTCGGGGTTATCGACTATAGCTGCATTACGAATTACATAATGACCGTTCTCATTCATAACAGACTCAAACTTCGGCTTTTAAAGAAAAAAAATACTATAGATAGACTTTTATAGAGAAACACTTATAATACAAATAAGGTATATTGTCATATTAAATGTATCTTTAAACACTTATAAAGATACATAACAAAACTACAATTTTAACCTAATGTATCCTTATTAAGATAAGTATTATGTGTATAGAAATTGAAATCTACTTTCGGAACACAACATACCTGATCAAAATTCGAAGATACCCGATCAAACGAAAATCAGAAGATACCTGCTGCTCCTGAAAAGCCGCACCATGTAATATTATTGCATCTCAGATACATCTCAGCCTGTTGACATACTTTTACAATAACCATCATAACAATTCCAACTCAATGTCAATTTCCTGAAGTTGTTGATAAAAGCTAAGTACTCTTCAATCCTATTCAAATACAGATTTATTAACACATAATGTATATAAGAAACTTACAATAAAATCTCAAATATAATAAAAATCAACCTTCACTGTTGCTGAAATCGCCTAATTTGGAGCTCGCATCCGCACTTTCTGACCTCAATTCATTGCATCACCTTTTCTTTCAGTATCTTGTATATTCAGTCATATGAGATACAATATCGAATAAACATAATACAAATCAATAACACTACTCAAAACTTATATAGACTACACAAAAAGTTGAAAAATTCAAAATATACCAAGTCAATCACCTAAACATACCTCTTGTGACTATACCTCTTTTGACTTAGATATGATTCATATCTATGAAGTGTATGTGTACATTCGCAAGTAATTATATTACACTTAGATATGATTCACTTACACTTAGGTATTTGATTCGGTATGACAAAGACAGTATCACAAGTAATTTTGTGCATGAAATCCCGAATCAAATACCTAAGTGTAAGTGAATTATATTAAACTGTCAATTTAAAAAAATCATAAAAATTAACAAACCAATAGTGAAATTCGTATATGGAAAATGAAAATTACAAACCTGTAAGGAAATCGTATGACTTCAAAATTGATTTTAGCAGATATACTCCTTTTAATTGTTTCAGGCGGTTAATAAGAAACCTTTATGCAAATCATTTCGTTAAACATGAAAGCCAAAAAAATCCATGTTGCAGAATCGAATACCATTCTTTAAAAAATAATGCACTGCACAAAACACTCACATTTTAACATCAGATAAAAATCATTACTATATAAATATAGATAAAATATAAAATAGAAACAATAAATGACTCACCCGGTTGTTGAAGGCTTATTTTTTTGTGTTTTTATCTCTAACCCAACAAACATATTTCAATTAGCCAGAAAGAGTATGAGGGTGACCCAACCATCTTGCCACTTCTATTAAAGATGTATAGATACCTTATCTTCACAACCGGGTACACAGATGCAGAAAAGGCGTGATTCTTGATGACATAACCTATAACTAACCTTGATTGTGATTCCCCTCAAAAGCTTATATTGGAGCCAGTAACCTGATTTGAACTACACTTTGCCATATAAAACATAATTCTTAA
Organism: Rutidosis leptorrhynchoides; assembly: GCF_046630445.1. Taxonomy (NCBI): domain Eukaryota; kingdom Viridiplantae; phylum Streptophyta; class Magnoliopsida; order Asterales; family Asteraceae; genus Rutidosis; species Rutidosis leptorrhynchoides. Next base: position 457,056,862 of record NC_092334.1, read on the forward strand.
TCAATGTAACCAATGAAACCGAATTCATAAAAACTGTATAATCAAAGAATCACTAATTAATGAATTTTACCTAAATGAGGCTGCATAAACATCTAAACATTCGTACACCAGGTCGCTGCCATGAAAAGATAAAAGTAGAAAACAAACCTGGCTGTAGCTTTGCGGTTGATAAGAAACCTTTGGTTGCCAGCAGCTATTAACAAAAACCTAAAATCATAGGGCAGTTCTTAGAGACATTCGATGAAATATACACACATGCTTACCATCATCTACTATATACAATAGTTCTTCGAAATACATACACGCCAAATATCAACCTTCAATCAGAAATCAAGCAACAATTGATATTTATGAGCTCGTGTGTTGAACGACAACTCTATTAAATAGTATTTGTAAAAACTAATAATGACACAGAGAGCCCGTCCATTGAACAGTAGTTGTAAAAATACGTTTTCGCAAATGTCGATAACCTATAAAAATAACCAAACATAGCCGTGAAAACCAAGGCAATTATATCAGTTTGGTAAAGGTAGAAATTCTAACCCATTCACTTATAACTACATTAAAAAAAATTAAAAAGTTGTATTATATAATGAATAATTGATATGGTATTAAATTTAGTAGTAATAATATAACGCATGTGCCATTGAGAAATTCAGGTTTGTTTTTCATATTTGATATAGTGATGAGCAAATTCGACCCGTTTCTACCCATATCAAAAAATACAATTATGACCCGTTCTTTAAGGCATCAATTTTTATCCACACTAAATCAAACTAAATTGAAATAACGGCATGATAAAGACAATATCACAATTCACAAGTAATTTTGTGCATGAAATAAAAATAATGTGGTTAAGTATATTAGTATAAACACCTTCATGCTGTTTACGCAACAAATATGCAAAATGGGTTGTCATTGTCGTGTTCTAAAAAACGGGACACTAAAAGTAGATATTAAAGAAAGATTAAGGATAAACTAACTTTGAGAAAGTACCTTGTTAAGAAACGGGACAATCATAAAATTTTAGAGCAGCCTATAAACACCATCTTTCTTCATCCAATTAATTAAAGGACACAATACCCTTGAAGTATCTCTAACACACTCTCCAGACCTAAAAACGGCAGAATTCAGGTCATTAGATGTGTCGCTACCGAGAAGTTTTTGTAATAACCACAAATCAAATGAGCTAACTTTTAATACATAATCTGAATAATCATCATATCATCAAAAAAGTAACCATCAAATAATAAAAAAGTACATAATCGGAAAACAACTGATATAATGGTTGTATGTGATAAAATTATTGTTAATGATCGTCTGAAATGAAACCCCAATTACATAAAATTAGGGTTGTATAATACATTATGAATGCATTCAGCGCAGACTTATTTCCAAAAGATCGTGAAGAAAACTGAATGTAAATAAATCTGGAAATTTAATACTCCTTAAAGATCAACCTACTTTCCTCAATTAAACAGTAAAAAGTGCAGAATATCACAACAACCAACATCTACATAGTCCAAGCATAATGGAGAGTCTTCTTAAAAAATAAACAGTCTTATGTATTTTTAAATCTAAATGATTTAGGTATTGTTTAACTCACACATAGACCTTACAAATGATATTGTATCAGGTAAATTATATAACAAAGTCACACACACAAAAGCCAAAATATTGAATCAGAAGTATATGTCATTGATTAAAATTCAGAATTTGATATCAAAACTATATGTCAAAATGGCATCAAATGTTGTATAAAATAAAAAAAATCTATGCAGAAAAAAGAAAGTAAGTAAACAAATTGACATATCTATTCATCCAAATCTCAAAACTTCAATAAACAAATAAAACGTTTTAAGTCTACGTGAAAGTCCTAAACTGGAACCATGTGCATTTCTAATTGTATGGATTTAGTAGTAAAAAAAAAAGGTTTAGACATACCTTTTGAAGAATCGTATTACAATCTGTTTCTATCTTGCCTTTCTCAAATACTCAGTGTCGCAGAACCCTAAAAGCACGGATGAAATCAATGGTTGTTTGAATTGAATGATCGTTTAAACCAAGTTACAGCTTCAAGTTAATAAACACAAGTTACACAATTTTTCATACAAATAAATTCAACATGACATATACTGATATACCTACATACAAAAATCAATTGATAAACTAACCTTAGACGCCGGTAACCACAAATAGATTTCAAACCTAATCTGGATATTGTTATCAGATCCCATGAATTTGGCGATGACGGAAATAGCGATTTAGACAGATGTACAACAAAATCAAGGTAAATCCTTCACGGATTTCTCACGAAAATGATTCGTTGTAATCGAAAAACTATATGCAGATGATAATCAATTGATACATCAGATGAATTAGAAATCGTGAATCGGGATATACATAGGTCAAATCGTGTTGTTACATGTTGATTGGAAATTAGGGTTTGAGAAGTGATTTAGAGCGTACGATGCAGTGGACTACGTGAAGAAATCGATTTAGGGTTAATTGACAACAACTAAAGATAAACTAAAAGAGGTGTTTCAATTGAAGGAGAATGAAAAGGGTTAAAACCCTAAAACGAAGATTGAATGCTTCTGGACACGCGTCATTCATACATAAAAATTGAATTTTTTTAATTCAAAATTCTGAGAAAAATAGAAATGCTGAGGAGTAACCAGGAAGCGCCACGTGGATATATCTTACCGGTTTAGTAATATAGAAGATTTGGGTTTAGAATGGAAATCGAAACGCAAGCAAATAATTCAGATGGGTTTAGCATATACAGATGTGAGAAGGTGGACTTTGACGTACTAACCTTGATATATACATTTTTTATTTATACTTTTTGCGTGTTTCTGTACAATAAGCATGATATATATTTTTTATTATTCAGAATGAATTCGAAACAATTCATGTTCTGATATCTAAGGCTGTATTCTCGAGATTTATTTAGAATGGAAAGGAGAGGCGTTTGATGGATTAAAAAATAACGGCGATTCTCGAGTTTTAAATTTTAGCGGAAATGAGAGAAGAGGAGATGATTAGGAAGGATAGTACCTTTAGATTTTGTCACCAAAACTCTCCGCCCATATTTGGACGGATTGAGAAGGATAGTAAAACATTATTATCCCTTTTACTCTTTTTCGCTATAAGAAAGACCCGAGAATACAACCCAAGTTTTTTTTTTTTTTTTTAATAAACTTTCATTTCATGTTTTAAGAAACAAACTTATGTGTTTGGATTTAACTTTACGTTTTAAAAAGTGATATGCATATGCATTTAAATAATTAGAATTTGAAGTCAGTTATATCAATGTGTATAAACTAATGATGTTTTGATTTAATTATCTTGTTTGATAACATAATAATTAAATAATTTACTTTTAAATATTTAGTAAATCAGATTATGTGATAACCTAATAATAACTAGTTATAGAAAATAATAATCGAAAAAATTAATTATCACGTTTTGCTGCGTTAAAGGATATACTTATTCACACTTTTTGAGTCTTTTACCTTTGTATTTAATTGATTTTATATTTTAAATCTGTCAAACACTATTAATTACTCCGGTTATTAACATTTTAAAAACGTAATACTATCGACTAATCATGTTCTAAACTCAAAACACCCCTTAATCAAAATTGATATGTGAAATTAGTATATGGGCCTGACAATATACATTTTTTTTTTTTTTGAACCCAATTAACAAAAGGCCAAAATCCATTAGAAATCTGCCGGAGACGGGGTCCGGTGATCAACACAACAAAGATGAAGCGATTTTTTCAACCAGTGCAGAAAGATGCTTCTTTCAAGAAACCTACTCTTTCTTCACCATCATCAGCTGCCATTGATGATGCAGTCACAAAAACAGAATCAACAAACCCAGTTGGAGATGAAGGTAATAAGACCCAGAAAAAAGAACCCACAAAGTTCTTGACTTGGAATGCTAACAGCTTTCTTCTTAGGATAAAAAACAACTGGCCTGAGTTCACTAAATTTATTGATGAAATTGATCCTGATATCATTGCTATACAGGTGACAATTTTACCCTTAATTTATACTGTAATTACATCGTTGAAATTTGTTTCATTTATGAGGATCCCACAAATATTATCAAGATATTATATATTAGGGTTTTGTATCACCGAAGTGTTTGAGAAATGATGAGATGGGGTTTATTGCATTTTAAAAAAGATTTTTTTTAGTGTTGTGTTAAAATTATATTAGCATTTTGGTGAATGTATGACATTGTGTGTATATTTTCACCTTGGTTTATATATTCTTTAACCCAATGCCAACTATATGAAGATTTAGCTTCACTTTATGCCTTTTTTGGTCTTAGTTTTAAGGATACTCTTAGTGTTTTTATTTTTGAGTGATTCGCATATAGAACAACTGAAAGCAGCTAATATACTTGCAAATGCAAAATTTTAAGGAAGCGTACATTTGTAAATTCCATTGTATAAGTAGTCAGAACATGTACCAAGTTATTGTGTAGTTTGTTATGTCAGTTGTAGCTTAGATCTACTTTCAAAGTATCGAGGATTCTAGTGTAAGGATTTATCTTTGGGTGCGTTTGATAAAACTGAATGATTTAGCGCTAAATGATTCAAAGTCTCTGACTAAATTTGGTTCTGAATGAAAATAAGTTGTTTGATAATCATTGTGAATGAGCTATATAAATCGGGTAAAATTATTTTATTAATGTGTTACATAAATTAAAAATTCAATATACTTGTTTGTTAAGTGTTCTGGCTAATTTGAGGAGGATATTACGGAAAATTTAGGTGCTTAATGGTTAAGAGAGTGTTTCATCTCTGAATGGTTCAGCACTGAATGCTGAACCATTGAACATCATATGTCATTCAGAAGTAAGAAACAAACGCACTGAATGCTGAATAGTTCAACATTCCTGACCATTCAATTAAGAGGTAAATAAACACACCCTTAATGTTCTAGTGTTATACACCTCAACTTTGTCGAAGTTATTAAGCAATGTATTATATCCGTTTTAATAATATATTTGTTTTTTTTTTTTTTTTTTTCAGAATTGAAAAATCTATAACATAAGTCACATAGTATGTACAACCAAAATTATTATATAATCATACCACTTGGACAAAGGCCCTTTGTATTATATATTGTTTTTGTCACGAAAAAAATGTACACTTATAAATCCGCAAATTATTAAAAGTATGTTACGGATATTCTTCTAACAGTATAATGGATGTTAGGAAGTAAGAATGCCTGCAGCTGGTGCCAAAGGCGCTCCAAAGAACCCGAGAGAGTTAAAGGACGATAACAATGCTTCACGAGATGAAAAACTGGTACTTCGTTATCGTTATAATAATAAAAGTTGAGATTAATATATACGAATGTTTATGAATTTGATTATACTATCTTCAGAAGATATTAGTCAAGTATTTAAGTGGTTTCATATCATACCTCAATGGTAACGAATTTTGCAGATTATAACACGGGCATTATCAGGTCCCACATTCAGAAAGTATGATGTATGGTGGTCTCTTTCCGATTCAAAGTACGCCGGAACCGCGTTGTTTGTAAAGAAGTGTTTTCCACCAAAGAAGGTGTCCTTCAATCTAGAGGGCTCAGGTACCCTGATATATTGTTTTTCAAATAAACACGTGATATGGATAAAACATAAATTTTCTGATTTTTCTGACCAAGTTGAACAAACATCATGAGAGTGTGTTAATGCATTATGCAAATTATTAGTCGTTTGGATGTAAAATGGATGGGAGAAATGGATTGATGAATTTTTGTTTATTATTAGTTTCAAAGCATGAAGCAGATGGACGGGTTATTATAGCTGAATTTGAATCTTTTCGCATTATGAATACTTATGTTCCAAACAATGGTTGGAAAGATGAAGAAACCTCGTTCCAAAGGAGAAGAAAATGGGATAAAAGAATGAAAGAGTTTGTTTTGCAATCTACAGATAAACCCCTTATTTGGTGTGGTGATCTTAATGTTAGGTACCTTTCTTTTTTTATAAACCTTTTCGTAAGCATTATTGTATCCGAGTATCATTATTATTAGGCATATGCATACTTAATCACTTACTAGCATAATCTCTCTCTTGAATGTGTCAATTTTTTTTTTTTTTTTTTTACTTTTATATCCTAACTTTATACTAGAAACATTACATTGGAAGATACTTTGTGTGTAATTTTTTGTGGATATCAATATAATATTTGGTTTATATTGTATCTATTATAACTATTATAATGTTTACTGCAGTCACGAAGAGATCGATGTCAGTCATCCAGAATTTTTTCAAAGTGCAAAAATGAACGGCTATATTCCTCCAAACAAAGAGGTTACATTTCTCAAGAATATTTTTAAAACCGGTACAAATTTGTATTTATAAAAATATGACATCAACCGTCGATTGCAGGATTGTGGACAACCTGGATTTACGTTATCCGAGAGGAAGCGTTTTGGTTCCATTCTAAAAGAGTACGCATAATCCTTTACCATCCTTTACGAAACTCTCAATGGATGCTAACACGTATTTGTCATTATTTGATTGCCGTATGCCAAATCTTTGATATCGTTCACCTTTTTTTAGGGGAAAGCTAATAGACGCGTATAGATATCTGCACAACGACAAAGATATGGAGCATGGCTTCTCATGGTCTGGCAACCCTATTGGAAAGTATGTGCTTCTAAATATCAACAGATGTTTTGAACGTTTGTTTCAAATAATGGTCGTAAACCAGGTTGTAAAAGTCGCTAGTCGGGGAGTAGTCGGTCGGGACCTTCTAGTGACTAATCAGCCAGTCGAAGACTAGTCGGGGACTAGTCAGACGTTGACCAACTTTTACTTTGATTGTTATTGACTTACTTTGACCAAATAAATCCGACTTTGAGCTAATAAATCCGAGTTTGACCACCTAAATTGGACTTTTGACAACTTTGACCGAATAAATCGGCCAAGTTGGGGACTTTTATAACAATGTTCATAACTCTTCTTTTCATTATTATGTATGTACTTATATGGATGTTTGCAGGTATCGTGGTAAAAGAATGAGAATAGATTATATGTTAGTGTCTGAAAAACTTAAGGATAAGATTGTCAAGTGTGAGATGCACGGGCATGGGATCGAATTGGAGGGTATGAATGTCATTTTCTCTTATTTTACACAGTTTCAGATACAACCATGTCTATATATAGATCACTGGGATTGCTTTTTTATCTGCTTATTATGACAGCAGATAAACACATCCAAACACCCTAAAGAAAACTAATTATATCTGCTTATTTCAAAAGAGAGAAATGAACACTTAGAATTAAGCATAATAACATACACTTAGTTTTTTAGCAGATAAGCGCATAAATACAAGCAATCAGTCCCTAATTAGTTTACTGTTATCAATACTATAATACTATTTTCTTTTAAGTTCTACTGCAGCATATGCATTTTATTTGTGATATGAATGATGTTAATGACACGATTATATATAAATTGTATTGGTTTTGTTACAGGCTTTTACGGGAGTGATCATTGTCCTGTTTCTCTCGAGCTTGCTGAGCCAACCGTTGATGATAAGCAGAGTGACAGTTTGAACACCAAGTGATCACCATGTTTGAACACCAAGTGATCACCATGTATACTAAGTAGTAGTATTTTCGGTAGAGCTTAGTTGGACTCGAGCTAATATGAGTTTGGTGGTTAATGCTAACAGTGGGTGATGGTATTTATCAATCATTGATTAGAAACCGACTTGGCGGTTTTCTAACATCCAACTTTTAGAGGTTTGTAGCAATGATCTTGACATGATTTCCTTATGCTATTATCATTATTATCATTATCATTATAACAATGTTATTTTGCATGTTGGAAAGGTTTATCCATGATTGGTATCATTAGTTCATGCCAGTGGCTCAAGTTTTCTTGTCAATCATACTTGAACTCAAGTTGAGCATGAAGAGCTTGTACAGTACAAGCTACCGATGCACAAATATGGTGCATCTATAAAAAAGAGAAAAAATAGAAACACAAAACACAACTTTCCCTTTTATGAAATTTGAAGGAGGTTAAAAAAAGTCTTAAGCCTTACAATCAAGAACCAAGGAGGATTAGAATCCCACATAAGCACTGATACTTTCACTATTTATTTTGATAAAATTATTATCTTTGTGTATTGAATATAAAATTTGTACATCAAATATCAGGGCCGCTCCTGAGAATTTGGATGCCCAGTGCGAAATGATCGAAAATATGCCCCCAAACAAAAACATAACACAGAAAAAATATATTTCAAAGGGTTCAAAAACTAGTCGAGCTAATCGGCTTATTTCAACACCGGTTTTTATCATATAAATACAACACAATTTGTTGAGATAAATGCAATACAATTATTTTTATTTGAATGTGAACCATATATTGTTTCCTGAGTTAAACTCCTTATTTGGAATAGGAATTCACTAGTTTTTAATTCTTTCTTTTAAACATAATATATATATATATATATATATATATATATATATATATATATATATATATATATATATATATATATATATATATATATATATTATGTTTAAAAGAAAGAATTAAATAGTGGTAGGATCAAGAGAGAAGTAACCAATCAGTGGGAAGCAAAATCTTTTTTTTTCTTTTCATTTTTTGAAAAAACTTTGTTCACGAACATTATAGATTGGATGAAAATATGAACATTTAATAAAGACACTTTGTGATAAATGTTTTTATTTTGGCGGAAAAACGGTCGAAGAACTAATATATAACAATTATCGTGTTTTTCGAGCGTATGTTGAGGTTTTAGATATTAGGGTTTAGATATTAGGGTTTATAGGGTTTAGATATTAGGGTTTAGAAATTTAGGGTTTAGGGTTTAGATTTAGGATTTAGATTGAGTTTTTAACACGAACGGTTTAGAGTTTAGGGTTTAGGGTTTGGTGTTTTGGGTCCATAAACCCAAAACACCAAACCCTAAACCCTAAACCCTAAACTCTAAATCGGGCTAAATTTTACTTCACAAAACATGAAGAAAAAAAAAACGTTAACATTCTTCACGAACAATATTATCTTGAATGTTATTTTGTCGATCGTTTTCCCGTCTAAATAATAACATTCATCACGAAGTGTCTTTTCTAAATATTCATAGTGTGATCTTGATGCTTGAAAAAAAAAATTCCAAAAAAAACGAAAAAAAAAAATTTCTTCCCCCCGATTGGTTACTTCCCCATTGATCCTGCCCCTATATATAGGGCAGGATCAATGGGTAAGTAACCAATCGGGGGGAAGCGGGGGGAAGCAAAAAAAATTCGTTTTTTTTTTGAATTTTTTTTTTCCGTCATCAAGATCACACGAAAATATGAACATTTAGAAGAGACACTTCGTGATGAATGTTATTATTTAGGAGGGAAAACGATCGACAAAAATAACATTCAAGATAATATTGTTCGTGAAGAATATGAACGTTTTTTTTTCTTTCATGTTTTGTGAAGTAAAATTTAGCCCGATTTAGAGTTTAGGGTTTAGGGTTTAGGGTTTGGTGTTTTGGGTTTATTCCATAAACCTAAAACACCAAACCCTAAACCCTAAACTCTAAACCGTTCGTGTTAAAAACTCAATCTAAATCCTAAATCTAAACCCTAAACCCTAAATTTCTAAACCCTAATATCTTAACCCTATAAACCCTAATATCTAAACCCCAATAGCTAAAACCTCAAAATACGCTCGAAAAACACGATAATTGTTATATATTACTTCTTCGAGCGTTTTTTCGCCAAAATAAAAACATTTATCACAAAGTGTCTCTACTAAATGTTCATATTTTCATCTCATCTATAATGTTCGTGAACAAAGTTTTTTCAAAAAACGAAAAAAAAAAAGTTTTGCTTCCCCCCGCTTCCCCCCGAATGGTTACTTCCCTCTTGATCCTACCGCTATATATATATATATATATATATATATATATATATATATATATATATATATATATATATATATATATATATTACTGTAATCCGATTTTTATACGTTTTAACCAAAATTCAAGAGATGAAATTATATTGATTAAAAAATAACTATAACCTGTAATCTTGATAGTAATAGTTAAAAATGATATGATTACAGATTATGAATTCAAATTAAAATTTATTAGAAATATTGTTAATAAATGTCTCACAAATTATTACCTAGTAACTTATAACTTTTTATGATAAAAGGAGTCTATGTATTTTTATACAGTATATTTGATATTTATAGATAGATAGATACGGAGTAATAATAATGTAATAACCATACTAAAAATAATGTATGAAAAAAAAAACAATTTATTAAAATACTTTACGGGCCGTGTGAACTATTATTCAATTGATATACACTATAGATTAAGTGGTTTGTTTGTTTGTAATGTCAATTTCTTTTTCAATCATTGTTAATGTGTTCGATCTCTTCCAATGTTATCGTCAAATGTAAGACGATCAGAGCGAGACCTTTCAATTATTATCGTTTGTGTGTACCACCGGATCTTTATGATCTTCGATATATATATATATATATATATATATATATATATATATATATATATATATATATATATATATTAATATTTTCGTCGAAAAAAAAAAAAGTAACTAGAGGGGTCTACATTTGTATTCATACCCATCACTTTCTTTATACCCTTCTTTTTTTGTCTAAACTACAACTCCCATTAAACCACTAAAAAATCATTCTCTTTCAAAAATCTAGAAAATTAATCTTAAAAATTTGATGCCCCTTGTTTTGATGTCCAGTGCCGTCGCACCTCCCTCCCTACCATAGGCCTGACCCTGGTCATTGTTAGCCTATATTATTTAGCCCATGTATTATGTGTTGGGCTAAGCCCATTTGTGTTTGTTAGGGTTTTTGCCTATTTATAGGGGATTATCACCAAAATGCCCAAATATTTTTCACCCCTTCCACCAGAGCCCAAAAAAAAAAAAAAAAAAAAAAATTTTGACAAAATGCCCTCGCAAGGCGCAAGGTACCTTGCGTACAAACTGGCGCAAGTACGCAAGCTTCCTTGCGTCCTTGCGCATTTATCTTATCAGGATAGAATTTTCAGAATAAGATTTCATTAGATTTTCTAGATTTTCATGGATGTAATTTTGATCCTATATAAAGAATGTCCCTGGAACTTGTAATTTATCATTTCCTAACAACTCATTCCAAAAGAATTTCAGTGATTATTGGCTACACAAGGTACATTTTCAAGCATTTTTTTTGCACTACCTAAGTATTTATGAATTGTGTTAATGAAGATAAATTTGTTGTTCATATATGTTGTGGGGGTTCGTTTGAGTATATTAACAACATTCCCATGTATTTACCCCTAGATTGTTTTAGAATTCGGCTAAAACTACCTGTTGCACCTATAAAACCAATGAATCAGAGAATATTATTAAAAAATGTTCTTAAAAAAATACAAATGCCACCCAATTCACCTGTTTCAATGAGATACATTTATAATAACCATGTTTTTGATATTACGGATGATTATGAAGACTTTCAAGAGTTCTTACAATATGCATTTGTAAATGCTCCGATTGATATTTATGTTGTTGAGAAAGTACGAATGAATCTACCACAACGAAACCCAGAAACACACGTACCACAACGAAACCAAGAAACACACCAACCACAACGAAACTCAGAAACACTCCAACCACAACCAAACCCAGAAACACACTCAACACAAGTCACTGAACCAAACCTTCATAATTTAGAAGCAGAAGAGCCTGAAATGCCACCTCCAAACACTGAAAAGTTTGATATGTTTAACTATGGTGTTGAAAACGTATGTAAAATTAAAGAAGGAGACCACCCGTTTGAGATATCTGTTATCGCATCTAGTGATTCAGATGGAGAAAAAGACGAAGAAGATCAATATTGTAACAACCCGACCCGTATTAAAACCGGCCCATAAAAATTTTTCCTTTTAATATGCTTTAAATAACACTTTAGGTCCCAATTGTGTTTCCATAAACATCTTTAATTACAATAGAAGGTTTAATAACCTTAAAACGTTTAATACATTAGTTAATTGTCCAAACGGACATACACGACCCGACTAGTTTAGTTTTTAACCAAAACCGAGCATGGTGATTTGGGACTACGCTACCCAAATCCTAATCAAATACAAAAGCAAGATCTTCTTAGCAACCTAGCCAAGATCTCTAATCCCCAAGTTTACCCGAGCCGCCAAGCATGCGATCCTATAAAAATAGCAACAACGAGAGGGTAAGCTAACGCTTAGTGAATGATAATATACTACATACATATATATGTATAAAATGGACACGCCACACAATATCAAATACCGCATACCGAAGCATCCAAGTATAAGGCAACTACACTAAGCATACCGTACGATCTCTAAGCAACAAGCTAAAGATATCAACAAGTATAAGTTCACCAACGACGATGTGAACAACGCCAATAAGCTACACCCGGAGGGTTAGCTACAACACAACATTACATTAATATATATAACAATATAAAACGAATAAGGTTAACCCCTTAACCCATTACCCAATACCAAACGCCACAATGAAGATTGGTCGAGCTACACCAGCCTTAGTAATCCGAACCCACACGAGATTACTATCTTCGCAACATCGAGGTTGGCCGAACTACACGAGCCTTAGTAATCTGAAACTACACGAGATTACTACCTCAATAAGATGACCGAACTACACAAGTCATCGTGAATTCGAACTACACGCGATTCACTTCTCAACATCAAAACCTACGGTCACGGGATTATAAAATCCACCACATCGGGGTCATCCAAAACCACATCACAATATATGTGATAACGTACACACAAGTGTACACCTCGCCGAAAGGAGGTCAACCAAAACGCACAACTGTGCCAATTGGACTCATACAAAAGTCCATCAAATCCACCTATATGTGAAGTGAGCTCTATAATGGAGAACCACTTCACCCGACCCGCACCCATCCTACACATACATATGCATATAGGATATTAACACTCACCTTGTCGCCTTGAAGAATGCTTCCAAGTAATCCGCAACTCGTCAATGGAAAGTACCTATTCCATTATCACAAATTCAACAACACACTTAGATTGGATTTAAAAACCAACCCAATTTGACACTTAGTGCAAATTCGACCCAAATGCACCTCCAAGTACAAACCACGCCCAAACTGACCAATAATCACTAACACAAGTGATAATGGTCCTAATATGCCAATTAAACCCGAACACAAGTGTTAAACACTTATCGTTCTCAAAATCGCCCATAAACCCTAATTTTGACCCATAAGGTCAAAATCCCATCATTTACAAGTTTTGACACCAAAACATGTTTAACTCGGTTTTATACTTCAACTTAATCCATTTTAAGTTTACAAACCTCATCGAATCGACATTCGGATCATAATCCTCAACAAACCCTAATTTTGACTCTAGTCAAAATTAGTCAACCACGAAAACCCTAAAAGTCTCCAAAACACCAATAATCACTAATGCTAGTGATTATACACCATTCTCAAATCTTAAACATGGTTAAATCATTAACCAACCCAAAACCCGCCTTTAACACTTACAAACCCGAATCTTGGTGTTAATCTCCAATTAACAACTAAATGGGTTCCATCTATGAATCATAAAATCAAAAGCCCCAAATTTGAATGATGAACACGAAAATGAAATTCGGAGTTAGAGCTTACCACTAGTATCACCGTGTAGCTAAGAACGAGGAGAACAACCTAGTCAACTACGCCAAAGATCAAATCCCGCTTCTTCCTTTCCAAAAATCCCTTTGAAATCAAATGGGTGTTTGAGTTTTTGAGAGGAAAATGAAATGAAAAGGAAAATGAAATTAGGAAATGAAATGAATGGATGAGGTTAAAGCCTCAAATCTGTCTTAAACGTGAAAAGACCAAAATGCCCTTGAACTTCATTTAAAATTACAAGAATCTGGTGCCAGTTCGTGCAGTATGCCGCGCCGCGGCCTTAAATGTCGCGCCGCGACATTTGACTAAGTCGGCGATCATTTTAAACCTAACTTCTGATCTGGATTTATTCAAAACGCCGCGCCACGGCTCCCTTTGTCGCGCCGCGACACTCAACGTGTCCTGACTCATTTTCTCGCATACAAGACTTTAACACCCGAATATGTCCCGAACCCTTCATACGCCTATCGTACATACACAATACACCTATAAATCATGTACGGAGAAAAACGGGGTGTTACAACTCTCCCCCACTTAGATTCAATCACGTCCTCGTGATCCTCGTCACTTAACCAAACGGACCACACTTCACGGTCCTCAAACATAAGTCCCAACCGACTTTCCTAAGCAATTCTTCTCACTGAATTGCCTTTGACAACTAAATCGTCACCCGCAATTTATCAAATCCACAATCCGAGCACTAAAACCATGCTCATTCCCTAACATCGGGAAAACTCAACCAATCTCGTACCGAGATATCAACCCCTTAGCGTACCCTTACCGAGTACAACGCTAAAAGCAACCAAGTCTCAACTTAAGGTCAACAATCCGAAACGATGAAGACCGAACCAAATGAATCCTTACGAATAACACCAATCACTATACATCCCTTGTAGTGCGCAATACGACCAATACGCAACTACCGTAACATCATAATCCAATGGCTAAAACCGATAGCGCCCAAAATGACTATGGAAACGCAAATCTCAAGGTGTACAAAATCGACTATCGTCACACCCGTAGCAACATGTGAGCGAAACACGGCTATCGCATCACTAATCATACAACATGGTCCTCACAACCCCACCATCGGCGTATAAAACAACCGATAGTTCCCACAACATGGTCCTTACGACCCCACCATGGGTGTATCAAACAACCAATAGATCACACGACATGGTCCTTACGACCCCACCATCGGTGTATAAAACAACCGACAGATCACACAACCCGAAGGCTGGCCGAAAACACACGCGCCTTAGTGAATCCGAACTACACGCGACTCACTACCTTCCCCACAACAACAATCGGGATTGGCCGAACTACATGTGCCTTAGTGAATCCGAACTACACGAGAGTCACTATCCCGGAGGAATGACCGAACTACACGAGTCATTTGTGAATCCGAACTACACGAGACTCACTCCTCAATACAATGACCGAAACCACACGAGTCATTGGTGAATCCGAACTACACGCGACTCACTTCCACAATAAGATGACCGAAACCACACGCGTCATCGTGAATCCGAAACCAAACGCGATCCACTACCATGATGAAGTCAGCGGACCCGAAGATCATGCTTCACCAATCAATAACCATGATGAAGTCAGCAGACTCGAAAGTCATGCTCCACCAATCAATAACCATGATGAAGTCAGCGGACCCCGAAGGTCATGCTTCACCAATCAACGCCCTTTTGGCCTCGAACAACGAGTAGCGTAACATCGCGCTCTGCTACACTATAGTGAACCCTAACGGATACCAATAACCATCCACACAATCGAGCAAGAACCACCTATATCAAACATAGGCACAAAACAAAAGTTCTCTAGAAGAGAATCCGATACGCACATCCCTTAACCGAGGGATTTCACCTTGCTTGTCAAACACGTCCATTATCTCTCAACGATATTTACCACATTACCACATCGGTGATAATTCAAATTCAAAATCATAAGTACAATTTAACCGAAATTGTACTCTACCACAAACCGACCAAAACTAGGTCCCAACATAATTTTCGGACCTACTAAAACGTCATCCAAAATCTCACCCTAAGGCCTCCTCGTGCGGGAGTGTAACTCCCCCACTTGGAACTACGTTCCATCTCCACAACTCTTACAACCGTATAATGCTACCAAGGGTAGACTTTACAACAATTGGGTTCACACGACCCATCACCATATCTTGCTCCAACCTTGAGCATACTAAGGATCGTAACATATCCTTAAACACTTCGAACAAAAAGTGTACCACCAATTACACAACCCAAATCCCTCGCAATCATCCAATTGCTTTAGTTTGTCAACTTCCACCTTGTCACTCATGTACCTAAGGGTTTCACTTCGGTACCCTAAGTACAATGTAACCACAACATAATCGGAGTCGAACACCACGCTAGTAGGTATAAAAGAGGCACCTAATATCGCGTCATGTAGACTCCTTTACCAACGTACATCGAGATCCAAAACACTCGATTTCAAGGGTTTCATCTCACCCGTCGAACCTCATGGTTCATCAACTTCAACATAACACCAAAACCTATTTCCATGGCTTGGTAGAAACATTTCCCAAATACTAAGGAATGCTTGGTTACGCCAAGTCTTACGCCCTTCGCCCATTAATCACAACATCACCATAGGGTACTTCCATTAGGAACGTCACCCATAACAACAATATGCACAACACAAGGCATTTTACAAACTCAAATTCAACGGCACTTAATAAATAATCAAAGAACATATTTATTAAAACGAAACGTACCTTAACGTCTCCTTGCCGCACCCGTCCCCATAACTTGGGACATTCTGACTTACGATGTCCTTCTTCTTGGCAGTTGAAGCACACCATGCCATCACCCTTTGGCACCGAACATTCTCACGACTTGTGACCCCTCACGCCATAATTGTAACATCGAGACGTACTAGAATCCGGTATACCCGTCCGCGTACCACCCGTGCTCACACTCGGACCCTTAGTCCTCTTACTCGGAGCATTATACGAAACAACCCTTCTCTCACTTGAAGGTTCACCAATCTTTGATCGCGTATACGACTCGAAACCTCTAGCCACGGCGAATAATTCCGCAAACGATTTCGTGTGACCCCGGCTAATCTTATTCTTCAAGTCATCATTCAAGGTTCGATAGAAATCTTGCATTAACAAATTATCATTCCCCAAATACTCCGGGCAAAAACGTGCCTTGGCCATAAAGGTCGTCTAAAGAGTATTCAAATCCATAGAACCCTGTTGCAAATTTCGCAACTCATTACGCATTTCCGAGAAATCGGCTGAAGTCCGGAACTCCTCGAAGAATTCCTTCTTAAACCCGTCCCACGATAATGCCATAAACGGTTCACCACCGACAAGATCAATCTTACCATCCAACCAATCCTTTGCCCTACCCCGCAACAAACTAGTAGCGAGTCTTGTCCTCTTCTCAGGAGGGCATTCAATAGTACGAAAACACCCTTCGACATCCGAAATCCAAGTTGTGCTTACCAAAGGATCCGGTTTCCCGTCATACATCGGGGGTTTAGTCCTCATGAAGCTCTTAAGACAACGCTCCATTTCACTACTACCCCGAAATTCGGAATACTTCCTATCCATTTCTTCTCGAAACGCACTCATTTGCTCCGCAACGGCGGCCGCAACTCTAGAGTTAAACTCCTCGTCATTCGTCTCGATCGCGTTTCGCGTCGTCATTCTAAAGAATGCAAAATGATTAGTCCACAAACGTATAAAGCAACACGTATAACACCGCCCCATCTTGCTCAACACTCGTCGTACATCACTGGTTAGACACGATTTGCACCCGTAATAAGGTTTGCAAGTCCTTATTACGCACACACGTCATCTCAACTCATTAGTACAATGACCGCCTCGCTCGATGATATAACCAACACAACGACGATTCCACGCGATATAAACACACGCAAGGGAATAGCATCACAACACAAGCCAAACATCCTAGTTAGTCCACCTACAAACAAGGCACTAACTATAACCCGTTCTGACCCGTAATCCTACAAGTCCCGCAACAAATAAGCACACACAAAAGTCTAAGTCTAGGCACCTAGCTCAAGTCGCCTAAATCCCTTAGACCATGCTCTGATACCACTTGTAACAACCTGACCCGTATTAAAACCGGCCCATAAAATTTTTTCCTTTTAATATGCTTTAAATAACACTTTAGGTCCCAATTGTGTTTCCATAAACATCTTTAATTACAATAGAAGGTTTAATAACCTTAAAACGTTTAATACATTAGTTAATTGTTCAAACGGACATACACGACCCGACTAGTTTAGTTTTTAACCAAAACCGAGCATGGTGATTTGGGACTACGCTACCCAAATCCTAATCAAATACAAAAGCAAGATCTTCTTAGCAACCTAGCCAAGATCTCTAATCCCCAAGTTTACCCGAGCTGCCAAGTATGCGATCCTATAAAAATAGCAACAACGAGAGGGTAAGCTAACGCTTAGTGAATGATAATATACTACATACATATATATGTATAAAATGGACACGCCACACAATATCAAATACCGCATACCGAAGCATCCAAGTATAAGGCAACTACACTAAGCATACCATACGATCTCTAAGCAACAAGCTAAAGATATCAACAAGTATAAGTTCACCAACGACGATGTGAACAACGCCAATAAGCTACACCCGGAGGGTTAGCTACAACACAACATTACATTAATATATATAACAATATAAAACGAATAAGGTTAACCCCTTAACCCATTACCGAATACCAAATATAATGAAGATTGGTCGAGCTACACGAGCCTTAGTAATCCGAACCCACACGAGATTACTATCTTCGCAACATCGAGGTTGGCCGAACTACACGAGCCTTAGTAATCCGAAACTACACGAGATTACTACCTCAATAAGATGACCGAACTACACGAGTCATCGTGAATCCGAACTACACGCGATTCACTTCTCAACATCAAAACCCACGGTCACGGGATTATAAAATCCACCACATCGGGGTCATCCAAAACCACATCACAATATATGTGATAACGTACACACAAGTGTACACCTCGTCGAAAGGAGGTCAACCAAAATGCACAACCGTGCCAATTGGACTCATACAAAAGTCCATCAAATCCACCTATATGTGAAGTGAGCTCTATAATCGAGAACCACTTCACCCGACCCGCACCCATCCTACACATACATATGCATATAGGATATTAACACTCACCTTGTCACCTTGAAGAATGCTTCCAAGTAATCCGCAACTCGTCAATGGAAAGTACCTATTCCATTATCACAAATTCAACAACACACTTAGATTGGATTTACAACCCAATTTGACACTTAGTGCAAATTCGACCCAAATGCACCTCCAAGTACAAACCGCGCCCAAAATGACCAATAATCACTAACACAAGTGATAATGGTCCTAATATGCCAATTAAACCCGAACACAAGTGTTAAACACTTATCGTTCTCAAAATCGCCCATAAACCCTAATTTTGACCCATAAGGTCAAAATCCCATCATTTACAAGTTTTGACACCAAAACATGTTTAACTCGGTTTTATACTTCAACTTAATCCATTTTAAGTTTACAAACCTTATCGAATCGACATTCGGGTCATAATCCTCAACAAACCCTAATTTTAACTCTAGTCAAAATTAGTCAACCACGAAAACCCTAAAAGTCTCCAAAACACCAATAATCACTAATGCTAGTGATTATACACTATTCACAAGTCTTAAACATGGTTAAATCATTAACCAACCCAAAACCCGCCTTTAACACTTACAAACTCGAATCTTGGTGTTAATCTCCAATTAACAACTAAATGGGTTCCATCTATGAAACATACAATCAAAAGCCCCAAATTTGAATGATGAACACGAAAATGAAATTCGGAGTTAGAGCTTACCACTATTATCATCGTGTAGCTAAGAACGAGGAGAACAACCTAGTCAACTACGCCAAAGATCAAATCCCGCTTCTTCCTTTCCAAAAATCCCTTTGAAATCAAATGGGTGTTTGAGTTTTTGAGAGGAAAATGAAATGAAAAGGAAAATGAAATTAGGAAATGAAATGAATGGATGAGGTTAAAGCCTCAAATCTGGCTTAAACGTGAAAAAGACCAAAATGCCCTTGAACTTCATTTAAAATTACAAGAATCTGGTGCCAGTTCGTGCAGTATGCCGCGCCGCGGCCTTAAATGTCGCGCCGCAACATTTGACTAAGTCAGGGATCATTTTAAACCTAACTTCTGATATGGATTTATTCGAAACGCCGCGCCGCGGCTCCCTTTGTTGTGCCGCGACACTCAACGTGTCCTGACTCATTTTCTCGCATACAAGACTTTAACACCCGAATATGTCCCGAACCCTTCATACGCCTATCGTACATACACAATACACCTATAAATCATGTACGGAAAAAAACGTGGTGTTACAAATATGAAGAAGAAAAGCAAGATTTATTCTAGAATATGCCACCTCTGTTGTAGTGACCCGAACATTTCCATGTTTATATATATTAATTGAGATTGATATTTACATGATTAAATGTTTCCAACATGTTAAGCAATCAAACTTGTTAAGACTTGATTAATTGAAATATGTTTCATATAGACAATTGACCACCCAAGTTGACAGGTGATTCACGAACGTTAAAACTTGTAAAAACTATATGATGACATATATATGGATATATATATAGTTAACATGATATTATGATAAGTAAACATATCATTAAGTATATTAACAATGAACTACATATGTAAAAACAAGACTACTAACTTAATGATTTTTAAACGAGACATATATGTAACGATTATCGTTGTAAAGACATTTAATGTATATATATCATATTAAGAGATATTCATACATGATAATATCAGGATAATATAATAATTTAAAATCTCATTTAATATTATAAACATTGGGTTAACAACATTTAACTAGATCGTTAACCTAAAGGTTTCAAAACAACATTTACATGTAACGACTAACGATGACTTAACGACTCAGTTAAAATGTATATACATGTAGTGTTTTAATATGTATTTATACACTTTTAAAAGACTTCAATACACTTATCAAAATACTTCTACTTAACAAAAATGCTTACAATTACATCCTCGTTCAGTTTCATCAACAATTCTACTCGTATGCACCCGTATTCGTACTCGTACAATACATAACTTTTAGATGTATGTACTATTGGTATATACACTCCAATGATCAGCTCTTAGCAGCCCATGTGAGTCACCTAACACATATGGGAACCATCATTTGGCAACTAGCATGAAATATCTCATAAAATTACAAAAATATGAGTAATCATTCATGACTTATTTACATGAAAACAAAATTACATATCCTTTATATCTAATCCATACACCAACGACCAAAAACACCTACAAACACTTTCATTCTTCAATTTTCTTCATCTAATTGATCTCTCTCAAGTTCTATCTTCAAGTTCTAAGTGTTCTTCATAAATTCTACAAGTTCTAGTTACATAAAATCAAGAATACTTTCAAGTTTGCTAGCTCACTTCCAATCTTGTAAGGTGATCATCCAACCTCAAGAAATATTTGTTTCTTACAGTAGGTTATCATTCTAATACAATTAATAATCATATTCAAACTTTGGTTCAATTTCTATAACTATAACAATCTTATTTCAAGTGATGATCTTACTTGAACTTATTTTCGTGTCATGATTCTGCTTCAAGAACTTCGAGCCATCCAAGGATCCGTTGAAGCTAGATCCATTTTTCTCTTTTCCAGTAAGTTTATCCAAGGAACTTAAGGTAGTAATGATGTTCATAACATCATTCGATTCATACATATAAAGCTATCTTATTTGAAGGTTTAAACTTGTAATCACTAGAACATAGTTTAGTTAATTCTAAACTTGTTCGCAAACAAAAGTTAATCCTTATAACTTGACTTTTAAAATCAACTAAACACATTTTCTATATCTATATGATATGCTAACTTAATGATTTAAAACCTGGAAACACGAAAAACACTGTAAAACCGAATTTACGCCGTCGTAGTAACACCGCGGGCTGTTTTGGGTTAGTTAATTAAAAACTATGATAAACTTTGATTTAAAAGTTGTTCTTCTGGGAAAATAATTTTTCTTATGAACATGAAACTATATCCAAAAATCATGGTTAAACTCAAAGTGTAAGTATGTTTTCTAAAATGGTCATCTAGACGTCGTTCTTTCGACTGAAATGACTACCTTTACAAAAATGACTTGTAACTTATATTTCCAACTATAAACCTATATTTTTTCTGTTTATATTCATAAAATAGAGTTCAATATGAAACCATAGCAATTTGATTCACTCAAAACGGATTTAAAATGAAGAAGTTATGGGTAAAACAAGATTGGATAATTTTTCTCATTTTAGCTACGTGAAAATTGGTAACAAATCTATTCCAACCATAACTTAATCAACTTGTATTGTATATTATGTAATCTTGAGATACCATAGACACGTATACAATGTTTCGACCTATCGTGTTGACACATCTATATATATTTCAGAACAACCATAGACACTCTATATGTGAATGTTGGAGTTAGCTATACAGGGTTGAGGTTGATTCCAAAATATATATAGTTTGAGTTGTGATCAATACTGAGATACGTATACACTGGGTCGTGGATTGATTCAAGATAATATTTATCGATTTATTTCTGTACATCTAACTGTGGACAACTAGTTGTAGGTTACTAACGAGGACAGCTGACTTAATAAGCTTAAAACATCAAAATGTATTAAAAGTATTGTAAATATATTTTGAACATACTTTGATATATATGTATATATTGTTATAGGTTCGTGAATCAACCAGTGGCCAAGTCTTACTTCCCGACGAAGTAAAAATCTGTGAAAGTGAGTTATAGTCCCACTTTTAAAATCTAATATTTTTGGGATGAGAATACATGCAGGTTTTATAAATGATTTACAAAATAGACACAAGTACGTGAAACTACATTCTATGGTTGAATTATTGAAATCGAATATGCCCCTTTTTATTAAGTCTGGTAATCTAAGAATTAAGGAACAGACACCCTAATTGACGCGAATCTTAATGATAGATCTATTGGGCCTAACAAACCCCATCCAAAGTACCGGATGCTTTAGTACTTTGAAATTTATATCATATCCGAAGGGTGTCCCGGAATGATGGGGATATTCTTATATATGCATCTTGTTAATGTCGGTTACCAGGTGTTCACCATATGAATGATTTTTATCTCTATGTATGGGATGTGTATTGAAATATGAAATCTTGTGGTCTATTGTTACGATTTGATATATATAGGTTAAACCTATAACTCACCAACATTTTTGTTGACGTTTAAAGCATGTTTATTCTCAGGTGAATACTAAGAGCTTCCGCTGTTGCATACTAAAATAAGGACAAGATTTGAAGTCCATGTTTGTATGATATTGTGTAAAAACTGCATTCAAGAAACTGATTTCGATGTAACATATTTGTATTGTAAACCATTATGTAATGGTCGTGTGTAAACAAGATATTTTAGATTATCATTATTTGATAATCTACGTAAAGCTTTTTAAACCTTTATTTATGAAATAAAGGTTATGGTTTGTTTTAAAAATGAATGCAGTCTTTGAAAAAAAACGTCTCATATAGAGGTCAAAACCTCGCAACGAAATCAATTAATATGGAACGTTTTTAATCAATAAGAATGGGACATTTCAGTTGGTATCAGAGCGTTGGTTTTAGAGAACCAGAATTTTGCATTAGTGTGTCTTATCGAGTTTGTTAGGATGCATTAGTGAGTCTGGACTTCGACCGTGTTTACTTGAAAAATGATTGCTTAACAAATTTTGTTGGAAACTATATATTTTTAACATGTGAATATTATATAATATATTAATCTCTTAACGTGTTTGATATTATGTGATAGATGTCTACCTCTAATACAAGTCCCATTGACTCACCTAATAATAATGAAGAGTCAAATGTAATTTGAAATGATTCGTGGACTGATTCACAAGTTCCCGAAGAGGAACCGGAAGAAGAATCGGAACCGGAGGAGGAGGAACCGGAAGAAGAAATTGAACCGGTGGGGGAAATAATAAAACGATTAAGTAAAAGAAAATCCTCAACCAACCGACCAAGGTTAATTATAGTCAACGGTGTTTCCGCCAAGGAAGCAAAATATTGGGAGGATTACCAATTCTCCGATGAATAGGATCCCAACGAGGATTCCGATGATGTTATAGAAATTACCCCAACTGAATTTAAAAAGGCAAAAGAGAACAATAAGGGAAAGGGCATAAAAATAGAGAAATCTGATTCCAACCCCGATGAACTTTATATGTATCGTCAACACCCGTATTTCTTAAGTTGTAACAATAACCCGGGAACCTCTAAACCACCAGGTTTTTCTAAACCAATGTGGAAAACGACGGCTCGTATTAGGGGAACATCATATATCCCTAGAAACTTGGCAAAACGAACCAAAACCGAAGAAGAAGAAACAAGCGAGTCGGAATAAGATAGTTGTATTCGTGTGGTGTAATATATGTAATATAGTGTGCTTATGCTTTATGATATATGTAAAAATTGCTTGTATTAATAAGTATTTTTTTTATGAATCTAACTCTTGTCTATTTTACAGTATAAAAACACAAAATGGATAGACAACCCAATATAGACAACCCAATATTTTAAGAGACCTACCCGGAGACATGATTGATGAAATCTTGTCTAGAGTCGGTCAGAATTCTTCGACACAACTATTTAAGGCGAGATCAGTTTGTAAGACATTCGAAGAACGTTCCAAGAATGCCTTGGTTTATAAAAAGCTTTCGTTCGAAAGATGGGGGATATCACATTGGGAAATCTATAAGTTACGATGTGTTTACTTTGACGCATATATTGCGGGGAACCCAAATGCTATTTTACTCAATGGGTTAAGAAATTATTTTGACTCAATATATCCGAATATTGGACTTCGTGATTTAGAAAAAGCGGCTAACATGCAACATAAAGAAGCATGTTATGCTTACGGATTAGTAATGTTCGCTTCTCACCAAAGTGAGAACAAGAACATCGGGTTACAACTATTAAACAAAACGTTCCCACAAGTGACGGAGTCGGTAATTGGGGTAAGAAATGAGGTTTTTAGATTGTTACGGGACTGTTGGACATTACGTAACCCTCGTCCCTTTGACGACGTTACAACACGTTGTCTTATCAACGGCCATAATGGTTATGTTCCACAAGACCAAGGATGGGAAGTAATCCTAGTAAAACCAGAATGCATGACTTGTTTCTGGACGTATGAATTACGTGTCTTTATTGCCTTTGCTGAACGACTTGTGTACTAGCTAGAATTATCTTCACAACCATCTTGTATCAAATTTATTGTGTGCTATATTTCATGCTATATGTAAAATAAGCGGTATTGTAAGTTTGTAAAATATTGTGTAAAAGTTTGAACGCGAAATATTATTATAATCAGTTTTTCATATAGAATTGTAGTAGTTGAATTGTATATTAGCTACTAAGTATGAACTTAACGGGTAGGTACTACCCGAATTTAAACTTATAAAACGCTAAAATGAAGAAAAAGCTTTTATAAATGAGTTCATATTATGCTATGAAATACTATTAACTACTCTTAATATTCTGTATGATTAACTTGTTCCATTTGACTATTTTGAAGGAATTGGCACCGACTACTCGACACACCGTGAATATGAATGAAGAGGAATTTCGTACTTTTCTAGCTTCAAACATAGCCGCAGTACAGGCTGCGCTACATACCAACAATAACCTTGGATCTAGCAGTACAGGAAATCGTGTAGGATGCACCTACAAAGAATTCACTACCTGCAAACCTTTGGAATTTGATGGAACCGAAGGACCGATCAGATTGAAACGGTGGACCGAGAAGGTCGAATCGGTGTTTGCCATAAGTAAGTGTACTGAAGAGTACAAAGTGAAGTACGCTACGCATACCTTCACAGGTTCTGCGTTAACATGGTGGAATACCTATCTAGAGCAAGTGGGACAAGACGATGCGTACGCACTACCGTGGTCAGCATTCAAGCACTTGATGAACGAGAAGTACCGTCCCAGAACCGAGGTCAATAAACTCAAGACAGAACTTAGAGGGTTACGAACCCAAGGATTTGATATTACCACGTACCAAAGACGATTCACAGAATTGTGCCTATTGTGTCCGGGAGCGTTCGAAGATGAGGAAGAGAAGATCGATGCGTTTGTGAAAGGATTACCGGAAAGAATCCAAGAAGATATAAGTTCACACGAGCCCGCCTCCATACAACAGGCATGTAGAATGGCTCACAAACTAGTGAACCAGATTGAAGAAAGAATTAAAGAACAGACTGCTGAAGAGGCCAATGTGAAGCAAGTCAAAAGAAAGTGGGAGGAAAACGGTGATAAGAATCACCAATACAACAACAACAACAATTACAACAATAGTCGCAATAATTATCCCAACAATCGCAACATCAATCGCAACTACAACAAACGGCCCAACAACAACAACAACAACAACAACAACAGCAGCAGCAACTACAACAATCATCCCAACAACAATAATAAACGCAACAACAACAACAACAATCAGAAGCAGCTTTGCCAAAGGTGTGAAAAGTATCACTCGGGGTTCTGCACCAAATTTTGCAACAAGTGTAAAAGAGATGGTCATAGCGCGGCGAAGTGTGAGGTCTACGGACCAGGGGTTAACAGAACGAAAGGAACAAATGGTGTCAGAACGAGTAATGGCGAAGCAAGTAGTGTCGGAGCAAGTTATGCCAATGTAGTTTGTTATAAATGTGGAAAACCGGGCCACATTATTAGAAATTTCCCGAACCAGGAGAACACGAATGGACAAGGCCGCGGAAGAGTTTTCAATATTAATGCGGCAGAGGCACAGGAAGACCCGGAGCTTGTTACGGGTACGTTTCTTATTGACAATAAATCTGCTTACGTTTTATTTGATTCGGGTGCGGATAGAAGCTATATGAGTAGAGATTTTTGTGCTAAATTAAGTTGTCCATTGACGCCTTTGGATAGTAAATTTTTACTCGAATTAGCAAATGGTAAATTAATTTCAACAGATAATATATGTCAGAATCGAGAAATTAAACTGGTTAGCGAAACATTTAAGATTGACTTGATACCAGTAGAGTTAGGGAGTTTTGATGTGATAATCGGTATGGACTGGTTGAAAGAAGTGAAAGCAGAGATCGTTTGTTACAAAAATGCAATTCGCATTATACGAGAAAAAGGAAAACCCTTAATGGTGTACGGAGAAAAGGGCAACACGAAGCTACATCTTATTAGTAATTTGAAGGCACAAAAACTAATAAGAAAAGGTTGCTATGCTGTTCTAGCACACGTCGAGAAAGTACAAACTGAAGAAAAGAGCATCAATGATGTTCCCGTCGCAAAAGAATTTCCCGATGTATTTCCGAAAGAATTACCGGGATTACCCCCACATCGATCCGTTGAATTTCAAATAGATCTTGTACCAGGAGCTGCACCAATAGCTCGTGCTCCTTACAGACTTGCACCCAGCGAGATGAAAGAACTGCAAAGCCAATTACAAGAACTTTTAGAGCGTGGTTTCATTCGACCAAGCACATCACCGTGGGGAGCTCCTGTTTTGTTTGTCAAGAAGAAAGATGGTACATTCAGGTTGTGTATCGACTATCGAGAGTTGAAAAAACTTACCATCAAGAACCGCTACCCACTACCGAGAATCGATGACTTATTTGATCAACTACAAGGCTCGTCTGTTTATTCAAAGATTGACTTACGTTCCGGGTATCATCAAATGCGGGTGAAAGAAGATGATATTCCAAAGACTGCTTTCAGAACACGTTATGGTCATTACGAGTTTATGGTCATGCCGTTTGGTTTAACTAATGCACCAGCTGTGTTCATGGACCTTATGAACCGAGTGTGTGGACCATACCTTGACAAGTTTGTCATTGTTTTCATTGATGACATACTTATTTACTCAAAGAATGACCAAGAACACGGTGAACATTTGAGAAAGGTGTTAGAAGTATTGAGGAAGGAAGAATTGTACGCTAAATTTTGAAAGTGTGCATTTTGGTTGGAAGAAGTTTAATTCCTCGGTCACATAGTGAACAAAGAAGGTATTAAGGTGGATCCGGCAAAGATAGAAACTGTTGAAAAGTGGGAAACCCCGAAAACTCTGAAACACATACGCCAGTTTTTAGGACTAGCTGGTTACTACAGAAGGTTCATCCAAGACTTTTCCGGAATAGCAAAACCCTTGACTGCATTAACGCATAAAGGGAAGAAATTTGAATGGAAGGATGAACAAGAGAAAGCGTTTCAGTTATTGAAGAAAAAGCTAACTACGGCACCTATATTGTCATTGCCTGAAGGGAATGATGATTTTGTGATTTATTGTGACGCATCAAAGCAAGGTCTCGGTTGTGTATTAATGCAACGAACGAAGGTGATTGCTTATGCGTCTAGACAATTGAAGATTCACGAACAAAATTATACGACGCATGATTTGGAATTAGGCGCTGTTGTTTTTGCATTAAAGACTTGGAGGCACTACTTATATGGGGTCAAAAGTATTATATATACCGACCACAAAAGTCTTCAACACATATTTAATCAGAAATAACTGAATATGAGGCAGCGTAGGTGGATTGAATTGTTGAATGATTACGACTTTGAGATTCGTTACCACCCGGGGAAGGCAAATGTGGTAGCCGACGCCTTGAGCAGGAAGGACAGAGAACCCATTCAAGTAAAATCTATGAATATAATGATTCACAATAACCTTACTACTCAAATAAAGGAGGCGCAACAAGGAGTTTTAAAAGAGAGAAATTTAAAGGATGAAATACCCAAAGGATCGGAGAAGCATCTTAATATTCGGGAAGACGGAACCCGGTATAGGGCTGAAAGGATTTGGATACCAAAATTTGGAGATATGAGAGAAATGGTACTTAGAGAAGCTCATAAAACTAGATACTCAATACATCCTGGAACGGGGAAGATGTATAAGGATCTCAAGAAACATTTTTGGTGGCCGGGTATGAAAGCCGATGTTGCTAAATGTGTAGGAGAATGTTTGACGTGTTCTAAGGTCAAAGCTGAGCATCATAAACCATCAGGTCTACTTCAACAACCCGAAATCCCGGAATGGAAATGGGAAAATATTACCATGGATTTCATCACTAAATTGCCAAGGACTGCAAGTGGTTTTGATACTATTTGGGTAATAGTTGATCGTCTCACCAAATCAGCACACTTCCTACCAATAAGAGAAGATGACAAGATGGAGAAGTTAGCACGACTGTATTTGAAGGAAGTCGTCTCCAGACATGGAATACCAATCTGTATTATCTCTGATAGGGATGGCAGATTTATTTCAAGATTCTGGCAGACATTACATCAAGCATTAGGAACTCGTCTAGACATGAGTACTGCCTATCATCCACAAACTAATGGGCAGAGCGAAAGGACGATACAAACGCTTGAAGACATGATACGAGCATGTGTTATTGATTTCAGAAACAGTTGGGATCGACATCTACTGTTAGCAGAATTTTCCTACAACAACAGCTACCATTCAAGCATTGAGATGGCACTGTTTGAAGCACTTTATGGTAGAAAGTGCAGGTCTCCGATTTGTTGGAGTGAAGTGGGGGATAGACAGATTACGGGTCCGGAGATAATACAAGAAACTACCGAGAAGATCATCCAAATTCAACAACGGTTGAAAACCGCCCAAAGTCGACAAAAGAGCTACGCTGACATTAAAAGAAAAGATATAAAATTTGAAATTGGAGAGATGGTCGTGCTTAAAGTTGCACCTTGGAAAGGCGTTGTTCGATTTGGTAAACGAGGGAAATTAAATCCAAGGTATATTGGATCATTCAAGATTATTGATCGTGTCGGACCAGTAGCTTACCGACTTGAGTTACCTCAACAACTCGCGGCTGTACATAACAATTTCCACGTCTCGAATTTGAAGAAATGTTTTGCTAAAGAATATCTCACTATTCCGTTAGATGAAATCCAAATCAACGAAAAACTTCAATTCATCGAAGAACCCATCGAAATAATGGATCGTGAGGTTAAAAGACTTAAGCAAAACAAGATACCAATTGTTAAGGTTCGATGGAATGCTCGTAGAGGACTCGAGTTCACCTGGGAGCGTGAAGATCAGATGAAGAAGAAATACCCGCATCTATTTCCAGAAGATTCGTCAACACCTTCAACAGCTTAAAATTTCGGGACGAAATTTATTTAACGGGTAGGTACTGTAGTGACCCGAACTTTTCCATGTTTATATATATTAATTGAGATTGATATTTACATGATTAAATGTTTCCAACATGTTAAGAAATCAAACTTGTTAAGACTTGATTAATTGAAATATGTTTCATATAGACAATTGACCACCCAAGTTGACCGGTGATTCACGAACGTTAAAACTTGTAAAAACTATATGATGACATATATATGGATATATATATATATAGTTAACACGATATTATGATAAGTAAACATATTATTAAGTATATTAACAATGAACTACATATGTAAAAACAAGACTACTAACTTAATGATTTTTAAACGAGACATATATGTAACGATTATCGTTGTAAAGACATTTAATGTATATATATCATATTAAGAGATATGCATACATGATAATATCATGATAATATAATAATTTAAAATCTCATTTGATATTATAAACATTGGGTTAACAACATTTAACAAGATCGTTAACCTAAAGGTTTCAAAACAACACTTACATGTAACGACTAACGATGACTTAACGACTCAGTTAAAATGTATATACATGTAGTGTTTTAATATGTATTTATACACTTTTGAAAGACTTCAATACACTTATCAAAATACTTCTACTTAACAAAAATGCTTACAATTACATCCTCGTTCAGTTTCATCAACAATTCTACTCCTATGCACCCGTATTCGTACTCGTACAATACACAGCTTTTAGATGTATGTAATATTGGTATATACACTCCAATGATCAGCTATTAGCAGCCCATGTGAGTCACCTAACACATGTGGGAACCATCATTTGGCAACTAGCATGAAATATCTCATAAAATTACAAAAATATGAGTAATCATTCATGACTTATTTACATGAAAACAAAATTACATATCCTTTATATCTAATCCATACACCAACGACCAAAAATACCTACAAACACTTTCATTCTTCAATTTTCTTCATCTAATTGATCTCTCTCAAGTTCTATCTTCAATTTCTAAGTGTTCTTCATAAATTCTACAAGTTCTAGTTACATAAAATCAAGAATACTTTCAAGTTTGCTAGCTCACTTCCAATCTTGTAAGGTGATCATCCAACCTCAAGAAATCTTTGTTTCTTACAGTAGGTTATCATTCTAATACAAGGTAATAATCATATTCAAACTTTGGTTCAATTTCTATAACTATAACAATCTTATTTCAAGTGATGATCTTACTTGAACTTGTTTTCGTGTCATGATTCTGCTTCAAGAACTTCGAGCCATCCAAGGATCCGTTAAAGCTAGATCCATTTTTCTCTTTTCCAGTAGGTTTATCCAAGGAACTTAAGGTAGTAATGATATTCATAACATCATTCGATTCATACATATAAAGCTATCTTATTCGAAGTTTTAAAGTTGTAATCACTAGAACATAGTTTAGTTAATTCTAAACTTGTTCGCAAACAAAAGTTAATCCTTCTAACTTAACTTTTAAAATCAACTAAACACATGTTCTATATCTATATGATATGCTAACTTAATGATTTAAAACCTGGAAACACGAAAAACACTGTAAAACCGAATTTACGCCGTCGTAGTAACACCGCGGGCTGTTTTGGGTTAGTTAATTAAAAACTATGATAAACTTTAATTTAAAAGTTGTTCTTCTGGGAAAATGATTTTTCTTATGAACATGAAACTATATCCAAAAATCATGGTTAAACTCAAAGTGTAAGTATGTTTTCTAAAATGGTCATCTAGACGTCGTTCTTTCGACTAAAATGACTACCTTTACAAAAACGACTTATAACTTATATTTCCGTCTATAAACCTATACTTTTTCTGTTTAGATTCATAAAATAGAGTTCAATATGAAACCATAGCAATTTGATTCACTCAAAACGGATTTAAAATGAAGAAGTTATGGGTAAAACAAGATTGGATAATTTTTCACATTTTAGCTACGTGAAAATTGGTAACAAATCTATTCCAACCATAACTTAATCAACTTGTATTGTATATTATGTAATCTTGAGAAACCATAGACACGTATACAATGTTTCGACCTATCATGTCGACACATCTATATATATTTCGGAACAACCATAGACACTCTATATGTGAATGTTGGAGTTAGCTATACAGGGTTGAGGTTGATTCCAAAATATATATAGTTTGAGTTGTGATCAATACTGAGATACGTATACACTGGGTCGTGGATTGATTCAAGATAATATTTATCGATTTATTTCTGTACATCTAACTGTGGACAACTAGTTGTAGGTTAGTAACGAGGACAGCCAACTTAATAAACTTAAAACATCAAAATGTATTAAAAGTATTGTAAATATATTTTGAACATACTTTGATATATATGTATATATTGTTATAGGTTCGTGAATCAACCAGTGGCCACGTCTTACTTCCCGACGAAGTAAAAATCTGTGAAAGTGAGTTATAGTCCCAATTTTAAAATCTAATATTTTTGGGATGAGAATACATGCAGGTTTTATAAATGATTTACAAAATAGACACAAGTACGTGAAACTACATTCTATGGTTGAATTATCGAAATCGAATATGCCCCTTTTTATTAAGTCTGGTAATCTAAGAATTAGGGAACAGACACCCTAATTGACGCGAATCTTAAAGATAGATCTATTGGGCCTAACAAACCCCATCCAAAGTACCGGATGCTTTAGTACTTTGAAATTTATATCATATCCGAAGGGTGTCCCGGAATGATGGGGATATTCGTATATATGCATCTTGTTAATGTCGGTTACCAGGTGTTCACCATATGAATGATTTTTATCTCTATGTATGGGATGTGTATTGAAATATGAAATCTTGTGGTCTATTGTTACGATTTGATATATATAGGTTAAACCTATAACTCACCAACATTTTTGTTGACGTTTAAAACATGTTTATTCTCAGGTGAATACTAAGAGCTTCTGCTGTTGCATAATAAAATAAGGACAAGATTTGGAGTCCATGTTTGTATGATATTGTGTAAAAACTGCATTCAAGAAACTGATTTCGATGTAACATATTTGTATTGTAAACCATTATGTAATGGTCGTGTGTAAACAAGATATTTTAGATTATCATTATTTGATAATCTACGTAAAGCTTTTTAAACCTTTATTTATGAAATAAAGGTTATGGTTTGTTTTAAAAATGAATGCAGTCTTTGAAAAAAAAACGTCTCATATAGAGGTCAAAACCTCGCAACGAAATCAATTAATATGGAACGTTTTTAATTAATAAGAACGGGACATTTCATCTGTTGAGTCAGCAAGAGCAAGAGCCTGAATTTACGGCACAAACACCAACCACGTATAGGGTATCAGATTTAATTAAAGTTCGTCTAACTTTTTTGAACAAGGCCGAGTTCATAAACACTCTATTTACAAAATGTCTTGAAGAAAACTTCCAAATTAAGTGTGACGATCGCTCCAAATCTATATGGACGAACACGTCATTCATTGATTTCATTGCGAGGTATTTGACCTCTATATGATACGTTTTATAAACATTGCATTCTTTTGAAAAGGCACACCATAAATGAATATTTAAATCAAAGATTTTCGACATCTGATGATTTCTACATATAGACAATCACCGTAAATAATAGTTTACAACAATACTTCCGTTGACAATACAGTCAATATAAGATACATGGTGATGATTTGGTAAATGCAATGTTTCCTTGAAAAATATGTCATGTAAGACTCCATGCACATAGCTTGTCTAACATATAAGCAAACAGCGGAAGACTTCTTGGAAACCTGAGAATAAATATGCTAACAAGTGTCAACACAAAGGTTGGTGAGTTCATAGTTTTATTGTTTCGTATAATCTGTATGTAAAGGTGGATCACAAGATTTCAGTTGTTTCATCCAGAAACGTTTATCAAAATATTCTATAAGATTGAGCACCCTGGTAACTAAGCTTTAACTTCTATCTAATAAGTACCCCTGTGTTTAACATGCAACCAACATGTACGATACACTCAAATAGCATACGTCTGTTTTATAGTTCAGGCTAGGGTTTCTATATCTGGAACAGACGGGGATGTCAAGCCCTATGGATCCATATACAACTACTCGCGCCCACCTGTTTTTATAACCGGCAGTTACTAGTTACCAAAGCTAAGGGATTTTTGGTTCAAACTCAGTGTAAAATTTAGTATGTACTTGTATCCATTGCGTTTAAAATAAAGTGCATGTATTCTCAGCCCAAAAATATAGATTGCAAAAGCAATTAAAAAGGGATCTATAAACTCACCTTAGCAGCATATAAAGTTGTTCACCAAAATGTGACCGAAACTCGGATTATCAATTAAACGTAGATCTCAACCTAGAGAACATATGTTGGTCAATAAATGTTTATCAAGCTAGGTCAGGTCATAGTGTATCATAATCCTAATGCTCGAGATCGACATACAAAAGTTATCAAAAGTCATTTCAAAAAAAGTCAATTTTGACAATAGTTTAACAAAACGAGACGTACCTTATATAAGGATTCATTTACTCGGTTGGTACTATTCAAAAATCTAATTTATCAATCTTACAAACAAGTTGTTTAAATATTAATTGAAGATTCAAAAGCAATTTCGATTAACGTCAATCATAATTCAGTTGATCATAACTTTTAATCTGTTCATCATAATTATTCGATATCTAAATGAAAAGTTATTGATTTTTCGTCAGCTTTCCAAAAACATGTATATCATATACCTTTTACTAGTAATATATGTATTTAATTCGTGATTCATTATAAACTGTTTAACGACAAAATTTAGTATACAAGCATATATAAATATATATACTCGAGCACTAGACATGGATACACAATCAAGATATAAAAGATAAGATATGTATACTCACGTATCAATATTGAGATTCAATATTGCAGGAAACTATGTAGACGTAACAGAGATGAAAAACACTAGGTTTAACCTTTGACTCATGGTCATAACCCCCAAGCAATACCCATAACCTTTATAGCTATAACCCATAGTTTCCTTAGCTTTATCCCGCTTGAAACTCGTTTTGAAAATAACACACTCAAGACCTCGTCGTAGTATTTTATGTATAATACTAATTAATATTAATAATAATAATAATAATAATAATAATAATAATAATATAATAATAATAATAATAACAACATCAATAATAATGTTACGGAGTATATATTGAGATAGATGATATGTGCGTATTTATCTTTCTCGCTGAATGAAATTGAATCATATATATATAGAATAATAATAATTTAAATAATATAATTAATATAATTATTATAATATAATATAATAATATTAATAATAATTTAATAATAATGTGATAGAAAACGTGGGAGCACTTAGCCGCCCCATTTGTCTTTTGTTTTTTTTATTCCGTGTTTTCAAGTGAAAGTAACAAAAAGAAAAAAAAAAATCCGTGATGTTTTAATTATATATATTTAAAAAGTCGTATTTTTTAAATACTTCAGGGGTATGTTATGTAACTTATAATTAATAATTTCTATCATGTCGTTTTCATGTGAATAGTAAATGAATTAATTTAAATTTAACTATTTAAGCTACACGTTGTACGTTGTGCTTTATAAATTGTACATTTTTAATTTAACTTCGTTTCTAAAAAAAAATACAAAAATTATATCATAAAAATAAAATGACTTAATACGTAAAAATTTTAATTTGAAATAGCATCATTTAATAGTAAATTTTTAATCATTTCGTATATAAATATTATTCGCATGATTCCGTATATATCGAAAACTCTTATATTTATTAAAATATGTATATAATACATGTTATGACGTTCGTGAATGGTTGGACAAACAGGGTGGTCAACCGTTATATAAAAACTCATTTTCAAAAGTTTTAAAACTTGTCAAAATTCATTGCTTATCATGTCGAAAATATTAAATCATATAGAGAATTGGTTTAAATAAGTCGAAATTTTCCGGGTCATCACAGTACCTCCCCGTTAAAGAAAATTTCGTCCCGAAATTTGAGTGAGGTCATCATGGCTAACAATAAAAATGTTTTCATGACGAATATGAGTTGATAAATAGAGTTTTATCACCGTTGAATAATATAGATAAAACAATCCGATTATTCGAAGCGTATGAGAGAAGTTATCGTAAAAGAGTGAAATGAAGAATAAAGATTTGTCTTAACTTTTGACATAGTAACGATTGATTCCCGGAATTTAAGGAATAGAAAATCTTCATATTCTAAATCAGATTTGATTCTTCAGAATTTAAGGAAATTAGGATTTCCTTGATTAAATGCGTAATCTGTCTCGATTGCTATATCTGATATTTCGCTATAAATTGACCTTTCCGTTTCATTTATTTTCACCACTCCTATAATCTTCTTCCTTATTTCATACTTCCAAAAGATTGTGAAAATGCTTCATCCAGTTCTGATTCTTGATATACTCCTAACTTTCATATCTATCATTCTTCTTTTTCATCTGCCACCGGAGGAATCTATTCACTTTTACTATACTCTTAGCTTTATAGTGTTTTTAGTTCTCCCGTGTCTTTACGTTGCAATACTTATTGATATACATGGTTTGTAATTTATGTGTTTTTATCGGGTTTTATATTCTCCGTTATATTTCGAAGCTTCATGCTTTCGTTCTCTCTTCCCGCCTTCAAGTCAAGCGAATAATGGTCCAGAATTCGTAGGTAAGGATTTTGAAATGAACATAGTTAATGTTCTAAGAAGGGAATTGTAATGGCATGATCTTGATTTGTCAAATTACCAGAATATCCGGAAAAGACCGAATCATCAAGAAATATATTTTCTTGATATATTTAGAAATTATATGGAATGAAAAAGTTATGTAACATGGTTCATGATGATGGTGGGATCTGTGAACCTTTATCACGTTCCATTAGAAACTCAGCATGACTTACTGTGATATAATCACGTTGATCAAGTATCATTATATTATACTAATTCATGCTTCAGTTCCCAACACTACTTCAAAACATTCATATTTTAAACTTGAAGGTTTCAGAATTTAGAAACTAAAATAGTTTCTTTTATGATGTAACACAGATAGCGCGAGGAGATAAATAATTTCGGATAATAATAGTTACGAAATTATTTTCAGAAATATCGAGAATATTTACAATGAAAGATATGATAATATCTTAGAATTTCTAATATCAGAGGATGATGCGGAAAATCTGTCTGTGAAGGTTTAGAATAAGAAGTAAGGTTCTTACTAATGGTTTCAGCAGACACTGAATCATTTGGATTCTTTGAAGGTAGATTTCGTCCTTGTGATTTGTCTACAGCTTCCTTCATACTTTGCTCAACCCGTTTTTCAGTACCAAATTTTCTCTTTTTCTCAGCTTTACCATCATACTATTCTTTATCATCAAACTTTTGACTGTTAAGGTCGTTTACGGTTTTTGCTGCTTCAGCAGCATTTTTCCAAAATTCGGAGGACTAGTTTCATAGTTTGGGGTGTTTTTCAGAAACTTCACATTCGAAGTATGTAAGTCTAGAAGATAGATGTTATATGTTTATATATAACTGTTGTCGTAGAAAATGCTGCGAGATTCAAAATACTGATTGCTAATTCCCGGTAGTTGGTATGACAATTATTGTTACAAGATGTGAATGAGTACATGATAGGGTTTCAATGAGTATAAGGATTTTTCGGAAGGTCAAGGATAAATGAAGTTGTTGGTAAATTTACTGCTAATGTGGTGGAACATAAAAGATTCCTCGGTAACAAAAACGTATAAGTCAAGGTTACAATAAGGTTAATCTGAAAAGTCGAAATTGACTGGTTAGAACTGGGGTAAAACTGGATACTTTGAAGAAAAAAAATTTGCAAGGTTATTTTCGGTAAAAACAACGCTAAAGGATCTTGCACAGCTTTGAAGTCAAAGTATATCTTTGAAAGATGTAGAGATCTAAGAATGATGTCACCGATTCAGAGTTATGACTTGGATTCGGATCCGTCAATATTAGAATATATAATTGAATTTGTATGAAAACGATTGTATATCGTTGTGAGCATTGTTAATAATTTTTGAATCAAAGTTGAAGAATGTACAGTGTAACATATTAATTGCGAACTTAAATATATCCCGAGTATTACCTACCCGTTAAAGATTTCACAATTAATACTTTGTACAAAATAATTTTTTTTTATTACCGTCTTTATGAAAATATATGTATGTATATTTTCTTCAGATGTAATACAGATTTAATGAGTTAATATCATATTAAGCTCATTTGATTTTTGGCTTGACTTAGAAATGATTAATCTCTAAAACATTAGAGATTATATAATCTTCGCGGAGTATTTAACTAATGAAATCAATACTTCATTATTTATTCTTATTCCTCGGTGAAGGATGTTGGTGCTCGTGGAATTCTTGTGAACCTTACAAGGCACAGATGATGTTTTCTAGAAAGTTTCGAGTATATCGAAAATGAAAATGTAAAATCAATTATGTAATTGAATAATGCACTTGGTTTATTAGGAAATGGAATTCATTGAGTTGAAACAGAGATTGTATTTAATGAAGGTTAAGTTGTTAACGAAGGATGTACATCATAGCATATTAGTAATATGAATTAACCGAGTAATATTTACCCTTTTTCAATTCATACATAATAGCTTAGTACGAAAAGATTTATGATGGTTTTAAAATTTATATATATAAGATATACATATAAATTCTTAGAGGAATTGAGTTAATACTTCATAACTCATTGATACAATATACTCGTTGTTGACTCGTATTGATGTCCACGGTGCTTTCTTGAACTGACGGAGCTTGTGATGTAGCAGATGCTGCTGGTGCTGACGATGCTAATGATGCTGACGGTACTGTTGATGTTGTGATATAACAAGTCTAGCTTGTAAATCATACACCATTTCGGTCAGGGTTTCTACTCTATATGATTTATGGTTAAGGCTAGAATAGATAATCTCTAAACTTTAAAAATTACATAATCGCCGTAGAATGTTTTTTCCGATGAAGTTATGAATCAATACTTCATCGTTTATTGTTGTTGGTACTCCTTGGTACCTATGATGCGTATGATGTTGATATCCGAGGTACAGATTGTGATGTTGAGGCGTGTGATAGGAATGTGATTGTTGGTAGTGGTAATGGTACTGTTGGTGTTGATGAAGGTGATACTGGTTATGCGGCTGGTGCTGCTGCTGATGTTTGTAATCCTTGCACCATATTCTCCAAAGCCACTACCTGAGCGCGAAGCTCGTTGACTTCTTCTATTATACTGGGATGATTGGCGGTTCGGACAAGTGGATGAATAAGATTTAGAATATTGGATATTACGTAGTCGTTGCGAGCTGTTCTGGAAATGAGGGTGAAAATGGTGTTACGAACGGGTTCGCCGGTAAGTGCTTCAGGTTCTTCGCCAAGAGGTGAATGTGGTGGATGGAAGGGATCACCTTCTTCTTGTCTCCAATGATTAAGTAGATTACGAACTCATCCCCAATTCATCCAGAATAGATGATGGCTAATTGGTTGATCCATTCCGATTACGCTGCTTTCGGAGCTCGTGTGGAAATCCATATCGGAATAGCTGTCGGAATCTGAGGAATTCGAACTAGATGCAGAATTCATCTTACACGGTTTGGATAAAGGATTTTTGATATGAAATAATTTTTGGATATCGGATGATATTCTAAATACATAGAATACCTATATATAATACAAGGGATCTGTAAATTACGGAGGAACTTTCGAAAGCTGTCAGGCAAAGTTTACAGTAACATATACGCTAAGATATGAATTAGCAGATACGCTATGATACGAATTTTGTCTATACACTATTCATGCAATCAATGCAGTAAGACGTGTCTAGACTAGGAATGATAAGCAGGTAATTTCCGACAAGAAATGATAAGCAAAACTTTTGACATGCAGACACAGTCGAAGTCCAGACTTACTAATGCACTCTAACAACTATCAGTTAGACACATTCATGCAAGACATGGTTCACTAGGACCAACGCTCTGATACCAACTATGACGATCGCTCCAAATCCATATGGACGAACACGTCATTCATTGATTTCATTGCGAGGTATTTGACCTCTATATGATACGTTTTGTAAACATTACATTCTTTTGAAAAGGTACACCATAAATGAATATTTAAATCAAAGGTTTTCGACATCTGATGATTTCTACATATAGAAAATCACCGTAAATAATAGTTTACAACAATACTTCTGTTGACAATACAGTCAAAATAAGATACATGGTGATGATTTGGTGAATGCAACGTTTTCTTGAAAAATATGTCATGTAAGACTCCATGCACATAGTTTGTCTAACATATAAGCAAACAGTGGAAGACTTCTTGGAAACCTGAGAATAAAAATACTAACAAGTGTCAACACAAAGGTTGGTGAGTTCATAGTTTTATTGTTTGGTATAATCTGTATGTAAAGGTGGATCACAAGATTTCAGTTGTTTCATCCAGAAACGTTTATCAAAATATTCTATAAGATTGAGCACCCTGGTAACTAAGCTTTAACGTCTATCTAATAAGTACCCATGTGTTTAACATGCAACCAACATGTACGATACACTCAAATAGCATACGTCTGTTTTATAGTTCAGGCTAGGGTTTCTATATCTGGAACAGGCGGGGATGTCAAGCCCTATGGATCCATATACAACTACTCTCGCCCACCAGTTCTTATAACCGGCAGTTACTAGTTACCAAAGCTAAGGAATTTTCGGTTCAAACTCAGTGTAGAATTTAGTATGTACTTGTATCCATTGCGTTTAAAATAAAGTGCATGTATTCTCAGCCCAAAAATATAGATTGCAAAAGCAATTAAAAAGGGATCTATAAACTCACCTTAGCAGCATATAAAGTTGTTCACCAAAATGTGACCGAAACTCGGATTATCAATTAATCGTAGATCTCAACCTAGAGAACATATGTTGGTCAATAAATGTTTATCAAGCTAGGCCAGTTCATAGTGTATCATAATCCTAATGCTCGAGATCGACATACAAAATTTATCAAAAGTCATTTCAAAAAAAGTCAATTGTGACAATAGTTTAACAAAACGAGACGTACCTTATATAAGAATTCATTTACTCGGTTGGTACTATTCAAAAATCCAATTTATCAATCTTACAAACAAGTTGTTTAAATATTAATTGAAGATTCAAAAGCAATTTCAATTAACGTCAATCATAATTCAGTTGATCATATCTTTTAATATGTTCATCAAAATTATTCGATATCTAAATGAAAAGTTATTGATTTTTCGTCAGCATTCCAAAAACATGTATATCATATACCTTTTACCAGTAATATATGTATTTAATTCGTGATTCATTATAAACTGTTTAACGACGAAATTTAGTATACAAGCATATATAAATATATATACTCGAGCACTAGACATGGATACACAATCAAGATATAATAGATAAGATATGTATACTCACGTATCAATATTGAGATTAAATATTGCAGGAAAGTACGTAGATGTAACAGAGATGAAAAACACTAGGTTTGACCTTTGACTCATGGTCATAACCCCCAAGCAATACCCATAACCTTTATAGCTATAGCCCATAGTTTCCTTAGCTTTATCCCGTGATAATTCTAAAAACGAACATATATTTCATAGCATTATTCCTCAAGAAAGACAAGCTTTTAGTTGCAATTGTTCTATTTAAAAGTGATATTCGTTTAAATAATAAAAGGTGAAGACAAAAGACAGATTCGACGAATTGAAGACGCAAACGACCAAAAAGCTCAAAAGTACAAAATACAATCAAAGAGGTTCCAATTATTGATAAGAAACGTCTCGAAATTACAAGAGTACAAGATTCAAAACGCAAAGTACAAGATATTAAATTGTACGCAAGGACGTTCGAAAATCTGGAACCGGGACCAGAGTCAACTCTCAACGCTCGACGCAACGGACTAAAAATTACAAGTTAACTATGTATATAAATATAATATAATATATAATTAATTATATAAATTATATATATATTATATTTATATAATAAACCGTCGGTAAACAAAGAGCCAAAATGGAGTGAGCTGTAATTACAAACTCTGCGACTCGCGGAGTTTGAAGAGCAAAAAGGCCGCGAGTCACGGAGCCCCAAATATTGAAACTGCCTATAAAGCTCGCGCATTCTGATCGTAAAAAATCAACATATATATCCATCCATCTATCTAAACGTAATATTTATATTTATAATTTATATTTTAATTTTAATTTTAATTTTAATCCTAATAATAAGGGTATGTTAGTGAATGTTGTAAGGGTGTAAGTCGAAATTCTGTCCGTGTAACGCTACGCTATTTTTAATCATTGTAAGTTATGTTCAACCTTTTTAATTTAATGTCTCGTAGCTAAGTTATTATTATGCTTATTTAATCCGAAGTAATCATGATGTTGGGCTAATTACTAAAATTGGGTAATTGGGTTTTGTACCATAATTGGGGTTTGGACAAAAGAACGACACTTGTGGAAATTAGACTATGGGCTATTAATGGATTTTATATTAACTAAACAATACCTTGTTAATTTAATATACAAACTTATAATTCGACGTATTTATATATAACCACATACGCTTGACTGGGTACGGTAGGCGGGATATCTATAAATACCAATAATTATTCATTTTACCGAACACGGAACTGGATTAATAGTTAATAGACTTGTTGAAACAGGGGTGAATTACATTCAAGGATAATTGGTGTAATTGTTAACAAAGTAGTAAAACCTTGGTTTACACACAGTCGATAACCTGGTGTATTCATTAAGCAAAGTATTAAAACCTTGTTACAATTCGAATCCCCAATTAGTTGGAATATTTGACTTCGGGAATAAGAATAATTTGACGAAGGCTTTCGCTCTTTATATTTATGACTGATGGACTATTATGGACAAATCCGTATGGACATATTAAATAATCCAGGACAAAGGACAATTAACCCATGGGCATAAAACTAAAATCAACACGTCAAACATCATGATTACGGAAGTTTAAATAAGCATAATTATTTTATTTCATATTTTATTTCCTTTATTTTATATTTAATTGCACATCTAATTATCGCATTTTATTTATTGTTATTGTATTTAATTGCACTTTAATTTTCGTACTTTTTAATTATCGCAAGTTTATTTTATCGCACTTTTATTTATCGCAATTTCATTATCGTTATTTACTTTACGCTTTAATTTAAGTCTTGTATTTATTTTTAATATTTTACATTTGGTTTTAACTGCGACTAAAGTTTTAAAATCGACAAATCGGTCATTAAATGGTAAAAACCCCCCTTTATAATAATAATATTACTTATATATATATTTGTATTTTTATAAAAGTAAACTAATATAGCGTTAAGCTTTGTTTAAAGATTTTCCCTGTGGAACGAACCGGACTTACTAAAAACTACACTACTGTACGATTAGGTACACTGCCTATAAGTGTTGTAGCAAGGTTTAAGTATATCCATTCAATAAATAAATAAATATCTTGTGTAAAATTGTATCGTATTTAATAGTATTTTCTTGTAAAATTTAATAATATTTTATACCCCTTAGCTTTAACTATCAAGTATTTTTGGCGTCGCTGCCGGGGACAATCTAGCTTAAATGCCGGAAGCGCAACGCTAATAATTAAAAAAAAAGATTTTTATTTTTAGTTTACTTTTATTAAAATTCACTTTTGTAAAAATACGTTTTTAATTATTCGAAAACATAAAAAGAAAACAAAAATATAAATATTTTTAAGAATTTATTAAATATTTAAGTTTTGTAAAGTTTCTTTATTTGTATTTTATAAAAATATAAGTTTTATTTAAATATTTTGTGTTTATTTAGAACATAAAAAAAACCGAAAAAAAAATTAATATATATATAAATCTATTTTTAAGATATTTTTAAAATTATAAAGTAGTTCTATTTTTATTTTAGTTTTTAAATATAAGTTTTTATTATATAAATATTTTTATTTATACAGAAAATATAAAACAGAAAAAAAAACGCGTCGAATTTTAATCAACCTGTCATTTGAATTTTGGAACCCCGCGACTCGCGGAGTTTGCTGCTTCGGGCACCGCAACTCGCAGAGCCGCCCTGACAGACCAGACCAGAACCCTAATCTCGCATTTAATACGGAGTAATTAATTAATTATTATTATTTAAACCCTAATTAGGGTATTATTAGTATAATATTTAGTTTTAATTTTCTTATTTTATTTAGTTTTAATTAGTTTAATATATATAAAATTAATAGTTTTATAAAATAAATAATATAAAAATAATATTTTTATAAAAATTGTACTTTTTACAACTTTTAGTATATTTTTATATTTTGTCCCTTTTTAATTATTTTAGCGTAATATTTGTATTTTTCGCTCGTATTTAATACATAGTTTTTGCCATAGTTATTTTTTTTTACTTCTAGATTTTTAGGCTTTGCCGTAAAATCCCTTAAGTGCCTTTTCTTTAGACTAAGATTTAGGTACTTTAGAATTTTGCAACGCCTTTTTAAGTTTTAGTTTCTTTTTAATATATTGCCATTTGGGATATAGTTTTTCTTGTAAGCTTTAATATTT
This sequence comes from Rutidosis leptorrhynchoides, assembly GCF_046630445.1. Classification (NCBI taxonomy): domain Eukaryota; kingdom Viridiplantae; phylum Streptophyta; class Magnoliopsida; order Asterales; family Asteraceae; genus Rutidosis; species Rutidosis leptorrhynchoides. The sequence continues at coordinate 457,101,576 of NC_092334.1, forward strand.
TTAGACACCTTTTACCTATGTATCAATTATCATTCCAATTAGTAATCTCAATTTGCGATTATAGTTTTAAGTTAGTAATAGTAATAAGGTTGAGTTAGTCTAGTGTTTTTAAGTTCTATAAGTCACTCTTTTTCTTTCTTATTTTTATTTTTCGATCTTTTTCCGACACGCTCTTTTTCTTTCTTATTTCTCGTCATTCTAGTTTTAGGACATAGATTTTTTATTCTACTTCTTATCTAAATTTCTTAAAATTACGAAAATTTATTTTAAGTGGTTAAATTGATAGACATCAAAATTTTCTGGTTCGTAGTAATAGTTGGATTTGTACGTGGACCGGGTTATTGGAGCCAAACAGTCCTCAATTATATTGAGACCAAACGAATCATGCCCCTCTGCTGCATCTTTTGGCTATTCGAAACGTGGGCAAAATCAGAAAAGTCTATTAATTGGATAACTTATATAATTTTTATTTCCTTTTAAAAACTAATAGGATATTCAGTGAATGCATCGAGCAAGACGTTCACCACCTTTTGTACGTTCACCACCTGTAACTAGATCAAGACATTTAGCAAATATTACCGCCGTTGATTTTTCTTTAGAATCGTCATCCAGTCGACCAAGCACTCCAGTTCAAATTTCCGATAATCCATTTTTTGAACCCAACCTCACAATTGAGAATCCGGAGAATATTCAGGGACGATTCATAGATCCTGAACCATTAAATTTTCCTCCGGAACCACCAATCATTCAAACAGAGATTGTTGAGGAACGAACCATTAAATCAGAATCCTCTAGTGATTCCGATTCAACAAATTCAATTATGGAGAATCTGGAACCTTTAAGTATGGAAGACCGAATGAGAGCTAAACTTACTGGCCAAGGTCACGGAATTACTCATCCAGACATTAATGCGCCAGATTATGAAATCAAAGGACAAATTCTACACATGGTGACTAATCAATGCCAATTTAGTGGTGCACCGAAGGAAGATCCAAATGAACATCTACGTACCTTTAATAGGATCTGCACACTATTTAAAATCCGAGAAGTAGAGGATGAACAGATATATCTCATGTTATTTCCCTGGACTTTAAAGGGAGAAGCCAAAGATTGGTTGGAATCGTTACCTGAATGGGCGATTGATACATGGGACGTTTTAGTTGAAAAATTTCTTAAACAATTCTTTCCGGCATCTAAAGCCGTAAGACTTCAAGGAGAAATTGTTGCGTTCACACAGAAGCCAAATGAAACTCTATATGAGGCTTGGACAAGATTTGGAAAGTTATTGAGAGGATGTCCGCAACATGGTTTAGATACCTGTCAAATAGTACAAATATTCTACCAAGGATGCGACATCACTACAAGAAAAGACATAGATATAGCAGCTGGTGGTTCCATTATGAAGAAAACCGAAACTGATGCTTATAAAATTATTGATAACACTGCTTCCCACTCACATGAGTGGCACCAAGAAAAAGATATCGTTAGATCATCTAAAGCAGCTAGAGCCGATTCTAGCCATGACTTAGATTCCATTTCCGCAAAGATAGATGCTGTGGAGAGACGAATGGAAAAGATGACTAAGGATATTCCCTCAATACGAATTAGTTGTGAGCAGTGTAGAGGACCACATTTGACAAAAGATTGTCTCAGTATTGAATTAACAATGGAACAAAGAGAGAATATTTCATACATAAACCAAAGGCCTGGAAATAATTATCAAAATAATTATCAACCGCCAAGACCGATTTACAATCAAAACCAGAATTATAACCGAAATATTCCATACAACAACCAACAAGGTCCTAGCAATCAACAAGTATCCAATAATACTTACAATCAGCAAAGACCTAATTTTCAAAACAAACCACCACAACCCGATGATAAAAAGCCGAATTTAGAAGATATGATGACGAAGCTAGTTGAAACTCAAACGCAGTTTTTCACATCTCAAAAACAAACTAATGAACAAAATGCTCAAGCATTTAGAAATCAACAAGCTTCTATTCAAAACTTGGAACAAGAAGTAAGTAACCTAGCAAGGTTAATAGGTGAAAGAAAATCGGGAAGTTTACCTAGTGATACAAATGCTAACCCCCAGAATGAAACAGCTAAAGCCATTACCACAAGAAGTGGTACAACACTTAAACCACCTGAAATACCTGTAACTTCTGATGAAGCTATTCCTACTCCACAAGAACCACAACCTGATCAAGATAAGGAAAAAGAACTGGTAGTTGAAAAGGTTAATGAAGATAACACAGTTAAGGCTAAACCTTATGTTAAACCATACCAACCACCACTTCCTTACCCGAGTAAAATGAAGAAAGAGAAACTTGAAGCTGAGCAATCCAAATTCTTGGATATGTTTAAACAGATAAATGTAAATCTTCCTTTCATTGATGTGATTTCAGGAATGCCTAGATATGCTAAATTCTTGAAAGATCTAATCTCAAATAGAAAGAAAATGGAAGAACTCTCGGCTGTTACCATGAATGCTAATTGTTCAGCAGTGCTGTTGAATAAGGTACCAGAAAAACAATCTGATCCAGGAAGTTTCACAATTCCATGTTTTCTGGGTAGTCTTAGTTCAATAGAAGCATTGGCAGACTTAGGTGCTAGTATAAATTTAATGCCGTATTCACTATACGCTAAATTAGACCTTGGAGAATTGAAACCAACTAGAATAAGTATACAACTAGCCGATTGATCAATAAAATATCCTAGAGGGATAATGGAGAACATGCTAGTTAAAGTTGGTACTTTAGTATTTCCAGTAGATTTTGTTGTTCTAGACATGGAAGAAGATTCTCAAGTTCCTCTCATATTAGGAAGACCATTCTTAAACACGGCTAAAGCAATGATAGACGTGTTCGGTAAGAAATTGACCCTAAGTATAGAGGATGAGAGTGTTACCTTTTCAGTTGATAGAGCAATGCAACAACCACAATCTGCAGATGATACATGTTATTATATTTAAACTATAGATGCACATGCAGAATTATTAGAAGAATTTCCAGAATTACAAGGAACAGGAGAATGTTCTTTAGGAGAAGGAACAGAACAAATTGATGAAGCTAAAATGTTAGCTACACTTATAGCTAATGGATATGAACCAACAACAGAAGAAATTCAAATGCTAAAAGAAGAAGACAGATATCGATATAAATCATCGATAGAAGAACCTCCGACATTAGAGTTAAAGCCACTTTCAAACCATTTGGAATACGCTTATTTACATGGTGAATCTGAATTACCTGTAATAATATCGTCTTCTCTTACTGAAAATGAGAAATCACAACTCATTTCTGTGTTGAAAGCTCATAAACCAGCCATTGCATGGAAGATTCATGATATTAAAGGAATAAGTCCTTCATATTGCACACATAAAATCCTTATGGAAGAAGGTCATAAAACGTATGTGCAACGCCAACGAAGACTAAATCCTAATATGCAAGATGTAGTTAAAAAAGAAATTATTAAAATGCTAGACGCAGGTCTAATTTATTCAATTTCTGATAGTCCATGGGTAAGCCCAGTTCAATGCGTACCTAAGAAGGGTGGCATGACTGTCATTACAAATGAGAAAAATGAGCTTATTCCTACTAGGACTGTAACAGGATGGCGTGTGTGTATTGATTATTGAAAATTAAATGACGCCACCAGAAAAGATCACTTTCCCTTACCTTTCATTGATCAAATGTTGGAAAGATTAGCCGGAAATAGTTACTATTGTTTTCTAGATGGATTTTCCGGATATTTTCAAATTCCAATAGCACCCGAGGACCAAGAGAAAACCACATTCACGTGCCCTTATGGTACTTTTGCTTACAAACGCATGCCATTTGGAGTTTGCAACACCCCTGCAACCTTTCAAAGGTGCATGATGGCAATTTTTCACGACATGATAGAAGAATGCATGGAAGTTTTCATGGATGACTTTTCAGTCTTCGGTGATACATTTGAATCATGTCTAGTTAATCTGGAACGAATGCTTATTAGATGCGAACAATCAAATCTAGTTCTTAATTGGGAGAAATGCCATTTCATGGTTAAAGAAGGCATCGTTCTTGGACATAAAATTTCAAAAGAAGGAATTGAAGTGGATAGAGCTAAAGTAGATGTAATTGCTAAACTTCCACATCCCACCAATGTTAGAGGAGTTAGGAGTTTTCTAGGACATGCCGGTTTTTACCGACGTTTCATAAAAGATTTTTCTAAAATTGCCACTCCTATGAATAAACTCCTAGAAAAGGATGCTCCATTCATCTTTTCAGATGAATGCATCAAATCTTTTAATATTCTTAAAGAGAAACTCACTAATGCGCCGATCATGATAACACCAAATTGGAATCTACCGTTTGAATTAATGTGCGATGCAAGTGATTTTGCAATGGGAGCCGTTTTAGGACAAAGGATTGAAAAACGATTTCAACCTATATATTATGCTAGTAAGACGTTACAAGGAGCACAAACGAACAATACAACTACTGAAAAAGAACTCCTTGCTATTATCTTTGCTTTTGACAAATTTCGATCATATCTCGTTCTAGCTAAAACGGTGGTCTATACCGACCATTCTGCTCTTAGATACCTATTTTCGAAACAAGATGCTAAACCACGATTAATCCGCTGGATCTTACTCTTACAAGAATTCGATATTGAAATCCGAGATAAAAGAGGAGCAGAAAATCTCGCCGCTGATCATCTTTCTCGTCTTGAAAATCCCGAATTAGAAGTTCTAAATGAATCGGCCATACAAGACAACTTTCCTGATGAATATCTATTGAAGATAGATTATAATGAAATCCCATGGTTTGCAGACTATGCAAACTACTTAGTTTGTGGATTCCTTAAAAAAGGATTATCGTACCAAAAACGAAAGAAATTCTTCAGTGATATAAAACACTATTTCTGGGAAGATCCACATTTGTTTAAAAGTTGTCCAGATGGAATAATACGCCGATGTGTATTTGGAGATGAAGCTAGTAAAATTTTAAACCATTGTCACACAGGACCAACAGGAGGGCATTATGGGCCTCAACTAACAGCAAGAAAAGTTTATGATGCTGGATTTTATTGGCCTACAATTTACAAAGACCCACACCTTCTTTGCAAATCCTGTGATGCTTGTCAAAGGGCCGGAAAAATAAGTCAACGTAATGAAATGCCACAAAATGTCATCCAAGTATGTGAAGTATTTGACATTTGGAGTATTGACTTTATGGGTCCATTTCCAAAATCTCATAATAATCTCTATATTCTCGTAGCCATTGATTATGTATCTAAATGGGCGGAAGCACAAGCTCTCCCAACTAACGATGCACGAGTTGTAGTCAACTTTTTAAAACGTCTTTTTGAAAGGTTTGGAACACCGAAAGCTTTAATAAGTGATCGGGGTACTCATTTCTGTAATAATCAACTTGAGAAAGTTCTTAAAAGATATGGAGTAACTCATAAAATCTCCACCGCATATCATCCACAAACAAGTGGACAAGTTGAAAATACCAACCGAGCTTTAAAACGTATTCTAGAGAAAACCGTAGGATCAAATCCGAAGGAATGGTCCATTAAATTGGAGGATGCACTCTGGGCTTTTAGAACAACCTACAAAACTCCAATTGGAACCACACCTTTTAGACTTGTTTATGGAAAAGCATGTCATCTTCCAGTAGAAATTGAACACAAAGCATTTTGGGCTTTGAAGACATGTAATCTTGATATACATGAAGCTGGACGTCTACGATTAAGTCAACTAAACGAATTAGAAGAATTAAGACATGAAGCATACTAAAATTTGTTAATCTATAAAGAAAGAACGAAGAAATGGCATGATAAAAGAATCAGAAGTTTAAAAGAATTTAAAGAAGGAGACAGAGTTCTTCTTTTCAATTCACGATTCAAGCTATTTCCTGGAAAATTGAAATCAAGATGGTCTGGACCATTCATAGTCAAAAGAGTTTTCCCATACGGAACGATAGAATTAATAAATTCAAATGGGATTGAATTTAAAGTTAATGGTCACAGAGTTAAACATTACATACATGGTCCGATGGAAGTTGACAATGAAGTTAATCATAATTTCACCACCAAAGAAAACCTTCAAAATGAAAACATAAATATGTTATCAACAACATATGAAAAATCAAAATTAGAATATAAGGAGGATTCAAATTTGAGTGATGAAGAAGAATTCTTATACAAACCCTCCATTCCAAGAAACGAAGAAAAATGTGAACAAGAAATTCAAATAGAAGTGAAAGAACCAAGGAAAGAACACCCGAAAAAGGTTTACAAACCAACTCGACTTACTAAAGCAGGAGACCCGGGTGAATTTATCATTTCTTGCTTGCTTAATGATGGTGCTCTATATAATGGACTCGCAGATTTAGGAGCAAGTGCAAATATTATGCCTCTTTCCTTATACAAAAGATTAGGTATGGGTAAATTAAAACCAACCAAAATAGGTGTTCAATCATTTGAACAAACCATTAAACACCCGGTTGGAATAGCAAATAATTTACTTGTTAACGTGGGAAGTTTGACCTTTGTTGCAAACTTCATAGTGATTAATATGGAGGAAAACCTTGATATTCCTCTAATTCTAGGTCGCCCATTTTTAGCAACCACCGAGGCATTCATTGATGTAAGAGAAGGTAGAATGACACTTAGGGATGGTGATACATCGATCACCTTTGTGAACCGAAAGTTTAGATCTCCACCAACCAAAACTGTTAGACCAATAAAAACGCATAAGTGTGGGGAAGATGAAGAAACACTTAATGATGATCCAATCACAAGGAATGCCGTTGATGATACGAAATTAGATGAACCCATTTTTAACAGTTCAACGAAGAAACTTTATAAACGGATTCACGATGCTAAGATTAAAGAAAACTTTAAGTTATATAACCGATTAATATCCAATTTATCGTCAAAAGAAAAGGCAATGTTAGTTGAATTTGTGAAAGTTACGGAGGAAATCAACAATTGGATTGAAGTAAAAGTCAAAGATATACAAGTTGTTGATGATTCAATTGAAAATAATGTTAATCACAATTTCAACTAAGTATATGGGGTTTATGTATTTTTATTAGAGTTAGATTGTCTGTTTTCATGTAGTTCTCGAAAATGGAACCCGAATGGTCTTTCCCTAGCAGACCCTAAAGAACTAGTCTTCTCCCCCCATTCTGAATTTTTATTTTTTTAGGTTTTTACGAAATGAAGACTGCCTGTGAACTAAACCATGGTCTAATGCTACACGCTTTGATCACTAAACGTAATAATGACACACTTCCGAGTGAAATAGTATCAGTAATCAGAGAAAGATTGGACGGAGTAAGAAAAGAATCCAGATGCGAAGATAATAAGTCACAATTTGGTAAAGGAAAATCAAAATCCGCAGCGAAAAGAAGAGCACGACACCTAGAAAGATGTCACAAATGCGGAAAATGGTCACATGGAGGTAAATGTTCAAATAATCAAACCTATTCAAATACCGAATTTGTTACTTTATGCAGAGACGGACCGTTCATATGTTTAGAAGAAAAAACACTGAATGCTCGAGGTTACGCCTATGTGAAAGGATCTGTTCATATACATTATAAACGATTCACAATAGTTGATTACATCGCGAGGTATTTGACCTCTATATGATACGTTTTACAAACATTGCATTCGTTTTTAAAAGACAAACTTTCTTTACATCAAAAATTGACGGCATGCATACCATTTCATATTACATCCAACTATAATTGACTTAATATCAATCTTAATGAACTCAACGACTCGAATGCAACGTCTTTCAAAGTATGTCATGAATGACTCCAAGTAATATCCTTAAAATGAGCTAATGCACAGCGGAAGATTTCTTTAATACCTGAGAATAAACATGCTTTAAAGTGTCAACCAAAAGGTTGGTGAGTTCATTAGTTTATCATAATCAATCATTTTCGTAATAGTAATAGACCACAAGATTTCAGTTTCTATAAATATCCGTACACTCGCGAGTGTATAAAAGTATTCTATAAGTTGTAGGCACCCGGTAACAAGCCTTAACGTTCATGTTTTACCCTCTGAAGTACACCAGATCAGGTGTGTTTAAAATAACCTCGAAGTACTAAAGCATCCCATAGTCAGGATGGGGTTTGTCAGGCCCAATAGATCTATCTTTAGGATTCGCGCCTACTGTACATAGACAAGTAGTTTAATGTTACCAAGCTAAGGGTATATTTCTGGTTTAAACCCACATAGAATTAGTTTTAGTACTTGTGCCTATTTCGTAAAACATTTATAAAACAGCGCATGCATTCTCAGCCCAAAAATATATATAAAAAGGGAGTAATGAAACTCACCATACTGTATTTCGTAGTAAAAATACATATAACGTCATTTAACAAGTGCAAGGTTGGCCTCGGATTCACGAACCTATATTAATTATATATATTTATATGTTGTCAATATTTGTCTAACAATTTTTGGTCAAGTCATAGTGTACCACAATCCTAATGCTCGAGACTAATATGCAAAAGTCAACAAAAGTCAACTTAACCCAAAATGACTTCTAAAATTTATACGTGTTTATTATATAACTTAACTATAGTCATTTTATATATTTAAATATATTTATTAGATTTTATAATAATAAAAGTCATTTATTAATAAAAATTTATATTAACTTTTATATATGATAAAATATACTTTTATATATCTTAAGTAGTAAAATTTATAAAGTTCACTTAATATCGTAAAACTATAGTGGTAAGTATTATTAATGTAATTATATTACGCGTGGTGAAAAATATCTTTGTATCCCCTATTTATTTGATAAAATAATATTGATCATAATAATAATAAGTAAAAGTTGTATTATTTTGTAATAATAATTATTATTATTCTATAAAAAATAACAATATTTATATTTACTAAAAATGTTATTATGATAAAATGATAATACTAACATAATAGTAATAATGATATTTTATAATAACAATGATATTTCTATTAAAATAATAACGACGATAGTAATAATAATCATTTTAACAATAATACTAAAATTCAGTTGACTATAACTTCTAATCCGTTCATCGAAACCATTCGATATCTAAATGAAAAGTTCTTAATTTTTCGCTAGCTTTCTAATGACATGCATATCATATACCCTATCTCAGTAGCATATGTATCTAATTCAGGATTCAACAAACCTATCTAAGGACAATATCGAATGTACAAGCATGCATAATCCTATATACTCGAGCACTAGTCAGGGATACACTATTGAAATATAAAAGTTAAGTTATGAGTGCTCACGTATCAATATTGAGATTCAATATTGCAGGAAAGTACGTAGACGAAACGAAAATGATAAACGTTAGGTTGACCTCACGAGTAATACCCTCGATCAATACCCATAACCTCCATAGCTATAACCCATAATTTCTTTAGCTCTATCCCGTTTGAAAACTTATTTTAAAATTGTCTGAATATAACTCCGTCGTAGTATTTTATGTATACTAATAATATCTTGAAATAATACAAAGAAAATATATATATGTGTAATTCGATTGAGAGAGTTTAGAGAAATATATTTTCAAGTTTCTATGAAATAATAAAACCTATTGAATTCTATTTATAATAGATTTTTGAATTATTAAAGTATGAATTATTATAGTGAATTATTAAAGTATGAATTATTAAACTGAATTATTAAAGTATGAATTATTAAAGTTAAAGTAAAGTAAAAGTAAAGTAAAGGTAAAGTTAAAGTATAGTAAAAGTATAAAACTATGTACGTATAATACGCGTATAAATATATATAATATTAATTTAAATCGTTATATATATTTGATAAAATAAAATATAAATATCGTTATTTTATCATACTAGTTAAGTAATGAGTGGTCAAAAAGAATAGATTTCTTAAATCACAGTGGACCTCATAACATAGGCCCGTAATCATATCATAATGTATCTGATAATTCAATCATTTGATATTATCTCTTAATTCTGTCAATAAATATATCGAAACAAATACGTTCATGTAAAGTATCATATATCTAATACTTTGTTAATGTTTTCAGTTAATATTATATATTATATATACATATCTATATACACATAATTGTTCGTGAATCGTCGAAGACGGTCAAAGGATAATTGATTACATGAATGTAGTTCCAAACTTTTTGAGATTCAACATTACAAATTCTGCTTATCGTGTCGAAAACATATAAAGGTTAAGTTTAAATTTGGTCGAAAATTTTCGGGTCGTCACAGTACCTACCCGTTAAAGAAATTTCGTCCCGAAATTTGATCGAGGTCATCATGGCTAACTATAAAAATGTTTTCATGACGAATATGAGTTGTAAATAGAGTTTTATCATCATTGAGTAATATAGATAAAACAATTTGATTACGCGAAGAGTATAAGTGAAGCTATTGCAAGAGAGTGAAATGAGTAAACGTATATTTATTTTAACCGATGACGTAGTTATGATTGATTTCCAGAATTCATTGGATTTAAAGAAAATCTTTGCAATAAGATTTGGTTCTTCGGCGATTAAGAAAATCATGACCTTCTTTGATTAAATGCGATAATCTGTCTCGATTTCTCTGTCTGATATTTTACTATAAATCCACCCCCTTCGTTTCTTTATTTCCACAGCTCACACCTTCTAGTCTTTCTCTCCAATTCATACTTTAAAGCATTCGTTAATATGCTTCATCCAGTATTGATTCTTGATATACTCTTAACTTTCATATCTATCATTCTTCTTTTTCATCTACCACCGGAGGAAGTTATTTTCTTCTACCATTACCTTGGGGTTATTGTGTTTTTCATTCTCCCATGTCTTTATATTGATATACGCATTGATATACACGGTTTGTAATTTCGAGGTTGTTATCGGGCTTTATATTCTCCATTATATTTCGGAGCTTCATGCTTTCATTTTCTCTTCCCAGCCTTAAGTCAAGCGGATAATGGTCCAGAATTCGTAGATATGAATTTTTGGATGAACATAGTTAATGTTCCAAGAAGAAAATCGTAATGGCACGATCTTAATTTGGCAACTTACCAGAATATCTGAAAATATAGAGCTATCAAGATGATATGTTCTTAATATGTTTGGAAATTGGGTAGAATGTAAGAGTCGTGTAAATAGTACATGATGACGGTATGTTCTATGAATCATCACGTTCCATTAGAAACTCAGCATGACTTACTGTAATATAATCACGTTGATCAAGTGTTGAAAGGACCCGTTCATATACATTATAAACGATTCACAATAGTTGATTACATTGCGAGGTATTTGACCTCTATATGATACATTTTACAAACATTGCATTCGTTTTTAAAAGACAAACTTTCTTTACATCGAAAATTGACAGGCATGCATACCATTTCATAATATCCACTATCCAACTATAAATTGATTTAATAATAATCTTTGATGAACTCAATGACTCGAATGCAACGTTCTTCAAAATATGCTACGAAAGACTCCAAGTAATATCTTTAAAATGAGCAAATGCACAGCGGAAGATTTCTTTAACACCTGAGAATAAACATGCTTTAAAGTGTCAACCAAAAGGTTGGTGAGTTCATTAGTTTATCATAATCATTTATTTCCATCATTTTAATAGACCACAAGAATTTCATTTTCAGTTCTCATAAATATACGTCCCATGCATAGAGACAAAAATAATCATTCATATGGTGAACACCTGGTAACCGACATTAACTAGATACATATAAGAATATCCCCTATCATTCCGGGATCCTCCTTCGGACATGATATAAATTTCGAAGTACTAAAGCATCCGGTACTTTGGATGGGGTTTGTTAGGCCCAATAGATCTATCTTTAGGATTCGCGTCAATTAGGGTGTATGTTCCCTAATTCTTAGATTACCAGACTATAAAGGGGCATATTCGGTTTAATAATCCAGCCATAGAATGTAGTTTTACTCACTTGTGTCTATTTCGTAAAACATTTATAAAAGTTGCGCATGTATTCTCAGCCCAAAAATATAAAGGGTAAAAAGGCAAATGAAACTCACCATACTGTATTTCGTAGTAAAAATACATATAACGTCATTGAACAAGTGCAAGGTTGGCCTCGGATTCACGAACCTAAATTAATTATATATATTTATATGTTGGTCAATATTTGTCTAACAAATTAGGTCAAGTCATAGTGTACCACAATCCTAATGCTCGAGACTAATATGCAAAAGTCAACAAAAGTAAATTTGACTCAAAATAATTTCTAAAAATCTATACATGATTAATATATAGTTTAAATATCATCGTTTTATATTTTTAAATATTTTAAAAAGATTTATTAGAGTAAATAATATAATTTATTTATTAATAAATAAAATTTTATATTAAATTTATATAATCAAATATACTTTTATATATATTAAGTAATAAAATTTATAGGGTTCATTTAATATCATAAAGATAATATGATAGGTATTATTAAAGTAAGTTATTACACGTAGTAAAATATGTTTGTATCACATATTTATTTTATAAAATAATATATATAATGATAGTAAGTAAAAGTTGTATTATTTTGTAATAATAATTATTATTATAAAAATATCAATATTTATAATTACTAAGATGACATTATGATAAAACGATAATTCTAATTATGATAACTTTAATATTTACGATAATTTTTAATATTATCTTTAAAATAATAATTCTATTTAAAATAATAATAATAATGATATTTTATAGTAACAATGACATTTCTATTAAAATGATAATTTTTGTTAAAATGATAGTTTTAATACTAACGATACTTTTAATAATAATAGTAATGATAAAAATAATAAGAACGATAATTTTATCTAAATTAATATCTTATAATATTTTAATTTCATCATGATACTCTTACTCATTATTTCCTAATCGTTTCGTTTAATAGCTTTTAATCGTCTTTTATATCGTGTTCATAATAATGATAATAATAGTAATCAAAATATTTAGGTGTTACAATTATTTATTTTAATTACATTAATATTAATAATGATAGTTACTATAATATTATTAACGATAATACTAATAATTATCTTAATGATAATATAGTAATAATAATAATAACAATAACAAAAACCATTTTTAAATAATGATATATATATATATATATATTAATAATGATAATAATAATAATAATTCTAATAATAATAATAATAATAATAATAATGATAATTGGATAATAATAATAATAATACTAATTATAACTTTAACGATAATAACGATAGTAATAAAAAAAACAATTTTTAATGATAAATCCATTTTATTGATAAAGATAATAATAATGATAATAATAAGATAACACTAGAACGACGATAAAAACGACGATAATAATAATCATTTTTAATAAAAATATCAAAAATTCAATTGATTATAACTTCTAATCCGTTCATCGAAACCATTCGATATCTAAAGGAAAAGTTCTTAATTTTTCGCTAGCTTTCCAAGGACATGCATATCTTATATCTTATCTCAACCGCAAGTGTAACTAATTCAAGATTCAACCTAACCTGTCTAAGGGCAATATCAAAAGTACAAGCATGCATAATCCTAAATACTCGAGCACTAGTCAGGGATACACTATTAGTATGTAAAAGTTAAATTATGAGTACTCACGCATCAATATTGAGATTCAATATTGCAGGAAAGGTACGTAGACGCAACGGAAATGATAAACACTATATTGACCTCACGAGCATACCCATGAACCATACTCAATCACCTCCATAGCTATAACCCATAATTTCCTTAATCCTATCCTACTCGAAAAACAATTTCGAAATCACTCGGACAACACTCCGTCGTAATATTTTATGTATACTAATAATATCTTGAAATAATACGGAGTAAATATATATATGTAAATCGATTGAGAGAGTTTAGAGAAAAATATTTTCAAGTTTCTATGAAATAATGAAACCTATTGAATTCTATTTATAATAGATTTTTGAATTATTAAAATGAATTATTAAAATGAATTATTAAAGTATGAATTATTAAAGTGAATTATTAAAGTATGAATTATTAAAGTGAATTATTAAAGTATGAATTATTAAAGTGAATTATTAAAGTATAAATTATTAAAGTATGAATTATTAAAGTGAATTATTAAAGTTAAAGTAAAGTAAAAATAAAGTAAAGGTAAAGTTTAAGTATAGTAAAAGTATAAAACTATGTACGTATTATACGCGTATAAATATATATAATATTAATTTAAATCGTTATATATATTTAATAAAATAAAATATAAATATCGTTATCTTTATCATACTAGTTAAGTAATGAGTTGTCAAAAGTGATTCTAGATATTTATAAAAGTTATATACGTTTTAATAATAAAGTTCTTTTTAAACTGAAAACGTTTTTGTACGTTTGAAACTAAATAGATCAATCGAGTCTTTATGAGATTCAATCTTCCACTATCCTTTGTCTAGTTCTCAATGATTGACAACTTGTTCTTATTTATAAATTACTTTACCATTTTCCGAATATTGTTAAAATGAAAAGATTTCTTAAATCAACGTGGGCCTTTCAACAGAGACTTGTAATCATAATTTAATATATCTGATAATTCAATCAGTTGATCTTATCTTCTAATTCCATTGATAAACATTTTGAAACAGATACAATCATATAAAGTATTTAATCTAATATTTCGTTTACGTTTCAAGTTATAATATATATACACATATTCATATATAATCATATTCGTTTAATGGTTCGTGAATCGTTGGAACTTGGTCGAGGTTGAATGAATGTATGAACATAGTTTAAAATTCTTGAAATTTAACTTAACAAATATTGCTTATTGTGTCGGAAACGTATAAAGATTAAAGTTTAAATTTGGTTGGAAATTTCCAGGTTGTCACAGTACCTACCCGTTAAAGAAATTTCGTCCCGAAATTTAAGTGGAAAGGTCGTGAATGATAATAAGTATGTTTTCATGATACATACGGGCTGAAAATTAGAGTTTTATCATCAGCGAATAATTTGGATAAACAATCCATTTATATGAAGAGTACGAATGAAGCTAACATAGAAGAGTGAAATGAGTAAGTGTAGATTCATCTTATCATTTGACGTAGATATGATTGATTCCCAGATTTCAAGGGATTTGAAGAAAATCTTCTTAATAAGATTTGACTCTCCGGTAATCAAGGAAATTAGGATCCGCTTTAAATGCGATCGTCCATTTTAATTATTCTGTCAGAGATTTTCTTATAAATTCACCTCCTTCGTTTCCTTACAACTCACACCTTCTGTTGATGCATTTTATGCAAGTCCCTAGACATCTACCCACGTCCATTGTAGGTACAACAGTTTACAGGCCACCATGATTGCTCATTATTATCCTGTGTTTGTATGTGGTTACAGGAACTGCAGGAACGAGATTTAGATGTTTGACTATGTTAGACTTAGTCAGACGTACGAGTGAAGCCTCACTAGTACGGCTGACAGGCTCATACGCACGGTTGATGCTGAGCTAAGTCACAATTACAACCTAAATGAGAAGACACGAGTGAGTGATCACCCGTATGGCTGATGAAGCCAACTCGTACGTGTGATGAATGAATCGTATGGGTGAGTCAACAGCTGGGGTATATAAAGTCTTATGTTCTTCATTTTAGGTTAAGCCTCTTATTTGTTACACACACTCAGATCTAGTAAGCTCCTCCGATTCTCTCTCAGTCCAAATCACCCATGTGGTGAATAATAGCTCTAGGTGTTGATCTAATCACACTTGATTTAGTTGTGGTTTGACTAAATTAATCAAAAAAAAACTTAACCTATTCACTAGAGGGTTTGATTCACTTATTCTGCCATTGTGTGAGTTAAATCTGTTGATTTCTAAGTTCCTAGTCATGTTTCATCACCTTCTATTCTTTCCCCCTCAACTCATATTTTAAAGTATTCATCAATATGCTCCATCCAGCTCTGATTCTCGATATACTTCTAACTTTCATATCGGTCATTCTTCTATTTCATCTACCGCCGGAAGAATCTATTTACTTCTACTATACTCTTGGGTTTATAGTGTTTCTAGTTCTCCCGTGTCTTTATATTGCTATATGCATCGATATATGGTTTATAATTTCTGGTTTGTCATTGAGCTTTATATGTTCCCTTATATTTCAAAGTCTCTGCTTCTGTCTTCTATAATCATTATCATTCACAGTTAATGCTCTCTTTTATTTGCTGCAATTTATACCCCAATTTCTATTTCGGAGTTTTGTCCTTTCGTTTCTTCTTCTTGCGATTAAGCACCGCTTGTAATGGTCCAGAATTCACAGATATGAATTTAGGAATGAACATTGTTAATGTTCTAGGAAGGAAATTGTGATGGCACGATCTTGACTTGTCAAATTACTAGAATACCTTGGAAAAGGCCGAATCATCAAGAAATATTTTCTTGATATTTTAGAGGTTAAATAGAATACAAGAGTCGTATAACATGGCACATGATGATGTTATGATCTGTGAATCATCACGTTCCATTTAGAAACTCAGCATGACTTACTGTAATATAATCACATTGATCAAGTGTCATTATATTATACTAATTCATGCTTCAGTTCTCAACACTACTTCAAAATATTCCTATTTTAAACTTGAATCTTTTAGAATTTAGAAACTAAAATAGTTTCTTTTATGATGTAATACAGATAGCGCGAAGAGGTAAATGATTTCAAATAAGAAAAATTAAGAAAATATCTTCAGAAATATGGAGGATATTTATAATGAAAGATATGATGATATTTTAGAATTTCTAATATCAGAGGATGATGAAGAATATTGTCCGCAGGGGTTTAGAGTCAGGAGCAAGGTATTCGTTAATGACTTCAGCAGGTACTGAATCATTTGGATCCTTTAAAGTCAAGGTTCAGTCTTTGTAATTTGTCCACAGCCTCCTTCCTACTTTGCTCAATCCGTTTTCCAGTTCCAAAACTTCTCTTTTTCTGCGCTTTGCCAGCACACTTCATCATTATCATCCAGCTTTTACCATTTAAAGTCGTTTATAGTTTTTGCTGCTTCATCAGCATTTTTTCCATTTTCGGAGAACCAATTCGTAGTTCGGAGTGTTTTTCAGAAACTTCACATTCAAATTAAGTCCAGAAGATAGACGTTATATATACACATATAACTGTTGGTGCAGACATGCTGCAAGATTTCAAAATACTGATTGCTAATTCCCAATGATTCGTATGGCAATTCTCATTACAAGATGCGAATGAGTAAATGATGGGGTTTCAATGAATAATTATGATGACTTTTTGGAGAGGCTAAAGTCAAAGGGTAATGAAGTTGTTGGTACATCTGCTAATAATATGGTGGAATGTAAAAGGTTCCCTGGTAACGATGGTGTATATCTCAAGGTTATAATAAGGTTAGTCTGACTGAAAAGTCAAAGTTGACTTGCTGGAGCTGTGACAAAACTGGCTACTTTGAATAGGAGTCGCAAAGTTATTTTTGCTAATAAATGCCAAAGAATCTGACGCGGATACGTTGTTTAAACTTTTACTTTGGTTTCAAGAGTTTTTCGGGTACATAACTGTGGGTAACATGTGGTTGGATTATCATCTCGATTGCTCATCATTCTAAGTGTCTTCAGAAATTTTCGAAGGGTTTGAACACAGATTGTAATCGTTAACATACATTTGATGTTCTAACATAGTTTTGAAGTCAAAATATAGCTTGTGAAAGATGTAAGGATCTAAGAGTGATGATTTTGGTCATATCTCAAGTTAAATTTTGAGATTTCAAAATCAGAATATGTAATTATATTTTGAATGAGTATGGTTGTTTTGATTTCTATAAAAGAATGTATATTGTTGTGAAAGTAGGGAGTATAATGGATGATTTGCTGAATCAGATTCGAAGAATGTAACATATTAATTGTGAATTTATATATCTCTCGGGTATTACCTACCCGTTAAAAAAAATTTTCACAATTAATATTTTGTACAAAAGAATTTTATTACAGTCTTTATGAAAATATATATATATATATGTATATTTTCTTCAGATGTAACATAGATTTAATGAGTTAATGTTAAATTAAACTCATTTAATTTACGGTTGAAACTAGAATTGAATAATCCCTAAAGGGTTTAAAAAGTACATAACTTTTACGCAGTATTTCTTTAATGACATTAAAATTATGAATCAATACTTCGTTATTTGTTGATGTATGGTGTTCGGTTCGTGGAATTCTTGTGAATTTCGCAAAGTACGAATGATGTTATCTGAAAAGTTTCGGGTACATTGATGATGAAAGTGTAAAATCAAATATATACTTGATTTATTATGAATTGGAATTTGTTGAATTGCGACAGAGATTGTAGTTAACGCTGGTTAAGTTGCGGCCGAAGGACGTACATTATTGCATATTTGTAATATGAATTAACCGAGTAGTTAAGATTCACACACAATAGCTTAGCACTGAAAGATTTATTTCAATATATATATATATATATATATATATATATATATATATATATATATATATATATATATATATATATATATATATATATATATATATATATATATATATATATATATATATAATATACATATAATTTCTTCAGAGGAAATGAGTTAATTCTTCATAACTCGTTGATACAATATAAACGTTATTGATTCGTAATGATGTCCACAGTGATTCTTGAACTGACGGAGTTTGTGATGTTATCGGTGTTGTTGATTCGGATGTTGACTGTACTGACGATGCTGGTAACGCTGATGGTACTATTGATGTTGTTGGTAAAGCAAGTTTAGCTTGTTAATCACACACCATTTTTGTCAGGGTTTCTACTCTTCCTTCCATCATTTTGGTTCGCTTAACTGATTTATGGTTAGGGCTAGATTAGATAATCTCTAAGACTTTAGAGATTACATAATCGTCGCGGAATGTTTCTCCAATGAAGTTATGAATTAATACTTCGTCAGTTATTGTTGTTGGTACTCCTTGGTATCTATGGTGCGTATGACGTTGATGCTCGTGGGACAGATTGTGAAGTTGAGGTTTACGACGCGGTTGTGGTTGGAGGTGGTAATGGTACTGTTGGTGTTGATGATGGTGGTACTGGTTATGCTGCTGATGCTGCTGCTGGTGTTTGTAATCTCTGCACCATATTCTCCAAAGCCACTACCCGAGCGCGAAGCTCGTTGACTTCTTCTATTACACCGGGGTGATTGTCGGTTCGGACGAGCGGATAAATAAAATCTAAAATTTGATGTAATATATAATCGTGACGAGATACTCTGGAAATGAGCGAGAAAATGGTGTTTCGGACAGGTTCGCCGGTAAGTGCTTCAGGTTCTTCATCAAGAGGGCAATGTGGTGGATGGAAGGGATCACCTTCTTCTTGTCTCCAATGATTGAGGAGGCTACGAACCCATCCCTAATTCATCCAGAATAGGTGATGACTGATTGGTTGATCTATTCCGGTCACACTGCTTTCGGAGCTTGAATGGGATTCCATTTCGGAATCTGAGTGACTTGAACTGATGACGAATTCCATTTCGTACGATTGGATAAAGGATTATTTTTTTTCGATATGAAATGATTTTGGCTAACGGATGGTATTCTAATTACATAGAATATATATATATATATATATATATATATATATATATATATATATATATATATATATATATATATATATATATATATATATATATATATATATATATATATATATATATATATATAGATCAAAAGATTTCGTAGATTACGGAGGACTTTACGGGATATGTCGGGCAAAGTTTAAAGTAATAGATACGATAAGATATGATTTAGCAGATATGCTAAGATATGAATTTTTGTCTATACACTATTCATGCAATCAATACAGCAAGACGTGTCTTAGACTAAAAATGATAAGCAGGTAATTTTCTGAGGATGATAAGTAGTTAATTTTCGACACAAAATGATAAGCAAAACTTTTGACATGCAGATACGGTCGAAGTCCAGACTCACTAATGCATCCTATCGACTTATCAGTTAGACACACTAATGCAGACCTGGTTCGCTAAGACCACCGCTCTGATACCAACTGAAAGGACCCGTTCATATACATTATAAACGATTCACAATAGTTGATTACATTGCGAGGTATTTGACCTCTATATGATACATTTTACAAACATTGCATTCGTTTTTAAAAGACAAACTTTCTTTACATCGAAAATTGACAGGCATGCATACCATTTCATAATATCCACTATCCAACTATAAATTGATTTAATAATAATCTTTGATGAACTCAATGACTCGAATGCAACGTTCTTCAAAATATGCTATGAAAGACTCCAAGTAATATCTTTAAAATGAGCAAATGCACAGCGGAAGATTTCTTTAACACCTGAGAATAAACATGCTTTAAAGTGTCAACCAAAAGGTTGGTGAGTTCATTAGTTTATCATAATCATTTATTTCCATCATTTTAATAGACCACAAGAATTTCATTTTCAGTTCTCATAAATATACGTCCCATGCATAGAGACAAAAATAATCATTCATATGGTGAACACCTGGTAACCGACATTAACTAGATACATATAAGAATATCCCCTATCATTCTGGGATCCTCCTTCAGACATGATATAAATTTCGAAGTACTAAAGCATCCGGTACTTTGGATGGGGTTTGTTAGGCCCAATAGATCTATCTTTAGGATTCGCGTCAATTAGGGTGTATGTTCCCTAATTCTTAGATTACCAGACTATAAAGGGGCATATTCGGTTTAATAATCCAGCCATAGAATGTAGTTTTACTCACTTGTGTCTATTTCGTAAAACATTTATAAAAGTTGCGCATGTATTCTCAGCCCAAAAATATAAAGGGTAAAAAGGCAAATGAAACTCACCATACTGTATTTCGTAGTAAAAATACATATAACGTCATTGAACAAGTGCAAGGTTGGCCTCGGATTCACGAACCTAAATTAATTATATATATTTATATGTTGGTCAATATTTGTCTAACAAATTAGGTCAAGTCATAGTGTACCACAATCCTAATGCTCGAGACTAATATGCAAAAGTCAACAAAAGTAAATTTGACTCAAAATAATTTCTAAAAATCTATACATGATTAATATATAGTTTAAATATCATCGTTTTATATTTTTAAATATTTTAAAAAGATTTATTAGAGTAAATAATATAATTTATTTATTAATAAATAAAATTTTATATTAAATTTATATAATCAAATATACTTTTATATATATTAAATAATAAAATTTATAGGGTTCATTTAATATCATAAAGATAATATGATAGGTATTATTAAAGTAAGTTATTACACGTAGTAAAATATGTTTGTATCACATATTTATTTTATAAAATAATATCTATAATGATAGTAAGTAAAAGTTGTATTATTTTGTAATAATAATTATTATTATAAAAATATCAATATTTATAATTACTAAGATGACATTATGATAAAACGATAATTCTAATTATGATAACTTTAATATTTACGATAATTTTTAATATTATCTTTAAAATAATAATTCTATTTAAAATAATAATAATAATGATATTTTATAGTAACAATGACATTTCTATTAAAATGATAATTTTTGTTAAAATGATAGTTTTAATACTAACGATACTTTTAATAATAATAGTAATGATAAAAATAATAAGAACGATAATTTTATCTAAATTAATATCTTATAATATTTTAATTTCATCATGATACTCTTACTCATTATTTCCTAATCGTTTCGTTTAATAGCTTTTAATCGTCTTTTATATCGTGTTCATAATAATGATAATAATAGTAATCAAAATATTTAGGTGTTACAATTATTTATTTTAATTACACTAATATTAATAATGATAGTTACTATAATATTATTAACGATAATACTAATAATTATCTTAATGATAATATAGTAATAATAATAATAACAATAACAATAACCATTTTTAAATAATGATATATATATATATTAATAATGATAATAATAATAATAATAATACTAATAATAATAATAATAATAATAATAATAATAATAATAATAATAATAATAATAATAATAATAATGATAATTGGATAATAATAATAATAATAATATTAATTATAACTTTAACGATAATAACGATAGTAATAAAAAAAACAATTTTTAATGATAAATCCATTTTATTGATAAAGATAATAATAATGATAATAATAAGATAAAACTAGAACGACGATAAAAACGACGATAATAATAATCATTTTTAATAAAAATATCGAAAATTCAATTGATTATAACTTCTAATCCGTTCATCGAAACCATTCGATATCTAAAGGAAAAGTTCTTAATTTTTCGCTAGCTTTCCAAGGACATGCATATCTTATATCTTATCTCAACCGCAAGTGTAACTAATTCAAGATTCAACCTAACCTGTCTAAGGGCAATATCAAAAGTACAAGCATGCATAATCCTAAATACTCGAGCACTAGTCAGGGATACACTATTAGTATGTAAAAGTTAAATTATGAGTACTCACGCATCAATATTGAGATTCAATATTGCAGGAAAGGTACGTAGACGTAACGGAAATGATAAACACTATATTGACCTCACGAGCATACCCATGAACCATACTCAATCACCTCCATAGCTATAACCCATAATTTCCTTAATCCTATCCTACTCGAAAAACAATTTCGAAATCACTCGGACAACACTCCGTCGTAATATTTTATGTATACTAATAATATCTTGAAATAATACGGAGTAAATATATATATGTAAATCGATTGAGAGAGTTTAGAGAAAAATATTTTCAAGTTTCTATGAAATAATGAAACCTATTGAATTCTATTTATAATAGATTTTTGAATTATTAAAATGAATTATTAAAGTATGAATTATTAAAGTGAATTATTAAAGTATGAATTATTAAAGTGAATTATTAAAGTATGAATTATTAAAGTGAATTATTAAAGTATAAATTATTAAAGTATGAATTATTAAAGTGAATTATTAAAGTTAAAGTAAAGTAAAAATAAAGTAAAGGTAAAGTTTAAGTATAGTAAAAGTATAAAACTATGTACGTATTATACGCGTATAAATATATATAATATTAATTTAAATCGTTATATATATTTAATAAAATAAAATATAAATATCGTTATCTTTATCATACTAGTTAAGTAATGAGTTGTCAAAAGTGATTCTAGATATTTATAAAAGTTTTATACGTTTTAATAATAAAGTTCTTTTTAAACTAAAAACGTTTTTGTACGTTTGAAACTAAATAGATCAATCGAGTCTTTATGAGATTCAATCTTCCACTATCCTTTGTCTAGTTCTCAATGATTGACAATTTGTTCTTATTTATAAATTACTTTACCATTTTCCGAATATTGTTAAAATGAAAAGATTTCTTAAATCAACGTGGGCCTTTCAACAGAGACTTGTAATCATAATTTAATATATCTGATAATTCAATCAGTTGATCTTATCTTCTAATTCCATTGATAAACATTTTGAAACAGATACAATCATATAAAGTATTTAATCTAATATTTCGTTTACGTTTCAAGTTATAATATATATACACATATTCATATATAATCATATTCGTTTAATGGTTCGTGAATCGTTGGAACTTGGTCGAGGTTGAATGAATGTATGAACATAGTTTAAAATTCTTGAAATTTAACTTAACAAATATTGCTTATTGTGTCGGAAACATATAAAGATTAAAGTTTAAATTTGGTTGGAAATTTCCGGGTTGTCACAAGTGTCATTATATTATACTAACTCATGTTTCAGTTCCCAACACTGCTTTAAAAACATTCCTATTTTAAATTCGAATTTTTTTTTCTTCAGAATTTAGAAACTAACACAGTTTCTTTTTATGTTGTAACACAGATATTGCGAAGAGATAAAAGATTTCGGATAAGAATAGTTGTGAAAATATTTTCAGGAATATCGAAGATATTTATAATAAAAGATACGATAATATCTTAGAATTCTTAACATAGATGGATGATGAAGAAGATTTGTCTATGAAGGTTTAGAATAAGAAGTAAGGTGTTTGCTAACGATTTTAGTAGACACTGAAACATTTGCATCCTTTGAAGGCAGGTTTAGTCTTTGTGATTTGTCCACAGCCTCCTTCATGGTGTGCTCAATCCATTTTCCAGTTTCAAACCTTCTCTTTTTCTCAGCTTTACCACCATACTATTCTTTATCATCAAACTTTTGACTGTTAAAGTCGTTTACAGTTTTTGCTGCTTCATCAGCATTTTTCCAATTTCAGAGAACTAGTTCATAGTTTGGGATGTTTTTCAGAAAATTCACATTCGAAGTATGTAAGTCTAGGAGATAGACGTTATATGTATACATATAACTTTTAACGTAAAATTGTCACGAAATTCAAAATACTGATTGCTAATTCCCAGTAGTTGGTGTGACAATTATTGTTACAGGATGTAGGTGAGTACATGATGGGGTTTTAATGAATAAGTATAGTGGATTTTCGGAGAGGCTTAAGTCGAAGGTTAATGAAGTTGTTGATAAGTTTACTGCTAATGTGACGAGATATGAAAGGTTCCCCGGTAACCATGATGAAGGTTTTATTCGTATAAACAAATGAAGGCGATTTGCAGGAGCTGTGACAAAACTGTCTATTTTGGAAAGAGATTGAAAAATTATATTTGGTAATAAATATCAAAGGATCTGACATGGATACATGTTAAACTATAACTTTGGTTTCGAGAGCTTTTCAGGTGCATGACAGTGGGTAATGTGTGGTTGGATAATCATCTCGCATGTGTTTAGGAATTTCGAAGTGTTTGAACACATATTGTAATTGTTAATATACATATGATGTTCTAAGATTTTGAATGATACAAATATTTTTGTGAGTTCCATGAATAGAAATGAGGTTCTAGGACAGTTTTGAAGTCAAAGTATAGTTTTGAAAGATGTAGGAATCTAAGAGTGATGATTTAGGTTATATCTTGAATCGAATTCTGAGATTTTAAAATCAGAATATGTAACTAGATTTTGAATGAGTATGGTTGTTTTGATTTCTATAAAAGAATGTATATTGTTGTGAAAGTAGGGAGTATAATGGATGACTTGCTGAATCAGATTCGAAGAATGTAACATATTAATTGTGAATTTATATATCTCTCGGGTATTACCTACCCGTTAAAAAAAAATTCACAATTAATATTTTGTACAAAAGAATTTTATTACAGTCTTTATGGAAATATATATGTGTATATTTCTTCAGATGTAATATAGATTTAATGAGTTAATATTAAATTAAACTCATTTGATTTATGGTTAAGGCTAGGATAGATAATTTCTAAACTTTAGAAATTACATAATCGCCGTAGAATGTTTCTCCAATGAAGTTATGAATCAATACTTAATCGTTGTGGTATTCCTTGGTATCTACATGGCGTATGACGTCGATGCTCGTGGGACAGATTGTGAAGTTGAGGTTTGCGATGCGGTTGTTGTTGGTGGTGGTAATGGTACTGTTGATGTTGTTGATGGTGGTACTGGTTATGCTGCTGGTGCTGCTGCTGGTGTTTGTAACCTTTGCACCATATTCTCCAAAGCCACTACCCGAGCGCGAAGCTCGTTGACTTCTTCTATTACACCGGGGTGATTGTCGGTTCGGACGAGCGGATAAATAAGATCTAGAATTTGGTGTAGTATATAATCATGACGAGATACTCTGGAAATGAGAGAGAAAATGGTGTTTCGGACAGGTTCGCCAGTAAGTGCTTCAGGTTCATTGCCAAGAGGGCAATGTGGTGGATGAAAGGGATCACCTTCTTCTTGTCTCCAATGGTTAAGTAGATTACGAACCCATCCTCAATTCATCCAGAATAGATGATGGCTAATTGGTTGATTCATTCCGGTCACGCTGCTTTCGGAGCTCATGTGGAAATCCATATCGGCATAGCTGTCGGAATCCGAGGAACTCAAACTGGTTGAGGGATCCATCTTGTATGATCAGGGAAACAATTTTTTTGTATGAAATAGATTGTAGAATTTAGATTTGGTATTCTTCAATACATAATATACATATGTATATATAATACCAAAATCCCATAAATTACGGAGGAATCTTTGAAAGATGTCAGTCAAAGTTCACAGTAACAGATATGCTAAGATAAGAATTCGTCTATACACTATTATGCAATAAATGTAGGAAAACGCGTCTAGACTTAAGAATGATAAGCAGGTAATTTCCTAAGGGTGGTAAGTAGATGATTTCAGATTAAAAATGATAAGCAAAACTTTTGACATGCAGACACGGTCGAAGTCCAGACTCACTGATGCATCTTAACAACTATCAGTTAGACACACTAATGCAAGACCTGGTTCGCTAAGACCACCGCTCTGATACCAACTGAAAGGATCCGTTCATATACATTATAAACGATTCACAATAGTTGATTACATCGCGAGGTATTTGACCTCTATATGATACGTTTTACAAACATTGCATTCATTTTTAAAAGACAAACTTTCTTTACATCAAAAATTGACGGCATGCATACCATTTCATATTACATCCAACTATAATTGACTTAATATCAATCTTGATGAACTCAACGACTCGAATGCAACGTCTTTCAAAGTATGTCATGAATGACTCCAAGTAATATCCTTAAAATGAGCTAATGCACAGCGGAAGATTTCTTTAATACCTGAGAATAAACATGCTTTAAAGTGTCAACCAAAAGGTTGGTGAGTTCATTAGTTTATCATAATCAATCATTTCCGTAATAGTAATAGACCACAAGATTTCAGTTTCTATAAATATCCGTACACTCGCGAGTGTATAAAAGTATTCTATAAGTTGTAGGCACCCGGTAACAAGCCTTAACGTTCATGTTTTACCCTCTGAAGTACACCAGATCAGGTGTGTTTAAAATAACCTCGAAGTACTAAAGCATCCCATAGTCAGGATGGGGTTTGTCAGGCCCAATAGATCTATCTTTAGGATTCGCGCCTACCGTACATAGACAAGTAGTTTAATGTTACCAAGCTAAGGGTATATTTCTGGTTTAAACCCACATAGAATTAGTTTTAGTACTTGTGCCTATTTCATAAAACATTTATAAAACAGCGCATGTATTCTCAGCCCAAAAATATATATAAAAAGGGAGTAATGAAACTCACCATACTGTATTTCGTAGTAAAAATACATATAACGTCATTTAACAAGTGCAAGGTTGGCCTCGGATTCACGAACCTATATTAATTATATATATTTATATGTTGGTCAATATTTGTCTAACAATTTTTGGTCAAGTCATAGTGTACCACAATCCTAATGCTCGAGACTAATATGCAAAAGTCAACAAAAGTCAACTTAACCCAAAATGACTTCTAAAATTTATACGTGTTTATTATATAACTTAACTATAGTCATTTTATATATTTAAATATATTTATTAGATTTTATAATAATAAAAGTCATTTATTAATAAAAATTTATATTAACGTTTATATATGATAAAATATACTTTTATATATCTTAAGTAGTAAAATTTATAAAGTTCACTTAATATCGTAAAACTATAGTGGTAAGTATTATTAATGTAATTATATTACGCGTGGTGAAAAATATCTTTGTATCCCCTATTTATTTGATAAAATAATATTGATCATAATAATAATAAGTAAAAGTTGTATTATTTTGTAATAATAATTATTATTATTCTATAAAAAAATAACAATATTTATATTTACTAAAAATGTCATTATGATAAAATGATAATACTAACATAATAGTAATAACGATATTTTATAATAACAATGATATTTCTATTAAAATAATAACGACGATAGTAATAATAATCATTTTAACAATAATACTAAAATTCAGTTGACTATAACTTCTAATCCGTTCATCGAAACCATTCGATATCTAAATGAAAAGTTCTTAATTTTTCGCTAGCTTTCCAATGACATGCATATCATATACCCTATCTCAGTAGCATATGTATCTAATTCAGGATTCAACAAACCTATCTAAGGACAATATCGAATGTACAAGCATGCATAATCCTATATACTCGAGCACTAGTCAGGGATACACTATTGAAATATAAAAGTTAAGTTATGAGTGCTCACGTATCAATATTGAGATTCAATATTGCAGGAAACTACGTAGACGAAACGAAAATGATAAATGTTAGGTTGGCCTCACGAGTAATACCCTCGATCAATACCCATAACCTCCATAGCTATAACCCATAATTTCCTTAGCTCTATCCCGTTTGAAAACTTATTTTAAAATCGTCTGAATATAACTCCGTCGTAGTATTTTATGTATACTAATAATATCTTGAAATAATACAAAGAAAATATATATATGTGTAATTCGATTGAGAGAGTTTAGAGAAATATATTTTCAAGTTTCTATGAAATAATAAAACCTATTGAATTCTATTTATAATAGATTTTTGAATTATTAAAGTGAATTATTAAAGTATGAATTATTAAAGTGAATTATTAAAGTATGAATTATTAAAGTGAATTATTAAAGTATGAATTATTAAAGTTAAAGTAAAGTAAAAGTAAAGTAAAGGTAAAGTTAAAGTATAGTAAAAGTATAAAACTATGTACGTATAATACGTGTATAAATATATATAATATTAATTTAAATCGTTATATATATTTGATAAAATAAAATATAAATATCGTTATTTTATCATACTAGTTAAGTAATGAGTGGTCAAAAAGAATAGATTTCTTAAATCACAGTGGACCTCATAACATAGGCCCGTAATCATATCATAATGTATCTGATAATTCAATCATTTGATATTATCTCTTAATTCTGTCAATAAATATATCGAAACAAATACGTTCATGTAAAGTATCATATATCTAATACTTTGTTAATGTTTTCAGTTAATATTATATATTATATATACATATCTATATACACATAATTGTTCGTGAATCGTCGAAGACGGTCAAAGGATAATTGATTACATGAATGTAGTTCCAAACTTTTTGAGATTCAACATTACAAATTCTGCTTATCGTGTCGGAAACATATAAAGGTTAAGTTTAAATTTGGTGGGAAATTTTCGGGTCGTCACACTATGTAGCTATGGAAAACCAATTAAATCGACTATCTTATGAATGGGATAGATCATATAACTAAGAATACTATATCACAGGTAAGTCTGTACAGTTTTTATTTTTTATTTTTATTTTTAACCTTTTGATAATAAACGCTAATTTGTTCGCTATAAAATATTAAATTGGTATTGAATAAAATTAGGTTTGGCGACCGAAATTATTGATATCATACAAAAATTTATTACATCACTACGAAATTTAACGTTTATTCTTAAGGTATAAATATCTTTAATCAATCAACCCAAAATATTTCAAAAATTCGTCATGAGTTAAATTAGGTCTTGGAACCAAAATTACTTTACCGAAAAGAGGGGCGCATATTTTTGATAATATTTGATTGATTAAAGTGGGATAAAAAGCTAAAAAGATTTTTTAATTTTATTTTTACCATGTTTTTAAAATTAATATATAAATCTTAAATTAATATTGTAAACTTTGTAAAAATAATATATTTAAAATTGTAAATATTTGAAAAATTAATATAAGTTTGGTATGAATTTATAATATGAATTTTAAATTAAGTTTGGTGTGAATTTTAAAATTTTAAAATATGAATTTTATTTTTATGCATTTTAAATTTTAAGTTTGGTGTGAATTTTTAATATTAATTTTGAATTTTATATTTAAGTTGTGTGAATTTAAAAAACAAAAATTTACTTTATCTCATTAAGTTAAAAATATGATTTTTAAAATTCGTCGTAAGTTGAAGACTATGTCTTTGAACCGAAATTGCTTTACCCGAGGGAGGGACGAGAACTTTTATTATCATTATTTTTAATCTTATTGAATTAAAGTATAACAAAAACATTAAAAAACTAAAAAAAATCTCTTAGCTTTTAAAACAATAGCTACAAAAAGACAAATTTTAAAATTTTGTCGAAGGACGGACTAGGACATCGATCCGAAACGACCTCATCCTAAATAACAAGGGAAACAAAATTTTAAAATTAATTACTTAATTGTTTTAATTAGTATAAGATATATATAAAAAAAATAATACAAACTCCGCGACTCGCGGAGTTTGAAAGGGAAAAACACCGCGACTCGCGGAGTTCCAAAAATACCGAAAAAAATAAAACGGGCAGAACTGATCAGTCCCCAACCCAACACCCACAAATTCTGCGAAAATAAACCCGAAAAAAACCTCCCAAATTCATAATTTTTCACCGTTAATCATCAAATCTTTTACTAAAATCATGTTAAGAAGGATGCTATCAAGGAATTACTCAAGAAAAACGGTAAATTTCTACACCTAAACACCATTTAATCCGAAAATTAGTGTTCTTGAGCAATTTTATACCCTATTTGATTTTGATGCTTTTTAGTGTAATTATGCTTAAATTGTTTATGTATTATGCTTGTATAACCTAGATTGATGCTATTTAACATGATTAGAAGCCTTAAACTTCAAATTTTGAGTAATCTAGGGTTTGTGTTCTTGAGCAAATTTGAGGCTTTTTAATATAAATAGGTTATGGCCGATTTTTGTCATGAATTGTTGCTAAATTAAGTAGTGTAACATGTTTAGGTAGTTAAATGATCCAAACTTTGAGCCTAAACATGATTTTGAGAATTAAAGTGGACTTTTTCAAGTCTAAAATTCATGAACTTGATTTTTGAGAGATAATGCCATTTGAAACTTGTTTAATTGCTAGTAATGATTATTTTGACATGTTATTTGAGTTGAATGCTTATGAACTTGGCGAACATTTTCGTATATGCTTATTTGAAAAAGTGTAGATTTGATGAAAATATGAAAATGAGCTTAAGTTTGATATAAATTGATCATGTCATTGTAATTATTTTGATTGATGATTTTGCTGACACTAATGCATATTTGGATGCACAAAAATTGTGTTTGATGTGTTTTGCAGACTGAAAGGGGTGAATCTTCATCCCAAGCTCGCAATGCTCCTGCTAAAAATGCGGAACAACAGGAGGTGGATAACTACTACAAACAAGATATACCTCATCCAGTCATGACATTTTCTGATATGTACTTGGAAGATTTGCACCCGAACCTGAGATTTGACAGACTTTGGATAGATTATCCAAAATACCAAAGGGGTTTGCATACTCTTCATTCTAAAGCTGTTGAGGTACCTAGGGTCATAGAATGGGGACCATTAGAAGCTGTAGAATTAGTCGGGCCAATTAGGGAATTACTTGCACAGAGGTATGGTAATTCTACTTTTAACGATTGGGTACGGTTATTCAACATGCGTAGACCTGTATATAAAGTATGGTGTGAAGAATTGTTATGTAGTATAGAATTAAATGATCGGGTAGCTAGTTTAACCGATCGATCTTTTATTAGATTTTTGTTAGGAGGTTCGATGCGCCACATGTCTTTACTAGACATGGCTCAGGCTTTATGTATATATACGCCTGAGGAGCTCGCATCTGCCGATTGTAGAGGGTTGATACTAAATGGTAGAAAGATAGACGAAAATTTTGATACACATGGTGTATGAAGTCAAATGACTAGCCATCACCGATTTAAAGGGGGAAATTACTCTTATTTGGATATAGATAGAGCAGAATTAAGAGTAATTCATAGGTTTTTAGCCAAATCGATTACACAACGAAGTAAGAACAAGGAAAAGGTAAATGAACAGGATTTGTTTTACCACATGTGTATTCGAGACCCACAAAGCGCTGTAAGTATACCTTATTGTGTGGGTTATTATTTATCAGCTATGGTTAGGGGGATGAGACCGCATAGCATAATAGGAGGTGGTATATTTATTACTTTGATTGCTGAATATCTCGGTGTAGATATAAATCGGGGGGGATTATTAGTCGAAGAACCAGAACCCCGCGATACAATAGGTTTAAATTTATACCATGGTGCGAAAGTTTTGAAGAGGCGAAATAACGCCGCAGCACGATATAATGGTAGACATCCACAGGTTGAGAGAAACCAACAGCAAGGTAATGTAGGAGGGGGAAATGAAATGGCAGAAATGCAAAGGTTTATAGCTTCACAAGAGTATGAAAATGCTAGACATAGAGCATTTGAAGATTGGCAAGTTCATCAAAACCAAATCATAGCTTATTGCCAACATATAGGTAGAAACTATATTCCTACTCCATCGCCCATATTCCCTCCCTGGTCTATAGAGATTCAACCACCGTATCCTACGTATAACCCAGCCGAAGCATTTTATAGCACATAAGGTTATGCATGGAACCCTACTGGTATCAGTATCATCCCTAGTCTACTTAGTTTTATTTATTTTGTAATTTGTAATGTTGATACATTTAATACTTATGTTGGATTTGTAATAGTTTTATTATTTTCTAAATTTTATTATTAGATTTTAATAATTTTTGAATGTGGGGTAATATACCAAACTTCAAAAATATGTATATATGTTTGCAGTTTATCTTATGTACACAACAGGGTAAAATAACGCATTTTCAAAGACTGGCATTAAGTTCAGCAAAAGCAACTAATTTTGACGACAAGATGCAACATATATGTGAAATAACAACAAGACGGAATGAACAAATGATGTGCACCATTTATCATTCAGCAAACAAACGCCAATATATTTGGAAACTTTGGTAAAATTTAATCATTTTCACACAAATCACCCTCAATAATTTAAATTGTTACTGATTTCTTGCAAATGAGGGCATTGCAAGATCTTAAGTGTGGGAAGGGGTTAAATTCTTTCGGATTTTTAAAATTTTTTATCTTAAACACTTGGTTACCATTAAAAATACTAGTAAAGCAGTAGTTGTATTAGAATCTAGTGCTCTCTGATAATAAAGAACAGCTCTAGTCTTATATACTGACTACCCAATTCTAGTAAAATTTTTCAAAATTTTCAATTAAATGAACTCAAAATCATGTTTATACATATTTATGAACGATAAAACTAGGTTTTAACACCGAAATTATTGTTACCCCGGAAAGGACATAAATTGAGAAACAAACCAAAATGTTAAAATTCATTTAAAATGGAATAGAGGACAATAAAAAGGAAAATAAAAGCCAAGTGTGGGAAAAATTACCAAGTTATCTTAAACATATGTCACATATTTCTGTAACAAATAACTGAAAATACTTTTGCTTTGGACTAAACTAAACTGTTTTACCCGATGAAAGAAAAGAAGAGATGGATCTACACGATGAATCAATTCCATCATTAAAAGGAAGTAAAGTCTTCCGAAAAAGAAACGCGCTTCTTGATTTAGGTCAGGAAGTTGTCGTCCAGCCCAGCTGTAGGTTGACGAAAAACCTAGAAAAGTCATTACTAAAATCAGCAGGAAATCCACGGACCTCAGCATTAAACAGGGTCGCCAAGTGGTCAGATTTATCCTAACCATGAGAAGAATTTATCTCGTACAATGGGGGGCACCGTGCAAATTAGCTGGATAAGACTAATGAATCAGATCCCCAGAAAGGATAATCTCCTTAAAGATTAAAAATCAGCTTTTAAGCCTGATATTACTCAATCCTAGAGATTGACCTTAAAGATTGAGAATTCAAACTCATGGAATTCAATGATATCTAAACTCGAGCCTGAACGAGAAAATATTTTGATCAAAATTACAAACCGATTTGTTTTCTGATAACCCATTTTCAATGCGTTCATTACCATTGAACGTAAAATCCTATGAATTCATCTGGAATTCATTAGGTCATCTGAACCAAATCGGATGTCAACCGTAAGAACGGTGATTGCATAGCATGGTCAAAGACAGGACCTTGTGCCAGACCGACAAATTAAAACGGTGAGCTTTACTATTGCTCCTACAAAGGATAGTAATTGCGTCCGACACGTTTATAGACCATAATCAAAAGCATGTCAGGGGACATTGCCTTAACAGTTGCTTGTTCAACGCTTTCCTTTACAACCGGACGGTAGTTTACCGAAAGGTAATATACGGGACAAGTAAACTGGACGTGTTGCTTTCCTAATACAAGGTTAGCAAGTGGGTGACACAAAACCGCAAGTTTTGAGCTAAAATTTTCAAATCTGAAACCCACCAAACCCACAAAAATAATTTGCAAACAACGGTGAAGGGTTATTCCGAAAAACTTATCTAGGGTAAAAACTAGATTTAATTTTCAAAAGATCAAATGTTTTCATAAAGATCCAATTTCCTTAATGGATCTAAATTTTTATAGTCATGTGGGACTGTAAACCATATCGTTACTACCATTGTTTATACCGCCGTATAGAAATCACTGATGTACAAAGTGTGAAGAATAAAGAAGTGATTCTAGTATTTCAAGACGATATTGCTTGAGGACAAGCAACGTTCAAGTGTGGGAATATTTGATAATGCTAAAAACGAACATATATTTCATAGCATAATTCCTCAAGAAAGACAAGCTTTTAGTTGCAATAGTTCTATTTAAAAGTGATATTCGTTTAAATAATAAAAGGTGAAGACAAAAGACAGATTCGACGAATTGAAGACGCAAACGACCAAAAAGCTCAAAAGTACAAAATACA